>NC_080745.1:94376200-94686825 GCF_020826845.1 Diceros bicornis minor | reverse complement strand
CTGGACAGGCTGGGTTTGCAAAGCGAACCTTTTAGTCCTGGGAGGGGAGGAGCTTCCAGGAGGGGGTCCTGCAGGGGAGCAGCTGACCACCTTCTCCAGAAGTCAGAGAGGGTCACTTCTCCTGCCTGCTTCAATCTCACCCGGATGAGCAAGGCTGCACTCCAGGGAGACCTTGGTGTCCCTCAAGTTCGTGTCTGTGGATTTCCAGTTTGGGCTGCACTTTTTGCCTCACAGAAAATGAAACTCACCTGTGAGCCTCTTTCCAGGGACCAAATTAACCAAGGGATGAAGGTGTTGGCTGAGACCCTGGAAGGCAGGGGAGGACGGGGCCCAGGACACCTGGGGCAGTGAAGACGTTCATCTAGTCACGGCCTCAGAGCTTGGCGAGCCGGGGCTACAGCACCCCGGGCCTTCCTAGGGCCCCTGGGTGATGCTGAGTTCCAGGCGCTGAAGGACGCTGCCATGTCCCCGGTTTCAGGACCCCCTGCCCAGATGGAACCCCACTTTTAGAGTCTTGAGAGGAAGTCAGAACCACCACGTGTTAAGGCAACCCTGCGGTCACCAAAGCCTTTGGTGTACAGCACTCTCCACGGATCCCCTTTCCTCGAAGGAGAAAGAGGCTCCCGGGGGCCTAGTGCCCTGCTCTGGCCACCACGGCTTGAGAGCACTCACCCTTTAAAAGCCCCAGGCAAGCTCACAACTTCTGCTCTAACAAGAGGATTTCCTCCTCCTCGGACTGCCAGCCGCGGAAGGCACCAGCCTGGCGCCAACAGCAAGAACAGCTTCTGCCAGCCTGTCCTGCCTGTGCTCACGGCGCCCCAGAGGGCATGCCAAATTTACTCAACAGACCACCACACACAGCTCCAGGTCCAGCTCTGCAGACAGACGCTTCTGAGCTGACGTCTGGAAGAACAAGGACGACTGAAGGCAGCTGCCAGACCGGCCCTCCCGCAACAAACACGCTGGGGCTGCCCATGGGTGTGGCTGCAGCCACGGGAGGAACGAGGCCACAGCAACACGCAGCCATGCTCCTGCCACGCAGGGGACAGTCTGTGCTACCTGCACTCTGAGACGAGTGACTGTCCCCCTCACTTTTCCAGCCCAGCCATCTGAGCACAGGCGAGGGTTGGGGGTTCTGTGAGGTCCTGTCCCCAGCAGCCCTCATGCCCTGCAGCATGCAGACTGGCCTGGGCTTTCCAGGCCGCAGCCAGAACGCCCATGGCCTCCAGCTTCTCCATCGAGATATGGCCAGGTCTTCCTAGCACTGAGCCGATACTGTCGAGAGAAAAGCTGCTGCCTGACAAGCTCGTTCACCTGCGGCCTTACGTCCTAGGAGCACTGATGTCCCCAGAAAGGAAGGGCTCCCTGGGTACCAGCATTGGCCCGCACCTCCCTCCTCGGTGGCCCCTCTGTGCTGCATGGTGGGGACCCCTGGCCAGCCTGCATGTACTGCCTCAGGAGCCAGGTGACCCTCCCTTTTTCCTCTCCTCCCCCTCCTCTTCTTCCTCACAGGTAATCAGATGAGGGTCACCAGGTGAGGGGGAGGATGGGGTCACCAGGTGAGGGGACACTGGGTGGCCCCTGGCCGTGCTTCCTGGGGGCCTCCTCCAGCCTCAGAAAGCCCTGAATTTACACTGATACACACAGCCCACTCTCCTCCGTCCTCTGGGCCCCCAGGTCAGACAAATGACCAGCAGGAACAGTGAGAGCATCTCACTCTGTGATGTTTTACTCCTTTGCTCCAGTGAAACAAGACATGGAGGAAATTATACAAAAATAAATTTGCCATTTCTTCCTCATTCGGCCATTTTTGAAGCCAGAGTATAGGAAAGCCGTTACCTTTACATCTCCCATCGACGTGCAGGCTTTTCAGGCCGTAAGTGATGCGTTTTCTATGCTCCTCCGCGAGCTGGTGAAATGAGACACGTGATTCCTGTGCTATCAGCGCCTCCGATCAATGGACACTTGGAAACCGTGGAAAACTATGCCGGGCACTTGCTCAGTGTCAAGGCCTGCGTGGCCATCCTGGGCTGCTGCGAAGGTAACTGAGTGAATGTGTGACCAACACTGGGCGCCTAAGACCTTCTCAGCAGAGGTTCCTAGGAGGCAAATCCTGGAATGCCTTGAGTGGGAAGCATTTTCCAAGGGCCCAGGATGAAAGGCTGAAACCGGGAGTTGTGGCGAGAGCATTTCTGGAACCAGGGCAGTGCGCGCTCCTCTGCATGATGCTCGGTGTAATTCACACGGTCTTGAGGTCCCTCTGTGCAGGCACAGAGCTTGGCTGTCTCCTCCAGGGACCCTCCTCCCTGAGTCTGGCCCACCTCGCCTGGCAGGACCATGTGGCAACCCCCTGCACACCCTCTGGACGGACCCCTCAACTCCTTCCTGTGCTCCAGGGCCCAGCACCCATGGGGGATCGGGGGCACATGAGCATTGGGTCCCAGGAAGCCGGCACCATCTGAGGAAAGTCCCAGCCCACCTTGGAGCCCATCCGTGTAACTGAGAAGGTTTCTCTCAAGTGTTCCTGTACAGGTCACCATTCTGACAAAGTCACAAATTCACGTCACATGCCAGAGTACTAACGCTGTTCCACACGGGTTCCATCACTAAATGCAGTGATGTACAGCAGGTGTGCCAGCACTGTCCTCAGGAGCACGCATGACAGCAGCAGGGAGACAGGCACCAGGAAGGGGCAGGATGCACATACAGACACACAAACAGCCCCTTAGAGAAGGGAGAGCAGGGAGGAGTGAGGGAAGGAAGAGCCCCAGGAGGAGGTGAGGGTGGCGCTGTTGAACAGGGAGGTCCAGGCAGGCTCTCCTGGGGGAGCCAGCTCGTGGGCATCTGGGGAAGGAAGGAGTGCACAAGGAGGGCAGGGCTGGTGCAAAGGCCCAGGGATGGAAAGAAGGTGCAGGCACCTGGAGCGGTGTAGGAGGGGGAGAGCAGGAGGGGCTGAGGACGGAGGGTGCGGCAGGGCCGGCAGCCAGCTTCCTCTGAGACAACGGGGCCTGCCGGGTCAGCAGAACACAGCACCATCGCAGTCGGGGAGGAGGGACGACTGAACGACAGCAATGCCTCTGCTTCGTTTCGCTTTTCTGCGTTTGCACATGTTCTACAAGGCGCAGGTGTCTGTGGACAGCGAGGTTCAGCCAGGCGTGCAGAGCGGGGGCTGCTGCTTCTCCACCTGACACTGCAGCGGCCCCAAGAACAACCGGTCTCGTCCCAGGAGCAGCGGCACCCCACCACGTGATGGCCAGGAGGGACACCGGACAGGCCGCAGGGAGCAGGCCGTTGGACCTTACGGGTCCCCGGGGCAGGGAAGGGTGGCACACTTCCAGGAAGTCTCCTCTTCCTGCTCTCAGTGAGTCCAGCACCATAAACGCTACCCTCTTCTGTGAGGGAACCTAGCGTTTTATTTACCGTGTGATGTGAATAGAACTAGAGCTTTAAAACTTGCTGATGATTAAAACCGGAACATCTTCGTTCTTTTTGGGCAAATACAAAAACATTAGTGGGATGTTAAAACATAAACGTCTGCCAGGATACAGAAGGCATTTAACATTTGATCGTGGAAAACACCAAACATTCGCTTCCCTTGAGAAAGCGTCAGGGCATCTGCTGGGTGTTGGGCCGGGTGACAGCGGCATCGGCACAGTGCCCACTTGAGACCGAGTCCTTCCTCTGCTGGGTACCAGCCATCTTCTCCAGACCCTGGGCACAGAGAAGTCCAGGTCCTCCCAGGCAGCCCTGGGCAGAGGCCTGGGCCTGGGAAGGCAGGCGCCTCAGGGGATGCAGGCTCACTCCTTGTGGGATCTTTCTTTGCTACCACATGGCTTCCAGTACACCCCTGCCCTGCCTTCACCCCACCTCCCCAACTCTGCCCTGGATGAACCCACCGCGTCTTCCCAATCTCCAAATGTGGGGGCCCCAAGGCTCAGGAGCCCCAGACTTGGACTCTCCTGCAGCTCACGCCTGGGGCATCTGGCAAAATCTGTGGTCTTATATAAGTCTAGACACCGATGGCCTCAAATCGTGTCTTGAGCTGGCGTTCTCTCTTGAGTTTGCAATGGTGCATCCACGGCCTCTGGATCCTCCCTGGGAGGGCCAAGGGGCGTCCACGTCTAATCCACACTTGAGTCCTGGCTCCTCTCGCCCCTAGGACCCCTACCCCTCCTGGACTCAGAATAGGTTTCCTGAGCACCCAGTATGTGCTGGTGCAACTCCAGGCTCTGGGCCAGAGCTGCACACACAGAGCTGCTGCTCTCAGGGAGTCTGAACTTGGGGAGGAAGACAGCCAGCCATCACAACATCAGGAGTGGCCACTGCCACTAGGAAAGGGCCGGGGGCACTTAGGGGCCCTGGACACAGACTGTGAGCTCCCGGCCGTCCTGCCCAGCTCACATGTAGCTGTGTCAACACCCTGGGCCAGAGTCCTCAGTCCACCCCGTGAGGGACATTCAAACAAGTTTCCATGAACAGGACAGGCCTGGCCTCCCAGGGCCAATATCAATACGCAAGTCTGGCAGTGCCTCTGAAGGCACAGGCTTCCAACACCCAAATGTAGGGGGAAAATGCAGGCAGGCAATGACCCGGCCAGCGGCGAAGGCCCTAGAGAGAGGGACACTGCCCAGGGGATGGCCAGTGGGGGCTGGTCTGTCTTCTCAGGCCCATAGTAGACCAGATGAGCCTTCTGCTTAAGTAAATGGCCACTCAGGATGGCTCTTATGAGCAAATAAAATTTAACATAATCATTTTTTTTAAGTCTAAAAATTGCCCTCTGAGTACCTCAAAATGCTGCTTTGGTGCCATCTCCTGGTGAAGATGTGCATCTGCAGGCTCCTGCCTCTGTCTGCAGCCTCCCCACACCACAGCCCCCCAGGCCCAAAGCCCCCAGGCCCAGGCTGAAGCCCCTCCAGGCCCGCAGCCCCCCCGCAGGCCTGAAGCCCCCCCAGGCCGTCAACCCCCCAAGGGCACACAGCTCCCCCAGTCCTGCAGCCCCCCGCTCCCCCGCCCCAGCCTGCAGCTCCTCTGTTGCTGTGTGTGCAGCAACCCCCCAAAGGCACACAGCTCCCCCAGTCCTGCAGCCCCCCGCTCCCCGCCCCCAGCCTGCAGCTCCTCTGTTGCTGTGTGTGCAGCACCCCCATCGTCACGTTCACGCGCCAGGTGCAGCTTCAAGGTTCAGCTTCTTTCTGGGAACAGGCCGCTATTCTCTGAGCCCTATTAATGCCTGTGACAGCATTTATGTACAAGATAAATTCATTTCAATTTCCTTTCTCAATTAATGGCCTATTATTTGAACCACACTCAGCTAAAAATATTGCTCCAATACCATTAATCTTGTAAAAATTAAATTTTCCTCCCTCTGACGGCCAGAGGCCAACAGGCTGGGGTGGGAGGGTGGCCACATGGCTGGCCACTGCTGCCCAGCCCTGCCCAGGACCCCACGAGTGCAGGGTCCCCTCTCCCAGGAGGTCCAGAGGCCCCAGCAAGGGCAGTTCCACACACAACACACGGAGGGGGCGATGGATGAGCACAACAGCGGCAGCGCTCCAGGGGCCCCAGGGTCAAGCAGGATTTTATTGCAAACTATTACCCTCTCAGTCACAAGGCGGGGATGACAAACGCACATCTCTCCCTGAGCCAACTCTGGGACGAGCTCCAGACAAAGAGTCTGGAGCATCACTGACCACTTCCCACCTACCAAACATGGCTGTCCCAGTTATCCAACTGGCCACTGACACAAGCGCACAGGACCGTGGCTGTAGGGGAGGACCGCCAGGCGGACGGACCCTGAAAAGGAAGCCAGGCCACAGGCACCGCCAGACTGACAGAGAGCTACCTGGCACGCACCACGCCCTCTGTGGGCAGCGTCTCCTACATTCTGTCCAGCACTGTGGATGCCTGAAGACACAGACTCCGGGCCTTTGCACCTGGGCTTGTCCCTGAGTCCCATACGGTGCGCTGGGCAGCTCCTTCTGCCCCCAAGCCAGGGTCAGTCCTGCCCAGTGAGGTGCCACCTGCGAGTGCTGTCTCAGGCTGGAACCAAGCAGGATGGCCATGTTACCAACTACAGTGCCATTACTGTATTGATGACCAAGAGAGGAAAATGCTGCCAATTCTAACTGTGAGATGCCATGAATGGTAGAGGCACCCTGGTTTCAGATGTTTTAAACTTGAAAATCCATGCAGTGAAGAATGGACAAGATGTAATATTATCGTTAAGTACTTCAACAGACCAACAGGATGGCAAGATGCTCATGGGGTGCGAGCGTGGGCTCCAGCCTCTGTTCACGCGAGCCCTGGAGGTGGAGCTGCCTTCACTGAACACCCCGGGCCACGTCATCTGTGGTGGTTGCAGGGTGCAGACTCTTCCGTCGCACGGCTGCTCCACAGTGCAAAAATCTCTAACTCTGGGTATTTAAAGTTACTTCCAATTTTTGCTATCAAGTAATTTTGGGTGACCATCCTCATACACAAGTGTTTGCACTGAATATTTCTTCAGTGAAATTGCTACATTTTGGGAATACTTGCTTTTCATTGCAAATTGTGAAATGACATTTTGAGATAAATCTCAAGGGATGAAGCAAGACCAAAGTGGACTCTCTTCACCCTGATGCTCCTCCCGCATTCAACCATTTGTCTTTTCAGCCAACTCAACGTTTGGGCTGGAGGAGAAAAGCAATTACGATGCCAGCATGTAAAGATATGTGACACAAAGCAGACCACGGAGAACTAGAAAAGTGAGCATTTGAGAAAGATATGGAAAACGTCCACAGAGCTGTGTATGTGAGAGAAAGAGACAGAGAGAGGGAGGGAGGGGGAGACACCAGCTCCAGCCATCAGGCCTTCTTTCCATGAGGCTGCAGCTTCTGTTCACAAGTGTCAAGGCCCCTGTAGCGCCCGGGGTGCATGGAGCCCTGCACGTCCCCTCCCGCCCCCATGGCGCTGAGGCGGGAGACGCCCGGCGGCAGTTTGTGCTGGTACTCTTTCCCTCAGCAGAGCGACAGCCTCAGCCCAGGAGAAAGGCCTGAATTCCACCTCGAGGACCCCAGCACCTCGGGCTCCATCCCCGGACACACCCTGTTCTGAGCCTCTGATCCACTGGGAAGGTTTGTCAGATTTGTTGATCATTTTAAGGAACTAGTTTGATTTCACTGATTTTCTCTACTATTTTATTTTCTATTCCACTGATTCTTGCTCTTATTATTTTCTTCCTTCTACTTGTTTTGGGTTAATTTGCTCTTTATTTTTAAAATTTCTAATGTAAGCACTGAATGCTATAAATTTCCCTCTACACACCACTTTAGGTACATCTCACAAATTCTGAAGATTTTCAGTTTGTTTTTCATGTAATTGGAAATACTTTCTAATTTCATTTGTGACATTCTCTTTGACTCATGGGGTATTTACAAGTTGGTTGTTTATTCCTGAATATTTGGGAATTTTCCAGATGTCGTTTTTGTTTACTTCTAATTTAATTCCTTTGTGGTCAGAGAACCTATCTTGTATGATTTCAACCTCTCACACATGTGCGGTTTGCCTTACGGCCCAGACTGCAATGTGTCGTGGTGAGCGCTCCACATCAACACACCAAGTCAGAGACTCATCCAGGCCTGGGAACAGCCTGTGGCCCAGCAGCCAGGGTGGAAGCACCAGAACACAGGCCTCAGGCAGAGCCCTTGGACAGGCGGCCCTCGGAGACGGACCTAAACTCCCCACCCGAAGGCTGCTTGGCACCTATCAGGAAAACCTTAAAAGCAAACCTCCCCTGTCTGAAAAAATCTCTGTCGAACGTTCACCTTCATTGTGAAAGATATTCTTGAGGAAACAGAGTGGAAGCCAACTCCTCCCTCCCCCGTCAGTGGCGTTCCCGTCCTCCGGCACAGGCCCTCCCTGAGGAGTCCTCTCGCTCCCGCCCCCGCCCCGTCGGTCTGCCTTTTCCTCTGGCTGTGCACGCTGCTCCTCTAGGTGGAGTGTCCCACAGACCTCAGTGAGGTCAAGCTGGCTGGTGGTGACTTCCTGTCCACCCACAGCAGCAGCTAATGAGAGAGGAGCGTCGGAACGCCCAGGCGGTAGACCTAGTTCTCCTTCAGTTCCCTCAGCGCTCACGCACACGTGGGTCCTGACACTGGGTACACACCGCACTCTTGAGGAACTGACCTCTTTATCCTCACGAAACGCCCCCTTCTCCCTGCCAACACTCCTCGTCCTGAAGTCTACACTGGTATTGACACGGCCACTCCTACTTCCTTTTAACTTATGTTTGCATGATGTATTTTTCTTCATCCCTTTACTTTTAAAATACCTGTGTCTTCGATTTAAAGGAGGCTGTGAAGACCTGAGGACAGTTTCCACAAGAGGAGGTGACCAACGACTGCTGGGACACGGCAGCTTTAATGAGAAAGTGGAGACGCAGGCAGAAACCAACCCCTCTGAGGATGATGGTGGCAGGGAGAGACCTGTTATATAACCTGTTTTCAGCAATCTCATCATGATGTGCCATGGGATGCAATGTTTATTCTGCTTGAAGCTTGTTACAGTAATTGGATCTATGAGTTCATACATTTCATCAAATTTTGAAAATTTGGGGCCGGCCCAGTGGTGCAGCAGTTAAGTGCATGCACTCCGCTTCGGCGGCCCGGGGTTCACGGGTTTGGATCCCGGGCATGCACCAACGCACCACTTGTCAAGCCATGCTGTGGTGGTGTCCCATATAAAATAGAGGAAAATGGGCACGGATGCTTGCCCAGGGCCAGTCTTCCTCAGCAAAAAATAAAAAAGGAGGAGGATTAGCGTCAGATGTTAGCTCAGGGCTGGTCTTCCTCACACACAGAAAAAAAAAACAAACAGAAATTTTGAAAATTTTCAGCCATTACTTCTTCAAGTATTCGTCCATTTCCTCCTCCCTCTCCTGGGACTCCGCTGTCACTTGGTCAGACCATTAGATCTTATACCACAGGGCAGTGACGTTCTAATAACGTTTGTTTCTCTATGTATTTTATTTTGAATAGTTTCTATTGCCATGTCCTCGAGTTCAATTAACTTTTCTTTTCTTCTATAGTGTCTAACCTGCTGTTAACCCCAACTAGTGTATTTTTAGTTCCAGATACTCTATTTTTTCATCTGAATAAGTCTTGCTTGGGAAAAGCAGGAAGATGGGTCATAGCAGAGGGAAGTGTGCAAGTCAAGGGAAGAAGTGTTTTCATCCAAAGGAGGAGCTGAGAGGAGTCAGCCAGCAAGGAGAAGGTAGACAGGCAGAGGAGAGAGGGAGGGGGCTGTGTCCAACCTCAGGGGACGAGGGCCGACACCAGTGCAGCAGGGGGGTAGAGGACCAAGCACAGCAGGCCAGCGGTGAGGCCACCTGTGAACGGAGGGGGGTGGGCATGGAGGAGGGTCTGGAGGAGCTGCCAAGGAGAGGAGCAGAGGAAAGACACCAGGACGCAGGATCCTGCAGACATAGCTAAGGGTGGAGACATGAACCTGTAGTCAAGTGACTCTCTCAGTGACGGGAGGACATGACTTAACTGGCATCAGATGCCCCCAATTTAAAGACTGAAAACCGGCAGGTGCCTCGCTAACCCACAGGACAATCTCCATGATGCAGCCCCGGGGAGGGGGCATCTCTGCTCCTGCTGCATAGCACACTCTTCCCTGGCCCCAGCCCAGCCTCGGCACATGAGAGCCCACCGCTCCAAGCAGCTGGCAGACGGTGGCTGAACGCCTGCTGCACGCCAGGCTCCCGGCGCTGGGGGACGAGCTGAGGAGCAGGACCCACACTGCTGCTGCCTGCAGCAACGCCACGCATCGTGGAGAATACTGTCAAACAGGCACATGCAGCGATGGGATAGTGGGAGGGAAAGGACGCCAGGGGACAGAAAGCAGAGGAAAGCAAGCTAACACAGCTGCTTCAGGGCCTCCTAAGACACGGTGCTTGGGACATTATCCTCTGAACCCACAACCAGCTACTCAAAACCCGTCCAACATCTGCTTCTCCAAGAAGCCTCTGAGTCCCCTCCCCTACCCCGTGTCCATCCTGTGGCTGTCACGCCTCACTGGGACTGCCTTCCCAGGTGTCCAGTGTCCCTGCCAGACCAAGGACTCTTGAGGAGGAGGAACAGGTCTCTCCCAGCTCCATGGAGGGCTCTGTCCTGCTCCCCTGTAGCCAGCCGTTCTGGAGGCCACCTGACCCCTCTAGAGGGAGAGCCGGCCCCTCTGGAGGTCTGTCCAGGACTCCCAGGACTGGCTGAGCACAGAAGCAAGCCTGGTGGCACAGGCTCCTCTGCAGAGCAGATCCAGGGCTGGGTTTAAGCCCTCGTCTCTGTACACCCTAGAGCCCCCGACTCGCCCACTTCTCTTCCCACACACCATGGCCCTGGGCCTCCTTGGCTGTGTACTTCCCAACGTGCACGCAGGCCTCATCTATGCCAGCTGACAAGAAGCCAATCAAGGTGCCTTGCCAGGAGCAGCTGAGGCCCCTCATCTGCACTGTGCCCACCTCTCTGCTAGGCCAGCCATGGACTTGGACCACCCAACCGGCTGCAGAAGTGCAGTGAAATTTTAATTCAGGCACGATGGCATTATGCTGTGATAGAGAGCAGTCTACCCAATTCTCCTTACTTAATTAGGAGAAGGATGGCTTCAGCAGACACCCCATTTGTGTCATGCTTATTCTATGGAATGAAAGAACACTTACTGTAAAATGCTCCTGGGATTTGTAGTTTTCATCCAGGTAGACTCGAGCCCTATTGTAGTCTTTCATTGCATCACTTGATAGTAGTTCTCTGGAAGGAAAAAAGTGAGTCTTTAACGCAAAAGTCACACAGACACCTCACCATTTTACAGGCGTGTTTAGGAGGCACAGGATGTCGGCTAGGACACCATGTTTTACATCACCCTGAAAACACCACCCACCACACTGGAAGGAAGAGAGGGAGGGAGAGAAGGAAGGAGGGAAGAAAGGAAGGAGCCTGAAGGATCAACCTGACCCTCAAGCATCTTAACTGCCTGCAACAAACCCGAACATGGTTTAAAGGAAGAAAACAAGGTGCAGAGACCAAACAACACATCATTCATAATGTCTGGCATCACATCAAAAATTATTTGCCATGAAAAGAAGCAACAAAACGTGACTCACATCTACAAAAAAAGCTGTCAATGAAACAGACCTAGAAAGGACAGAAATGATGGAATCTGCTGAAAAGAACCTGGAAACAGCTGTTATAAATATGATCAAAGATTTAAAGGAAAACATAAACATAATGAGGAAAGACAGAAGATATAAAAACCATAAATGAAACTTCTGGAGCTGAAAATACAATATCAGAAACGAATTCACTGGATGGACCTAACAGTAGACTAAAACCTAAAAAAGAAAATATCAGTGACTAAAAGATACAGCAACAGAAACTACACAAACTGGAGAAAAGAGGAAAAATGAACTGAAAAGAATTAAAAGAGCTTAGGGACCTGTGCAATATCATCAAACAATCTAACGTCAGGAAATAGAGTCTGAGAATAAAAGAGAAGGGAAGGAGAAGAAAAACAATATTTAAAGAAATAGTGGACAAACTTTTTGCAAATCTGATTAAAATTATAAACCTACAGATTATAAAAGCTCAAAGAACCCCAAGTAAAATAAACACAAAGAGAATCAAACTAAAGCACAACATAATCAAGTTGCTGCAAACCAGCTAGAATGACAAAATCTAGCAGTCAGGGGAAAAAAGACACATTATATACAGAAAATTAAGATCACAACAATGGCTAAATTCTCATTAGAAACAATGCAATACAGAAGACAATGGAACAATGTCCTTAAAGTACTAAAAGAAAAAAAATTGACAAGCTAGAATTCTATTTACAACAAAAATATCTTTCAAAAGTGAAAACAAAGACTTTTTTCAGACAAACAAAAGCTAAGAGAATCCATCAGCTGCGGCTTGTGTGAAGCTAAATGTTAAAGAAAGCCCTCTGGCTGAAGGAAAATGACACCAGATAGAAACCTGAGTCAACACAAAGAATGAAGAGCATAGAAGTGATAGACGAACTGGTAAAAAATAAATGACATTTTCTCTCACTTTTTAATCTTTTTAAAATATAACAGATGCTTTAAAGCAAAAAGAACAACGTGTGTTGTGTACAGCAGAGGTAGGAGGAAAATCTAACATGGGCACGAGGACGGCAGGGCACGGAAAGAGCGTGGTGTGAGCCCGTACGTGGACACAAAGCCGTGTGGTTCTGCTGGACGCATGGAGCACGCCTCCTTCCACGCACCTGCTGTTCGCCTGCAACTTCCCTCCTCTGTGAAACGCCCAGCTTTTCCAGCGGGTGTTTTCTTCTTATTGACTTACTGGAGTTCTTTATATACTTGAAGACTGATTTTTGTCGGTAAAGTGTGTTGCAGATACTTTTCCCCAAGTGTGGCTAAATTTTGACTTTGTTTATCGTCTTTTGATACACAGAGCTTTTAATTTTAACATGGTCAAATTATTGATCTTTTCTTTTGTAAGCCACACTTTCTGCACCTTTCTAAAGAAATCTCTCCCTATCCCAAAGCTATAAAGATGTTCTCCTACATTTTCATCTCAGCACTGTAATTATGCCTTTTACATTTACTCAGTAACACAACTGGGACTCACCCCTGTGTGGTGACAACTACAGTGTGAAGTGGGGACCTGGTGTCATTTCTTTCCACACAGGACCAGTCACCCTGCTCCCCTGGCCCAGTCGCCACCTGCCACACCCCAGGGTGACGCAGTGGTGGGCTTGACTGTGGCTCACCTAGGCATCTGTCCCCACCATCAGTGTCCACTGCTTCAGAGGAAGCCGGCAGCGCAGCACGTGAGAACGCCCACCTGGTTCTTTTCAGAATTATTTTAGCTAGTCTCAACTCTTGACTCTTCCATATTAATTTTAGTACTAGTTTGTTAAGTATTAAGAAAACATTTGGATTGGAATTGTCTTAAAATTATAGATTATTTTGTAAAAATTAATTTTTTAAAAAAATTTGCCCTTTCACAAACTACCCCACAATTGTGAAAACGTGGATGGATTGCTTGTGTCAACTGACAACACTGGGGACCTCAACAGGAGGACTGAGGCTGGGTGACAGCAGCAGGACTCATCCTCAGGCTGGGCGCCAGGCTGAGAGGGCGTGGACTGAGTCCACGGATCCGGACACCCACAGGTGGCCCCACGCCTGCCCTGGCTCCCGCCCCGCATAGCGGCCTTTGATGGCTGCCTCAGAAGTCAGGAAGCATCACTTTTCCATACTCTGCTGGTGGAAGCAGCCAGTGCCCAGTCCGGGGCTGGGTGACACAGAGGGCGGGCACAGGGGGCCTGAAGCAGAGCGGACGTCCCTGGGCACTTGGACCAGAGGCAGAACAAAAGAAGAAAGGAGGCTCCAGTAGCTGCCGCCACCAATAGCAAGATGGGGACCCCGCTTTTCAGCACGGGAACTCCTGCGGAGACCAGGTGCCCCTTCTTCCTGAGCAGCACTAGGCAGCCTGTCCTCTGAGGAGCCGCGGGGCGTGCGTGTGGCAGCTGGCACAATACCTGTGGCTCTTGCCTCCCAAACGACAGAGAGTTCGCCTCCCACAGACAACCGGAGCTCTGGCCCCACTTCACTGTGACAAATGCAGTATGAGCTGACGGACAGAACACAGTCCTGCCTGTCCATCCATCCACGCGTGCCCAGCAGCAGCAGGCTGGCAGCCATCAGACCACATGAGCTGTGACCTCTGGCACACAGACAGGACTCTCCACCTGGAACCCAGGGCTGAAGTTTCCAAGCCCAAGGCACCCCTGTCACCCCAGGAGGTGCACTGTCACCTTGTGCCCCCCTTCCCCAGGAGGGATGCTGTCACCCTGCACCCCCGCAGGAGGCGTGCTGTCAACCTGCACCCCCCCCTTCAGGAGGCATGCTGTCACCCTGTGTCCCACTTCTCCAGAAGGCACGCTGTCACCCTGCATCCCCCCTTCAGGAAGCATGCTGTCACCCTGCACCCCTGAAGGAGGCACGCTGTCACCCTGCACCCTCGCAGGAGGCATGCTATCACACACTTGGGCCACACTTTCTCTTTGGAAAACTGTGGCTCACCCAAGGTGCCTCACAGAACACTAACTGGTGAGGTTGTGGCCCAAATTTCCATAGAAAGCCCTGTGCACCCACCCCCATCCCCTGGCCTGGGGAGGATGCAGAAGGGCACAGCACGCGTCCCCCCAGACTTACTTGACAAACTTGTCCACGTGGGACATGGAGGCTTCATAGTTCTTCCCTCCAAACTCCTGGCAGTGCAGGGCCATGAAGTGCGGCTTGTGCGTGTGGACAATCTAGGGAAGGAAGCACAGGAAGGGCCGTCAGGGCTTCCCCAGGGCCGCTCGGGGGCACCGCCACCCCTGCGAGGAAGGGGCTGGTGGGACAACCCTCGTCCGCAACGGCGGTTTTTTAACAAATCCTAGGAATCACACCACCTTTCCACTTCTGATCATCACGGTCTCCAATGTCTCCCACTTTCCCTTTACTGTAAGTTCCTTAGAATTCAGAATTTCTTAGAACTTTCTTCAGTTACTGAGAGGCATTTTTTCCCATTATACCAGTCCGAGCCTCACAAGCAACGACAGCCGCCACTGACACCAGGTACGTCCTCCACAGAGGGTACGAGCCCGGGCGCGCACCTGTGCGTGTGAGTGTAGCACACGTGCGAGCGTGTGTGAGTACATGTGCAAGCACACGTGCATGTGTGTTGTGGCACGTGTGTGCCTGCATGCCACCTCTAACCCTCCCAGGAGTGAGCAGAGCCGCCTGCTGTGCACTCACTGGAAACCAGGCTGTCTCACGCACGGCTCGCACACCACCTCCCGACAACCCTGCAAGGCAGGTGCACGCAGCCTGTGTCACTGCAGGGGAGGACCTCGCCCAGGCCACGTGGGCACCCGGTGGCAAAGCCAGTACAGCCCACCTCCTCTCAGCACTGCAGGCGACAGCCAAGAGGTCAAGGCCCTGCGGCAGCGACCCTGTGGTCACCAGTGTTCTCCTACACCCAGGCTTCTGTCCAAACTGACCCCACTGCCGCGCCACAAACCCGCCAACACTTTTATTCCTAGACAATGGCGAGTCAATCTCGGTGAAGATGCGGCCTGCTGAGCTTTCCGGCGCCCCCCAGTAACTCAGGGAGGACTTGTCTTCAGAGGGCCACCCAGGTGCCCTCCAGCCACCCCACACCCCCCAGCACAGGGGTCCTGAAAACACCCCATCAAGGCACGGACCCACGTCTCTGCAGGGAGCCATGCTGGGCATCTCGGGTGACCCTCCCTGGCCCCATCCTCCTGGTGGGCAGTGCATCACTGACAGGGCCCACTGTTGGGGCAACAAGACAACCGTCACCACGACAGCCACGGAGGGGCTTGGCCCGACCCGGGGGTATGGCTGGGGGAAGGGCAGTGAGCGGGGAGGGCCAGTAAGTGGGGGTGCTGGCATCAGAAGAACGAGGGTGCCATGGCAGCGGAGGCGTGCCATGGGGCTGGGACTCGTGGAGGTTGAGAGGTTGCTTGTCCCCATGTCCCCGGCCCGCCTGCCACAGAAACTGTACTTTCCGTGCCACCCACTGCACTCTTCCTGGCTCTGAGCTTCTCCTCCTCTCCTTGGCACCTCCTGACACAGAGCAACACTGGCTGGCTCTCAAGAATTTACCAAAACCTACAAAATTACTATCCCCTCCCCAAACACACCATCCCAGAGGCAGGCCCCTGCACAAGGCGACCCCACCTAACCCCTGATGTGAGCACCTAGAACAAGCCTCATCCTCGGTTCCTTCTGGTGCCAGCGCCCGGCAGTCAGCGTGCCATTGACAAACGTGGACGGCACGTAACCAGCCCCGGAGAGACGGCCGCTCTGGAGACGACAACTGTGCAGTCCCTGACGGAAAGCAGCTGCATCCAGGATTCAGCCAGGCCGAGCCCACAGGCGGAGCCAGAGAGCAGGCTGCGGGGGATGGAGGACAGGGCGCCTGGCCCTGCGTGCGGCGCTTCCGCATGGGAAGAGCACCAGGCGCGTCTCAGACAGGGTGAACGACCTGCAGTGCGGCCAGGAAGCGCCCCACGCAGCAGCTGCCCCTCTCGATGGGCATGTTCAGCATCGGGGAGTGATCAGACCCCTCCTTTCCCAGCTGTGACATAAAAACACAATCTGCAGCACGGGGTGTGTTCTCTAAAGAGTGGAAAAATTCTGACCAGAATGCTGATTTCAGTGGCATGAGAAAAGCATTCACATTTGATGCCAGCTAGTTAAGTAAACCACCCCTGGCTTGCTGTTTATTCTCCTTTTAAAAACGGGTTTATCACGAGTTCACTAAGGCGATTTTCATTTCCCATTGAACAGAGCATTGAATGTCTCCTGTTCCTGAACACCTGCCCTCAGGGCGCAGGCTCGTGGGGACAAGGCACCTAGAGCGAGGCCTGGGCTGGGGGAGAGGCCCAGCGCCGAACACTGGCCACAGAGCAAGCCCTGACTACAAGGAGTGGTAAGCAGGTGGCACGCTGCATGTGCAGGGGCGGAGTGGAGCCCTACCCCAGTGCAGGCACTAGGACCTTCAGCCAGGCCACCTGGATACCACCCCACCCCATGGCCCCTTTGGCAGGTGTCCTCACATACAACATTTCATGGTTTCTCTATAAGACGGTGCACCCCTCGCTGAGATGGAATGATAACAATACAAGTTCCAGGAATCACATGGGCACCTATATCAACCAGGTCGACGATGGGACAGTTTCCTTGCCTGCAGCACAGTTTACAAGTTCTACAAAGGACCCCAGTCAGGAGACAAGCTGGGCCAGCCTGGGTCAGGTCACCAGACAGGCTTGCCCTCAGGGCCAAGGACAAGGGCACACAACAATGTCGGCCACCCGGGGGCAGCAACCAAGGAGTCGGGTGCCGCAGGTGGCCATACTGGGTGGACGGATGGCCTCATCACCCGGAAGAGCCACCAAAGGCTCCGTGATGTGCGCAAGCTCTTCCTTTATCTCCCTCTGCAGTGTCTTGAGTAACATACACACACGATTTTATGCTTTTGATGGTAAAAACCAGAACTTCACCAAAGGGGCGCAGAATTCCCCGGAAGACCGTCCTCCTTGGAAGGCTGGTAGCTGTTCACACAAGAATGACCGTCCAGCACGTGCAGATTATTACAAGGATCATTATGTATTTCATGACATTAGTAAACACTTCATCTTCCCTGTCCAGATCCTATAATCTGCAGCACGTTCTTCACCCAACTCTACTAAAGGGGTAGGGAAATAAAAAGGAGGCCCTGAAGACACGCATGGGACCCGGGGTTTGTGGGCTAAGACCAAGAGGTCCGTGTCAATGAAACAGCACCCACATCTCATGTAGGTACCTTTTCTATTAAAAAAAGAAGAAACCAGAACGCTATTAGTCACTGAAATCATAAGTGAGAACCATAATCCAAAGTCCCCAGGGAAAGCCAAACGGAAGCCAGCTGAATGGCTCTGTGTTATAAAGGGCGGCTACGGGACGCTCATGTGATTCCCAAACAAGTGTGTGGCGCCCTGCCACCCCGCCAGCAGGACCACCACATTCTCTTTAAGTCACAGAAATACGTGACCAATCTTCGCAGGTCTTCAAATGTGTCTGCCTTAATCTAAATCCTAAGTAATGTTCTCCCTCTTAAAATGACATTTGGCTGTTGTTTGAACAGCAATAGCCTTTTATGGCACAGAATACAATATTTAAGTCACATTGAACTCAAACGTTTGACTCTAATCCCGCAGATCTCCAAAAAAAGGGAGGGATCCAAAAATAGCAGTTCCACAAGGAGTCAGCTGACACCTCAAGTGCGGATTCCAGAGAAAGCAACCACGCAGAGCAAGAAGGACACCAGGCTCCGGGCAAGCCTGGGCACCTGGCAGACGGGCTTCCTCCTGGGAACACCATCGCAGCGGTGATATTTCAAAATCAGGTGGGAGAGACCTGCCCGAGCTGCAGGATTGAGGCATACCCACGGCCTGAGCAGCCTCCCGACGTGTCTGAGCCCCGTCCACAAGTGAAAGACGACGTCTGCATCCCCGATGGCAGGAGGGACCCTGATGGGAGGAAGGGCCAGGCGGTCATCTACTGCTGCAGTGGGTGCTCCATAAGCCACCCTCTGGTCCGGCCCTGTCGGGACCCCGCACAGCACTTGCCGTGGGCGAGGAGGAGCGAAAGGCACTCTCCACCTCACCACTCCAACAGCCCATCTTGGCCTGTGCCACAGCCGAGCAGGTGGACGCCGGGCCAGGCGGATGGGCTGGGGCCAGGGCGCAGCCGGGGAGGCAGAGCCCGGGCATGGATCACGCACTGGGCGGCAGGGCCAGCGCCACACCAGGCGGCGTTGAGCGGCCTTGCCTGAGCTCACAGCGGCACCGAATGGGACGCAGGGTGGGCACTGACCTGGGCTTCCTCGGCACTCGTCAGGCTGACAGCCCACTCCTTTGGCCTGAGGCCGCCCTGCGCAGCATGCCTCTCCCTCACAGCATGGTTGGACGTTCTTCCCAAAGGACCAGCCTGCACACTTGGGCTTTGCTTAAAACAACAAAAAAATTCTCACCCACAGAGCACTAGGGCTGAGCGTGAGCATCCATGAGCTCTCCCGGCCTGACAGTCTCGCCTTCGTGGACCTGCCCTCATCTCCCAGTGCTGTGGTTCCCCAGGATGTTGCCCCCTCCCAGGCCAGGTCAGATGGCCCCCGACGGCATCTTCACTCCTGCCCTCAGGATGCAGCTCAGTTTCCCTCCCACCATGATGTCCTGCGTGCGACCGAGGGCTCTGCGTCTCTGGGCCTCAGTCTCCCCCTCTGTACAATGGGCTGACTACAGCACAGTCTGTGGAGCTGCAGGGAGGAGCACACGAGATGCGTGTGTGGGATCCTTTGCCCAGGCCCAGGGACTCAGGCTTGGCACACACCCACCACTACTTTGTCATCGCCAGCAAAGGTGAATTTACCACTGGCTTCAACCCCCGGGTTTTTCTGCCGTATTTGCTCATTCCAAATGGAATTCCTGGCTTGATTTTCCACCCTAAGACTGTTCACCGAAATTTGTCTCCACTGACTAGCACCGCTTCTTCCCTGGCATTCTAACCACCGATTTTCTCCTTGGATCAGGATCCCGTTTTCAGGGAGCCAGCTTTGGCTCCCCTAGCAGTGTGAGCCCAGCGGGCACACTCTGCAAAGCACGCCTGCATCCTGCAGCCAGGAGTGTGCACCCCTGGGAGCCAGCCGTGCACCCCCTGCCTGGGCTGTCAGACGGAGTTCTGGGGCCACCCTCCACGGGGGCGCTGGAGCGTCCAGAGCAGCAGCGGCTGCTCGAGACACGCTGGCCAACAGCCGACAACAGAAACCCAACCACCAGCCAAGGGCACAAGGAGGAGCTCCTCTTCTCACACAACAAGAGAGTGCAGGCGCGGTCGTCAGAGACAGCGAGTCTGCTCATGGACGGCGTCCACGAACCGGCTGCTGCCATGCTCTGCTCTGCCACCTTCAGCACAGGCTTTCATCCTCATGACCGCAACGTGGCTGCAAAACCCCCTCCCGGCCTCATGCCTGCATTCCAGGCAGGAAGAAGCAGAAAGCGTGGAAGGTTAAAGGCAAAGGGAAAAAGCCTTCTCTTCTAGCACTTTGCTTATTTTAGACAGGACAGTCCTCCACAGGAATTTCTGCCAACATACTGTGTCACAGGACACGCCCTGCAGCCACAAGTGCATGGCGCTGGCTGACACGCTGCACCAACAGCCAGCCTCTGCAGCAGCAGGGAGCAGCATCAGCCACGTGCACCCACTCACCAGCACAGGGGCACCACTGCCCCTCCGTCCGCAGCGGCCCCATCCTGCCAAGTCACCCTTCCTCCCAGCTTCCCAAGTCCAGTCTGAAGGACACACTGTGGGGTCGCCCCATTTGTGACAGTCTCTGGCACAACGGTCTCTGAAGACCACCAGGCAGCAAAGCCCTAGGCACAGACTAAGGACTCACTGACAGATGAAACCTGCCTCCCACCCTCTTTCTTTAAACATGCAAGGCGCACCTCTCCTCCACACTGAGCCGCCTCTTCAGAAGGCCCTGCCCTACTCAGGTCGGGGGTGACGGTCTTAAAATGTGCCCACAAATCCTTCCACTCCACTCCCCCCACGACACGAGCCAATCCCCTCCCCCGTGTGGGCTGGATGTAGCAACTGACACAGCGAGGCGGAGATGAGGGCTTGTGACCGGCTGTGGGCGGTCAATGCGGCCCTCCCTGCTCCCTTCCCGGCCCCCTCAGGCTCCTTGAAGAGCCCAGGCCTCCCGCCCAAAGACTGTGTGAACTGCCAGTGGATGAGCAACCACCCTGGGCGGCAGATCCTCAGCTAGCTCCAGGCCTTCAGGGGACAGCTCTGGCCAGCAGGCTGACCTCAACATCAGCGAGGCCCTGGGCCGGAACCACCTAAGGGAGCCAGGCCCAAGGCCTCACCCCCAGAAACCGTCAGTCCGTCTGTCACGCAGTGTCGCATACTCTCAAGAGGCCTGTAGGACCCTTCTGATCGTCCTTCTGCTCAAGCTGAGCCCTTCCCTCCCTCCATCTGCTGCCTGACCAGGCGTCCAGCCACTCCTGGCTCTTGGCAGAGCATGGCCACTTGACCTTCGCTCCGCAGCTGACTCCTCTCTCCAGGACTGGCCCAGCCACCCTGCCGAGGCCCACCCAGCAGCACGTTCCCAGCCGGCCGGCTCTCTGGGGGTGACCCAATAACCTGCGTCTCCTGTGTACCTCACTGTGGCCACAGCCCTTCATGTCTCCTGGAGGCAGGGAGCCTCAAAGCCCCCCCTCAGTCACCATTTATTAGGAAATTGATAGTTCTTCTAAAATAGGGCCCGAAAGATAACACATCTCCTGGCGTGAGTGTTAAGGGCATTGGTCCTGTGCCCCTACATCCTCATCATTGGAGTGGCTGCAGCCCCAAACTCACGAGGGCAGCCAGGGAATCAGTGCCATTGAGGTCCAAGCAAAAGGCCTGGCTTTTACTACCTGGCAAGCGCCTCCTGCCTCTGTCACAGCGCCTGCACTCACCACGGTGCCCTCACTCACCCAGAGAGCCATAACTCAACACAGCCCTGAGCCTGGAGCCACACTGACAGCTTCCGTCCTCTCCACTTCCTCGACCTCCCGTCCCTGCCACCTTTCATTCCAAGCCTTAGACCCAAATACCAGCTTATCTGTCCTAGGACCACATGGTTCTCAGACTTCACGAGGACGGTGACTTTTCTGGCTGCACCCCCTGGACTACAGCACCACTCAGATGACCAGTGACTGAGAAGTGCTGAGGTCTGGTGTACTTCCCTTAGTCTGTAATATGAATCCCCTCTGTGTCCCAGCAAGAATTTCACCTTGACTGAGACATACTTCTAGGGGGACGAAAGACCCATATTTAATATATTTTCATTGGTAATCACAATGATTTTCCAAATTAAATTTATATTGCAATTAAATTAAATCAAAACAAATTTTAACTGATCCTAAGTTTAGATAAACAGCCAAACAAAATTTTGTCATTGTTACGTGCCATCAAGTGGGCTCTGACTCCTGGCGACCCTATGAAGAGTGATGCCCACAATGTCCTGTCCTCAACAGGCCTGCTCAGCTCCTGTAGACTCATGCCTATGGCTTCCTTTATGGACTCAATCCATCTCACACTTGGTCTTCCTCTCTTCCTGCTGCCTTCTACTTTTCCCAGCATTAATGTCTTTTCCAAAGAATCCTGCCTTCTCATGATGTGCCCAAAGTAGGACAGCCTTCGTTTTGATATTTTTGCCTCCAAAGATGGCTCAGGCTTAGGACCCACTTGTTTGTCCTTCTGGCAGTCCAGGGTATGCACAGGGCTCTCTGCCAACACTGTATCTCAAATGAATCCATTTTTTCCTTCTTCATTGCCCAGCTTTCACACCCGTACATAGTAACTGGGAACACGAGGGTGTGGATCATCTTGGCCTTGGTCTCTAATGACACTTCCTTACACTTGATGATTTTCCTAATTCTTTCATTGCTGCCCTTCCGAGTCTCAGTCTTCTCTTGATTTCTTGGCTGCAGTCTCCATTTAACTTGATGACTGAGCCAAGGGAAACAACATCTTTAAGAATTTCAAAGTCTTCGCTGTCTACGTTACAGCTGTGTAGTTCTTCTGTAGTCATGAGTTTTGTCTTGATGGTCAAATGCGGTCCTGCTTTGGCTCTTTCTCCTTTCACTTTCGTCAGAAGTCGTTTCAAGGCATCGCTGCTTTTTGCCAGTAAGTGGTGTCATCTGCAGATCTTAGATTGTCAATATTTCTTCCACCAATTTTCACTCCTCCTTCATCTGAACCTAGCCCAGTTTTTTGTATGATGTGTTCTACATACAGATTAAACAGACAGGGTGATAAAATGCACCCTTGTCTGACACCTTTGCCTGTAGGAAACCATTCTATCTCTCCATATTCTGTCCCGATGTGGCTTCTTGTCCACAATACAGGTTATGCGTGAGGACAATCAATTGCTGAGGCACGCCCAGTTCTTTCAAAGCAGCCCAGAGCTTTTCATGATCGACGAGGTAAAAGGCTTTACTGTCATCTGTAAAACACAGACTAATCTTCTGAAATTCCTTGGAGCACTCCAGTAGCCATCAAATCATCACAATCAGATCTGTGTCTCTCTCTTTTCAAGAGCCAGCTTGGGCATCAGGCATTTCTGCCCCACATGAGGTGAAGCCCTTTGCTGCAGCAACTTGAGCATCACTTTATTTGCATGGGAAATGAGAGTAGTGGTCCTGTAGTTACTGCACTCCTGGGCATCTTTCTTGGGAATTGGGATATATGTTGAGCGTTTCCAGTCTGTAGGCCACTGTTTTGTTTTCCATATTTGTTGACAATTCCTGTCAGGATTTTGACAGATTCAGTCTCTGTAGCCTGAAATAATTCCATCGATATCCCATCTACCCCTGGTGACTTATTTCTTCCCAGTATTTTCAGGGCAGCTTTCACTTCACTTCTAGAATCATGGGTTCTTGCTTGTAGGAATCTTCTTCAAAGGAATCTGTCATATTACTGTATTATTTCATCTCTGTGACATTTGTTTAAACTCAATGTACTCTACACAATGACCCAAATGACACTTTCCAACAGGCTGAGCATGAGCTCACCTCTATCGACAACACCACACTCACTTTTGTTTCCCAGAGCCGGCAATGTTTCATGCATGTGAGTATGAAAACTAAGATTATGAACAGCCGTGATCATGACAAAATTACCATTGAACTTCATCCGTGGGTATTTATCTTAACTTGTGGTTGCCCCTCCACAGGGAAAAGTGTGTTATCAGGAGCCTTAAACACATACTTTCATTTAGCTGTTAACAAAAGGTCTCGTTAATTTAAACCAGAACAGCCTGGATTCTCTCAAAAGCAGCTGTGTATTAAATGGAACACACTTAGCAGAACACCTCCCAATGGAGGCCCAGAGCTGGCAGACAGAGGGACCCACCGCTAGCAGACATGACGGAGGAGGGGAGGCACAATACCACACAGCGCTGCAAACAAACTTCCTTATGTGAGATGCAGGGTGTCACTTGGAAGGACAGAGTGGTAGAAGGAACTGCAGCTGAGCTAATTCACATGCTCACTGAGCACTAACGTAGTCAATGGCGCAGTGGCCCCTGGAAACCAAACTCGCCATGAGCAGCCCTACTGAACTGCAGTGACCAGTGAATGGCATCGAGCAAACCCTGTAAGTTCCAGAACTTCTACGAAGTCACCCCACAGACGCCGCCGGGCTTCACCGCACCACGCACAGCAAGTCACACTGTGGCTCTGCACCCCTCTGCCTGAACTGCCGAACCCCAATCAGCTCCCCCGTATCTCCCTCCCCCCTCCCCTTGCAGATGGGCTCCATCGTGTCACCGAGAAAGGCCCCGATCTCCCGGCAGGACTCCCAGGTTCTCTTACCTCCTCTCCTCTGTGCTCACTGGCAGCTACCCACACCCACCCTCCCCCTGGACTGTGCCTTGAACCCCGCACATGCCAGCACCTGTCCATGTTGGAGGAATCGTGTGACGTTCCCCCAGCCCCGGACACTCCTGACTGCACATCAGAACTGACGAGGCCCTCAAGTGCTGCCTCCAACAACACTGACAAGAGAGGACGTTTCAAAACCCAAACGACACACAAGAGAAAGCACAGTGTCTCCCTACATTTAGAAGAGGTTATGCAGAAATGCAACATAAACAGCTAAAGTGTCACACTTCATTTGAAAACTAAGTTATTAAAATGACAAGATCTCTATCATGAAAATTTTCAGAAGAAAATGAATGAATGACTATGGAAAAGAACACAGTACTGAATGACAAAGTGACACTATCATTGCACTACACCCACAAATCAAACACTCTGCAAGCACACATTCCGTTTACAACAAAAGGCTACATTTCGAATCCACACGAGGCTTTCCTTACACAGACCAGAGATCACTTGATAACCAAGTGCAGCAAGCTTATGAGGAAAGAGCAGGTTCAGAAAACCCCTGCTTCTGTCCTCTGGCACCAGGTCACCTCACCAAAGGCTTGAGCGACCTATCGCAGGAGTTGATGAAGGGAAAGAAAGACCATGTCTACGTCCACCTGGGAAGCTGGACGAATTATTGTATATTAAGAGTTGTAACTTCACCTGACATCACAAACTCCATCCAGGATAGCTATTATCGTCTAAAATGGATTGAAACAGAAATATATTCATATCCATGAGTTCATAATGATACTAAAAAACACCCATACATTGGTCATCTTGGAATCAGGACATTCATTTGAAAACTGGCAAATAAAGAGAATGAAGTAAGAACGTATCCCACCCTTCTTATACTATCTGTATCTCTAGAGCAACAAATAAAGGAAGGCACATCTCTCTTTATGGAAACATCCCAGCAAATAAATGAAGAAGAAATGACAGAATTAGGAGATATATATACATATATTTACATAGCTACTTGTGAAAATGTGGACGGACCTCGAGGGCATTATGCTAAGTGAAATAAGTCAGACAGAGGAAGACAAATATTGCATGATCTCGCTTATTTGCGAAATCTAAAAAATCTGAACTCATAGAATCAGAGAGTAGAGGAGTGGCTGCCAGGAGTCAGGGGGTGAGGGAGTGGGGAGAGATGGGTCAAAGAAGACAAACTCCCAGCCATAAGATGAACGAGTTCTGGGATCTAACGTACAGCATGATGTAATCACACACGTGTTGTAACACGGGCAGACAGGGAAGGCCCGGGGGAGGGGTCTGAGGCAGGTTCTGAGATGTGGCCATAAAGCCTGGAGTCTGAAAACACTGAGGAGCACAGGGCTGGTTGCAGTGCGTCCACAAGGAGGAGATTCCAGGACAGGGGCGGAGTGAGGGCCATGTAAGTGGCGGGCGCAATTTAAAAGGACACCACGTTGAGACACTGCTTCTGGAGAAGAAAACAGACAACAAAGAGGCAGAGAGAGCTCTGGGCAACTGAGAAAAAGGGGAAAAGAAGAAAGGGAAAAACAGGGATGCGAAAGACCATAGAACACGTGAAAGACCAAAGAGCACCATGAAATCCCCCATCACGATCAGGACAGACAGACACACAGACACACTTGGGAGCCCCTAATGACCTGGACTTTGCTAGATGGACAGAAGAGGGTGCTATTAAACCAGGAATCCCGTAAAACACTTGAATACCATTGAGATGAACAAAAGGAGGTTCAACAAGTCCCTTCAAAGCTGCCGCAAAAAAACAAGAACAAATGTTACACATATAAATGGAGGAAAAGGAAAAGAATCGTGAAACAGAACAGAATTATAAGTCCACAATGCAAACAGAATTATATTCAAACAAGCATTTGAGAACATGAAAAACCACTTAGAATCAGAAATGCAAAACTAAAATAGAAATGGACCAAAAAGAGGGAGAAAGAAATGAAGAGTGCTGATTAACCTCAGAAAGAAATGGAAGAAAAAGACAAAATCATCATAGAAAAGAAGAATAAATTACAAAGTGCCCAACGGAGAATCAACTGAAAGGAAAATTCAACAAGGGGCACTTAAGCCAGAAAAATCAACCAAGACAGTGAAAATGACATAAGGAGAAAACAGAAGAAGGAAGTGATGGAGGACAGGCCATGAGGGAGGAACATCTGTATTCTCATGGTCCTTAGAGAAGAAAAACCAAACAATGAACCAGAACTAATACATAAAATTATAATCCAAGGAAACTTTCCAAAAATAGAAAAAGACCTGAACCCACACGGTAAAAAGTTTTACTAAGTACCTGAGAAAATTAACCCAAAACAACCAACCAGGACATATTCTAGTGAAACCACTAGATTCAAAGTTAAAGAGACAATCCTCAAGGCCTCCAGGACAAAGATCAGTCAGTAAAATGGAAAGAATCAGATCAGCACCAGGCTTGCCACAACCAACATACAAAGCAGGCAGCAATGCGACAAGCTCTTCTGAAATTCTCAATGAAGGAGTGTGAGCCAAGGATTACATATCTGGCCAAGTGTCCTTCAAAGAGCGAAGCCACAGAAAAACAGCTTTCAACACAAAAATCTAGGAAATTCTGTCTCCATCAGCCCTTTATGAGGAATCTACTAGAGCAGGGCTGGCAGACCCTCCATCAAGAGCCAGGTAAATATTCCAGGCTTTGCGAGCCACACAGTCTCCGTGGCAACAACTCCACTCCCCTGGTGTGGACAAGAGCAGCAGAGATAATGCTACCCGAATGGGCGTGGCCACACTCCAATAAAACTAAATTCCAAACCAGGCAGCAGCGGGTGGGATTTGGCTGGGGCAGGGGTTAGGAGGGGGGGTGCTGACCTCTCATTTAAAGCAACACTTATAATACTGCCTCCTGGGACCTCAGGGTCCACAGACATAATACAGAGAGCATAGTGAAATCTGTATGCTCTCGAGATTTCCACACTGTACATGAAGCAGTATAATGGCAACTTGAAGTAGATGGGGAAACATTTAGGCCCAGACATCATAAATCTGGAGCAACCACGGAAAAAATATTTTTAAAAAGGCAAAAAGACAATAGATAAATTAAAATGGAATGCAAAAAAAAAATTGAAATAATCTAAAAGAAAACAAGAATGGGGAAACAAGTGACAAATCCAGCAGGCACAGCAGAAAACAAGTAATGAGGGGAGACCCAAATTCAACCGTGTCAACAGTCACATTGTGCATTAACAGTCAAGACTGGCACTGGTGCAACATGGCAGCCAAAGGCCACATGTGGCTACTTAAATTAATTAAAATTAAATAAATGTTTAAAATTCAACACTAGTTACATGTCAAGTGGTCAACAGCCACACGTGGCCAACGCCCACGGTACTGGACAGCACAGAAATTGAACGTTTCCACCACCACAGAAAGTTCTGCTAGACTAGACAGTGCCGCCTAGACATCCCAATTCAAGGCAGGGAGTGACAGGGCGGTTAACAAAGCAAGATGAACGTATACACTGCCTGTAGGGACAGACTTTCCACAGGCTGAAAGTAACAAACAGAAAAGATACACTACGTAAACACTAGGCCTAGGAAGCTGGAGTGACTATATTAATGAGACACAGAAGACTCCAAGAGATAAGGAAGAACATTTTATAATATCAGAGACAATTCATCAGGAAAACGGCACAACCATAAATATGCACAGGCTAATAACAGAAACTCATGCACACACATACACACACACGTGCCCACATGTGCACACAGAGAATGACAGTCAACATCTTGCTCTAACAGACTTTACAGAACATTCTGGGCAACAGCTGCAGAGCACACCCTCCTCCACGGCTCACTCGCCGAGAAAGGTCACTGCTGGGCCATGAAACAAGCCTCGGTGGACTTTAAAAGATGGAAACCATACAGAGTCTGTTTCCTGACCACACAGAGCCAAATCAAGCCAAGTGAAGGCAGCCAGACAAGGAAGAGTGCACACTGTCTGATTCTATTTACATGGAATTCTAGAAAACGCAAACTGATGGACAGTGAGTGACAGAAAGCAAGCCAGTGGTTGCCCATCTCAAGGCTGCAGGGAGGCAGTTACCAGGGTACCAGGAACCTCGTGAGGGCGATAGAAACACTCACTCTGTTGACGGCAATGGCTTCCCAGGTGTAGACGGACAACACAACTCATCAAACTGCACACTTGAAACGTGTGAAGTCTATTGTACAACAATTACACCTCCATAAAGTTAAGGAAAATTTTAAATCTCTACCAAAATGTGGATCCATTTCAATACATGAACTATAAGTAAATTAAGAGACAACGGGGAACGTGTGAAAGCTGACTGGATATTTAATGATATGATGGAATTACTGTTAATCGTTTTGGATTCAATAATGACAGTGAGGGTTGTTTTTTTAATTCCTTCAGAGATACATGCCACAGTCTTCACGAGGGAAATGATGCTGTCTGGTTTTTGCTTCAAATGATGAGGGGTGGGAGGAGCGGGTGGAGGCGTAACTGAGACAAAACCGGCTGCGTTCGAAACTGCTGAATGGGGTAAGAGGTGCCGGGGTTCACTCCACTGTTCTCTCTACTCTACAGTTGTGTGAAATTTGTCATAATAAAAAGTTAACTGAACATGCTCACTGTTTACCGCGGTGGGAACAAAACCAGAAACCCAAAGGACACCTCGCCGCGCCACCCCCAGGCCAGCACTGTCCGGCGCCATCAGAGCTCTGGAGCTGGGCGGGGACCGCCACTGGGCACTTCACTGAGAGTGAGTCTGGACGAGGGGAAATGAGATCTCCTTTTAGTCTTTGATCTTCCCTGGTTCCTCAACGGCAAGGCAAGGGGGGAAGGAGACAGCAACATTTCTCCTGAATGGCTCACTCTGGAACACAATCTGAAAACCACTTCTGTTGGCCTGCTCCAGGGGAGGGCAGGTGCCTGTGCTCACAAGGTAAATCCACTCAGTGCTTGGGTACCTGCAATCATATCTTGCAAAGGCAGCCTGAGACACACAGATTAGAGACTTTATTTTAAAACAGATTTAATTACTGCACAAGATGTGAAATTCAAAATAGCTCCCTAGAAGACGATAATTTTTAGTGATATGCTGTGGGAAATTTCTGCTAGCAGAAAAAAATTTCCTTTTAAGCGGGTGAAGATGTGGGCTACTTTTTGGAGCAAATGTAAACATTCACTGATGGAGCCACAAATCCCAATCACATGGGAGGAAGGCATCACCACCCCATGGAAGACAGGGGTGGGCTGGGCTCCCCCTGGCATCAACAGTTCTGGAACACATCCTCCATCCTGCACTCTTACCAAAGAGGACCCCAGTAACAGTGGTACTTCTGATGCAATGTCCTTGCTGGACAAAAGAATCTATGCTAGCTTATGAAACATCCCAGAAATCGTTACCGTGGGACAGACGCGTCCTCAATGGTCAATGAGGCAGCAGCCGCTCCACCAGCTTTACAGGCAGTGGGTGCTGCTAAGCATCCCACACCCGGCTCTCTGGGACAAAGCCCCGCTGTCGCGTGTACCCATTTCTGTGGTGTAAATGCCCCCACGTGGCCCATGTCAAGCTCCTGACGTGACATCACTGAACATGGAGTAGGGATGCTCAACGACACGGTTATGTTGTATTTCCCTCCTACAGACACCACAGACATAAATAACCAGGATCCCAATAGGAAAATGTAGTAAAATAATTAGGAAGTAATGTGTGGGGCATTTACCAACTTTGGTTTTAATATCATTTACTCAATCACAGGTTTATAGAATTAGACTTTTAATAACACTGCATCTAACAACTGGCACCCAGTTCCTGACATCTCAGTCACATCCAGCGAGCAGTATGAGCTGGCCCAGCTCACCACTCCACGACGGCAGCGGGAGGGTGGCGTAGAGGCTGGGCTTTCCAGGAAGCACCCCTACTTGGATTCCTGGTCCTCTGACACTTCCTGGTGGAGACCTCGCGCCTGGTGCCCTGGGCTCTCCGAGCATCCACCTTCTTACGAGCCTGCCTCAGGCAGTCACTTGTGAGCACTTGATGAGGATGCTGGCATCAGGCACTCAGCACAGGCCAGACAGAGTAAGCCCGACATCAGGTATCAGTTTGATGCCACCACACATGCCGTGGTGCCAGGGCAATCTGCTGTGATGACACACCGGGCCACTGGGCCTCAAACCCATTCCTGCCCAGAGCCACACACAAATAGTTTCAGTCTGGAGCTCTCTCGGCAGCTAAGGACAGAGCTGCTGGCCTCCCACGAACTCTTGGGAAGGGGCACTGGAGCCAGGATGATCCTGGACACATATCCCTTCAGGGCCGACCGCACGGACATCTTGAGGATGGACAGGAAAAGGCCTTCAAGGTGTGGGATGGCGAGCTCATGTCATGTCTGGTGGGAAATGCATCTGAGTAAGGCAAGAATTGGACACGAGTAGTGTCCCCAGGTCCCCAGGCAGGTCTGTGAGAACAGACGCACGCCCCCTCATCTGAGCTCTCCTCAATAGTTTACATCCTCCTGACGGTGCGCTGGCTGGCGTCCCTTCACCTGGACAATGAGCAAGTCACTGCCCAGAGCTGCACGTTTGCTCGGCCAAAATTCTTCTACAAAAACAGAGGAGCTTCTTCTAACTTTAAGGAAAAAGAATAGGCAATTGATAAAAATATGTGGGTTCTTCCATAGGAAGGCTCAAACAAACAGCAACTTCCCCCTTTCCTGACACCGTGCAGGTAGCCAAGCAAGAAGGCAGCTCTCGGTTCCCAGGAAACCAGCGAAGCAGCCCTGCCCAGTCCACCATCCCCTCCACTGGCCGAAAGTCAGCGTTAAAAATAGAAACAGCCAGGCCTTGTTAGGCTTTCTCCAAAGAGGAGTATCTGAGTGACCTAAAAAGGAATTACATCCTACAAATAAACCAGTGGAAGCCTGATAGCCAAGATAAGGAGCAGACAAGGGACAAAAGAATTTCTCAAGAGGAAAAGATTACTGCTGTTTGTTAACTATGCTCTGAAAACACCCTTCTCTCAAAGATCATCTGCCCACCCTGGGCCTGGAGCGGGCGGCGGGGGCTGGTCCCCTGGAGGCCCAGGCTGCCCACTCTCTGCTCTAGAGCTGTGCTGGGCTGTGTGTGGGTGGAGGCTGAGTGCTTGCCCCCAGGAGGAAGCCCAGACTCAGCTCCTCCAGTTCCTGATCAGATGCCCCCCTGGTGTCCACACCCTGCCCACAGCCAGGCGCCCCAGGGTGCCAGGAGCCAGCTGTGTGGCCAGCAGGCATTTCTTCTTGCAGACCAGCACACAGGACATCAGAGGTTTCTGTGACTTCACCAGCAGGCAGCAGGGCTGACCATCAGATCAGCAATGGCATCTCCCTGGCTAGAATATCACAGGCTGGCGGCTGACACAACAGCCATGTATCGTCTCACAGTTCTGGAGGCTGGAAGTCCAAGAGCAGAAAGCCAGCAGGGTCAGTTTCTACTCTCCTCCCAGCTTATAGATGGCCGTCTTCCTGCTGTGTCCTCACGCAGCAGAGGGAGAGAGAGAGAGCAAGCTCTCAGGTGTCTCTTCTTATAGGGGCACCTGTCTTAGTCTGTTTGGGCTGCCTTAACAAAGTACCACAGGCTGGGTGGCTTATAAACAACAGAATTCGTTTCTTCACAGTCTGGAGGCTGGAGGTCCAGAATCGGGGTGCTGGCAGATTGGGTGCCTGACGAGAACCCGCCTCCTGGTTCACAGACAGCCTTCTTTTTGCCGTGTCCTCACATGGCGGAAGGGAAAGGGAGCTCCCTGGGGTCTCCTTTTTAAGGCCCTAATCCCATCATGAGGCTCCACTCTCACACCCTAAGCACCTCCCAAAGGCTCCGCCTCCTGATACCATCACCTTGGGGGTTAGGGTTTCAACATGTGAATTTGGGGGAACACAATTCAGTCCATCCCGCATCCCCCATGCCAAACTGCCCAGCTGCAGTCATGCTGACACTGGCAGTCAGTGACCCTTCAAGGGTCACTCAGGATTCTCAGGGAGGCCAGCAGAGGGTCTTCCCAGAGCCATCATGCTACGACTTGCACTACTGAAGTCTGCATCCCAAAGCAAGCTCCGACGGTCTCTCTAGAAAGAATCTAAACACTGACCCAAATGAACACCAAATCAGTTGTATGCATCTTCATAGAGGGCTCTGCGCATACCAACAAAAACATCGTTTAGAACAGAGAGAAAGAAAGCATTGTGTGTGGGCCTAACAGCTTCTAAAATGCCTGCTTCCTCAGCTGTATGCTGCTTGTTGTTAGTGCCATCAGGTTGATTCCCACTCCTAGCGACCGTGTGCACAGCAGAGCGGAACCCTACCCAGTCTTCACAGGGTTTTCGCGGCCAGTATTTTCGGAAGTGGGGGCCAGCTCCTTCTTCCTAGTCTGTCTTAGCCTGGAGGCTCTGCTGAAACCTGTTCTTCAGGGGTGACCGCTGGTATTCGAAATACCAGAGCCATGGCTTTCAGCGTCACAGCAACATGCAGCCGCCACAGTATGACAACCGACAGAGGGTGGTGTGGGTCCCTGACCCAGAAACAAACCTGGGCAGTGGGGGTGAGAGCACAGACTCTTAACTGCTAGACCATCAGGGCTGGCGGTACACTGCTATAAGGCATTTAATACTCAGGGGGCTAAAACATAAACGACTGACAACACCAAATGTGGCCAAGGAGATGGAGAGGCCAGAACCCTCATCTCCGACTGTGGGGTTGTGATAAGGTGACGGGAGCCCTCTGTGGGTAGTTTCTTAAAACCTTCAACACACGTCTGCCCCGTGACCCAACAATTCTCTCCTGGGAACGTACCCAAGAGGAATGAAACACATGTGCCCAGGAAGCCTTGTACATAAATGCTCATGGCGCTTTGTTCCTAAGAGGCAGAACTGGAAACAGCCCAGATGCCATGGGGTTGGGTTAGCAGATCACAGGACCCCGAGCTATGTGCTCAGGATAAGATGAGTGAACTGCCGGTACAGGCAACACAGAAACACAGAACAGTCTCAAACACTCACAGACTGAAAGAAGCCGGATATATAAGAGTATATTCCGCTGCATTCCAGTTATGTGAAGTTCTAGAAAGGCAAACACATCTGTGGTGATGGAAATCAGACCCGAGGTGACTTGAGGGGAGGGGCTGACAGCAAGGGGCAGGAACGGACTTGGTGGGGCGATGGAAAGGCCCTGCCTCGATAGGAGGACAGGGACGGAACTGAAAAGGCTGTACACCAGGGACAGCGCCTTTCCCCACATATACCTCGCACCGCGGTCAGGCAGACGTATCGTGCACACATCCAGGAGCCCTGCGGCTGGGGCAGGTGCGTCTGTGAGCCCGGTGAGCAGGAAGTGCCCAGGCTGGGCTGTGCCCGGCGCTCCGAGCTCTGGCACCTCCCACACCCCCTCCAGCCCTGAGTCGGACATGAGCCACGTTCTCCACACATCTTTGTAACACTCAGGGCCAGACACTTCCCTGTCCTCAGCCAGAGAAAAGAGCTGAGAGCAACAGAGCCTGACCCTTGGGCAAGAGGCCTCAGGACTGGCCAGCGGGTCGGGTGGCATTCCTCACAGCACAGACCATGCCCCTCAGTGCTCCCCAAGCCTCCCCTCCCAGTCCCACAGCCCAGTCCCCTCCTGATGCTTGCTGTACCCCCAGGGAACGACTTTCACTGGAACCCCATCTCAGGGTGTGCTCTGGGTAGAACATAAACTAAGGCGTGAATATTTACTGATTTAGAAGGTGGGGTGCACCCCTGCCTCTGTGGAATACAGGTAGTAATTATATGGTATGTCAGGAGACAAGTGCAACAGAGAAGAGTAATACCGGGAGGGGGTGCGGAGTGGGTATGAGAAGAATAGGCTGCAGTCGAGGAAGATGAGCCCTGAGCTAACATCTGTTGCCAATCTTCCTCTTTTTGCTTGAGGAAGATTGGCCCTGAGCTAACATCCATGCCCATCTTTGTCTACTTTATATGTGGGAGGCCTCCACAGCATGGCTTGATGAGCGATGTGTAGGTCTGCGCCCAGGATCTGAACCCATAAACCCCGGGCCGCTGAAGCAGAGCATGTGAACTTAACCCCTGGGCTGCAGTTTTAAATGAGGCAGTCAGCTAAAGCCTCTCAGCCCAAATGATGTGCGGGAGCAAGTGAACAGACATGCAGGTAGAAGAGGGTCATTCAGAGGGAACAGCATGTGCCAAGGTCCTGAGGCAGAAAGAAGAAGGAGCGAGCTCAGGCAGGACCTAGGAGGCCTCGGTGAGGACCTGACTCCTGCACAGGCTGCTCAGTGGAGAGGAGGCAGGAAGGATGCAGGTGAAGAAGCAGGAGGCCAGGAGAAACCCACTGCAGCCAGGGAGAGAGGACAGAGGCCTGCACAGGGCGGCGGCAGGGACGGGGCGAAGACACTCTGAAGCTAGCGGTGACAGCACTTGCCGACACGTGGGATGTGAGACGGGAGAAGCAGAGAGGGCGAGCACAGCCCACGACTGAGGCCTGAGCGGGGGAGCTGCATCAGTGCGGGGGAGGCAAGGTTCTGGGGATGCTGGCTTGGGTGTGGGGGCAGGGGACAGAGAAGTTCAGTCTGAGAGGCCCGTGAGACACCCGGGTGAGGCCGGCAGCTGGGACGGGGAGTCTGGGAGAGAGGAGAGGCCCAGGCTTGAAACGAAAGCCTGGGGTGTCAGGAGCACCTGAAAGGGGACGTGCAGACCCAGGACTGGTGAGACCCCAGCAGCGAGCAGCGCTAGAGCAGCAAAGGGCCCCACGGCCTGAGCCCTAGGCACCACAGCCCGGGGGGCGAGGGTGGAATGAGAAAGAACTGGCACGGAAGACTGGGGCCCTCAGAGGAAAACGCACATTTCTCAAAACCAGCGCCCCCAGAACACGAAGCAATGAAATCAGGCCTCACAAACGCCCCGCGCCCTGGGCATCATCTCCCCACAAGGCCCCGCGCTCCCGCAGCAGCAGGTCGTCTCTGTCTCCAGTCTGGCCCGCCCCACACGCCACATAAATGCAATCAGACGGCACATAGCCTTCGAGCCTGCCTTCTCTCCGGGGGAAGGTGGGGTGGGGGTTACAAATATGACAGCTGTAAACATCTGCTTCAGGCTTCCATGTAAACATACATTTTTCACGTCAACTGGGTACATAGATAGGGTGGGATTCTTGGGTCTTGTGGTAGGTATGTCTAACTTTATAAAAACGGACACTTTTCCAAAGTGGCCACACCATCTTGCATTCCCAGCAGCAGAGCCTCAGGGTCCCATGTGTGCTGCATCCTTGTCAGCACCACGTATTGTCAGGGTTTTCATATTTTGTTTTGTTAATTTTAGCCAGTTCAATAGATACACGCTGATATCTCACTGTGATTTTAATTTGCATTTCCCGTAAGACTAGTGATGTTGAGCATCTTTTCACATGCTTACTTAGCATTTGTGTATCTTCTTTGGCAAAGTATTCAAATCTTTTGCTCCTTTTTAAACTGGGTTCTTTGATTTCTTATTACTGACTTTTGAGAGTTCCTTGTATATTCTAGATATGTCCTTCATGAGATATGTGATTTGCAAACATTTCTCCATCTCCTCATCTGTGACATGTCTTTTCATTCTATTAACAGTGTCTTACAAAGAGAAGAAGTTTCTAATTATAAGTTCTAATTTATCAATTTTTTTCTTTTATGAAATGTGCTTTTGGTATTCTAGGAAATCGTTGCTTAATCCAAGGTCACAAAGACTTTTGTCTTAAGTTTTCTTCTAAAACTTTTAGAATTTAAAATTTTACATTTAGGTCTACAACCTATTTTAATTTTTGTGTATGGTGCAAATTATGGAAAAAAATTTTTTGGCATGTGGACGTCCAGTTGTTCCAGCACCATTTGTTGGAAAGACTGACCTCTCCCTAATGAATGGCTTTAACCTCTGTCGATCCCTGGGCCGTATCTGCGGGTCTATTTCTGCATCTCTTTTCTGTTCCACTGGTCTCTGTCCTTCTGCCACAAGCACACTGTCTTGACTGCAGTAGCTTCATATTAAGTCTTGAAATCAGCAAATGTGAGTCCTTAAACTTTACAGGGGTTTTTTCAAAACTGTTTTCGCTCTTCTAGTTCCTTTGCTTTCCCACATAAATTTCAGAACCATCTTGTAGACTTTTACCCACATATCCTGCAGGAACCAACTGGAACTGTATTAACTCGGCAAGTCAGTCAGTGCAAAGTGGACATGTGAACACAATTTAGTCTTCCCATCCATGACCCCGGCATAGCTCTCAATGTCTTTATATCCTCACGGATTCCTTTCATCAGTGTGTCATAGTTTTCAGTGTACAGATATTAACATATTTCATTAGATTTACATCGAAGTATTTCATTTTAGTGCTATTATAAATATTATTTCTTAAGTTTCCAATTGTTCACAGCTAATATAAAAAAGATGTTTTCAAACGGACCTTGTATGTTGCAAACTAAATAAATTCACTTATATTAGTGAAGTTTTTGTGGATTCTTCATGATTTTCTAAAGAGTCAGTCATGAATTCTGCCATTAGAGAGAGTTTCATTTCTTCCTTTCAAATCTGTGTGACTCTATTTCCTTTCTTCTCATTGCACTGGCTATCACCATCAGTACCATTATGACTAGTGAGGCAAGACCAGGCATCCTTGTCCTATTCCCAGTCTGCAAAAGCATCCCATCTCTCACTGTTAAGTACGCTGTTAGCCATGGGGTTTTTGTAGATGCTTTTTAAAGGGTGAAGTTCCCTTCTATCTTTAGTTGGCTGGGAGTTTTTATCAGAAATGTCTGCAGAATTTCATCAAATACTTTTTCTGCATCTATTGAGATGATCATATTGTTTTTCTTCTTCAATCAGTTGACATGGTAAATTCTATGAATTTTTTTTTTTTTGGTGAGGAAGATTAGCCCTGAGCTAATATCTGTTGCCAATCCTCCTCTCTTTGCTGAGGAAGATTGGCCCTGCGCTAACATCCATGCCCATCTTCCTCTACTTTATATGTGGGACACCTGCCACAGCATGGCTTGACAAGCGGTGTGTAGGTCTGCACCCAGGATCCGAACCCACGAACCCCAGGCCAGTGAAGCGGAGCACATGAACTTAACCACTGTGCCACCGGGCTGGCCCCTATTTATTAATTTCTGAATGTTAAGCAAGGCTTGCATCCCCTGGCCATGATGCATTAACTTCTTGATATATTGTTTATATGCCTGTGTGTGTATCACATATGTTTATATATATATTTGTGATTTGCCACAGGATGAGTTAGGAAGTACCACCTGTGCTTCAATCTTCTTGAAAAGCTCCCATAGAACTGTTATTGACTCTTGCTTAAATGTTTGATAGAATTCACCAGTGAAACCATCTGATCCTCGAGAGTTTTTTGTGGGAAAGTGTTGAACAAATTTTAATTTAATAGATAGAAGGCTATTGAGCTCATTTATTTCCTCTCGACTAAGCTTTGATACTTTGCTTTTCAAAACTTATGTTCCTTTCATATAAGTTTTCAAATCTATTGGCATAAAGTTGTTCATGAGATTCCCCTTATCATCTTCTTAATGTCAGAAGGGTTTTTAGTGATGATGCCCCATGTCAAATTTCTGAAATTAGTGATTTTTGTCCTCTACCTTCAGAAATTAGATATAAAAGAGCAAATTAAACCCAAAATAATCAAAAGTAAGAAAAAAATAAAGAGCAGAAATCAGTAAAAGAGAAAAGAGAAAAATGGACACGACCATTAAAACCAAAAGCAGGTTCTCCGAGATCAACAAAACTGATCAACATCTAACTTTACTATTGACTGATTTTTCTCTTCATTAGAAGTCCTATCTTTCTGCTTCTTTTCTGCCTGGTCATTTCCGAGTGGATGCAAACAATAAAACTGCGAATCACCTTGTTGGATACCAGCCTGGAAACTCTCTGGGGCGTACACTGGGCCTACGACAGGGCTTCCCTCTCTGTCTCCTCTCCCGCCATCACTCTCCTGTAGGCACTTCCTAGGTCTGATGTCCGAAAACCACTGTTTCACACAGGTTTTCTGGGTTTAATTTGTTTAAGGCAGGAGGGTAAACTTGGTACCTGGTTCCTCCATGTTAGTTGGAAGTAGATTTGGTCATCACAATATTTTTTAAATTACTGTCAGGAAAAAATGTGAAAGCCCTTAAAATGGGCAAAAATGACTAGCGAGTGCCCTGTTCAGCACACCAGCATGGGTGATCTCTCCTCCACTTATCTCTGAGCTACTCCACAATTCTGTGACTTCTAAAAACAGAGAGTAATGAAAATGATTCTTGACCACAGGAAAGCAGAACGTGGTGGAACGCCATTGATTATTGGGCAGTTTTGCATCTATCATGCAAATGTACTCAGCACTACTAAAGGGAGAATCCATTTGTTTGCTGTTTGTTTTCTTCTTTGAACCAATTCTAACATCTTATTGGTTCTCTCATTAATAAATAAAAATACTTATCTCAATAAAACAATCTTCAATACTTGCTCATTTTATATTTGTGTGTGAGCCAACACTATATCTGTTTTAAAACTTATCCATAGCATGACTATAAACAAACTTGAAATATCCTGAGTCCATCAAGAGAAAAATGACTGTAAAAAATCATGACCTATCCATTTAATGAAATACTCTGAAGCCGTTAAAACAGATAGCAGATATTAATTTACATAGAAAGAATTTCCAGTCTACCAAAAAGAGTAAGCTGTAAAAATACATTTATCTGTGACAGGCTAAGGAAAGTTACCTTTTCCTCCAGCCACACAGATGATTAGACACGAGGGTGTGTACCTCAAACTAGAGGCAGAACGGGGTCGGGGATATTTATTTATAAATACTTTTTTGCTTTGTGCGATTTCCTCAGAATGTTATTCAACAAAGAACTAAGCACAAACCATGCGTCAGACACACTCCTGGGTCTCAGCATACAGCAACGAGCAAGACAGGTCCCCCGTCTAAAGCTGACATGCAAGTACACCATCTTTACAAACAGGGGAAAAAAGCTAAAATTAACTTCCTAGAACCTTGCCCACAGCTTGAGGAACTAAGATTAGACCTGACCAGCAGAGGCAGAGTGGCTGCCCCTGCCCGGCCTTCAGGTCTTGCTGCGGCCTCCTCAGAGCCTTCCTGAGGACCCCACGAACAGGGCCCTGCATCCCCAACCCCCCGGCAGCTCACTTCCTCCCCAGCGCCAGCCCCTGGGCCACCCTGGGGTGTTTCCGGCATCCCTCCACAGTGCAGTGGAAGCTCCCGAGGGCAGGGGGCGTCTGGCCCATTCACCGCTGGCCCCCCAGCACCTGGAAGGGCAGCTGGCACGTCCTACGCCATGGTCTCTTCATCTTCTGATAGGGACACTAACCCACCACGGGCCCAGCCTCATGCCCTCATCTGAACCTAATGACCTCCCAAAGGCTCCACCTCAAACACCATCACATGGGGGATTAGGCTTCAGCATATGAATTTGGGGGACACAAATACTCAGTCCCTGGCAGATGTGGAGCCTGCATTTCTAGTGGGGGAGATAAATAAGTAACCAACAAGTACCGAATGCAAGTTCAGAGTGAGACGAATCCATGGAGCACCCTAAGAGTACGGGGGAGACAAGAGGGTGACCAGGAGGGGCCTCCCCGAGGGGCAGCAGGGACAAGGACAAGGGCGAGGGCGGGGGGAAACACGCGGGGAAGAGCAAGTGCCAAGGCCCGAAACGTCGAGTCTGTCTGGGGATGGAGGACGGCCAGCAGGACAAAGCAGAGACCGAGGGAGGCCGCGGGGTGAGTGGGCAGGCCTGGAGGCCGTCGCAGGGACCCCAGGCTCCCCCAGTGAGAGGGGTAGCAGGAGAGCAACATGACCTGTCACATTTCCAGAGAGCTGTTGCTGCTCACGGAGAAAGGACCGGGGAATGTGGCCAGGCCCCAGGGGAGGTTCCGGATGGACTGAGAAGGGGGCTCACAAGGCCTGCTGCTGGTTTGGGGGCGGGTGAGAGCCGGGCCTGCTCCCGCACTTGGGGCCTGGGCACTCCAACACAGGGAAGACTGCAGGGTCACTGGCAATGGGTCCCGGAGCCTGACGCTCGGGGAGAGGTCGGAGCTTGCAGGGGAGGACAAGACAGGGGAGGCATGGGGAGACCAGCTGGGGTGACGCCAGGCTCTGCCTCTCCTGCAAAGCTGACCACCCTCTCTGATGCCAGGACGGAACGTCAGAAGCATTTCCTCCTGCCTCCTGCGATTTTAGTGATCAAGGTTTACAGAAAAGCAAAAATTATTCCAACGGTTCTAAGAAACACGAAGCTCATACTCAGTTCTTCTGTTTATAAAAGCAGCTTGTTAAAGGCAACTCTGAAAAATAAAATAACTGCACAATAGAAACTCTAGGATTAAAAAAGAAAGAAAAGAAAGGACAGTGGCAGCAACTCAGCGTCCCTGCGTCTCAAGGCCCTCACCCTGAGCTGCTGGCCAGAGCACTGGCCACCGGAGTTGTGCCGTCAGTCCTCCTCCGGTGGGGCCCACTCACTTTCCACACAGGCCAGCTGCCAAGCCGTGGTCAGCCAGACGATCACCTCACTGACCAAGTCAGCCCAAACAAGTGTTGGAGGCAGGACCTGTGTTCAAATCGGACTTTTAAGAATTGTCACTGAAAAGTCTCTAAGTGTCACTGAAATTGCTTCCTTCTGAAGATGCTTCTGCTTGTGAACGAGGAAAAACTGCACACTTTATGCAGCACCCCATCATTTGTCATTTTTCTCTTCTCTTTGCAAAGGCTGAGTATTCCAAAAAGGACACCAGGCACTCTGGAAATGGACCTTGAGGAAAGTGCCAGGCTGCCTGCCCCTCTGTTGGGTTCTGGGTTCCAGAAACAGCCCAACACGGCTTCACGTGCAGCAAGGAGGCCCAGAAAGGAGGGCAACAGCTGGAGGCTGGTCTTCTGGGGGTAAGAGTTCACAAAGAGTAGAGCTGCCTTGCTCTGAACTCATTCCCAGACCACTGGCTACCTGACCATCATAAATGCACCAGTGACTCTAAGTCATCAGTAAAATCAGAGGGAGAGGAAGGTTCAAAGTGTGCACTGAGATTCGGTTTAGGGCCTTCCAAGTCCGGGTCTCACTGCCTGCTCCCCACAACTGTCCCTCCATCACCAAAGATGGCCCCCACACATGGCAGCCTTCACACAGGCTCCCTTGGAGCTGTCACCACCAGAGGGAGGACCCCTCCCAGCCCAGAGCCAGGCCAGCTGCCCACTCGCCCCTCCAAGCGTGTCCCTGACGAATCTCAGACTCGGTGCTCCGCATGCACCCTCCAGGGCCCACTGCTGAAAAACAAACAGAAGCTGTAAATTAACACGGCAGCTATTCTGGCCAAAACCAACACAGACATAGAGAGAGCTAGACTGGGGCTCCTGCCACACACTGGGGCCTCTCACTCCCACGGCCACAGGCAGAGGGAGCCCCTGGACCCCGTCTGACCCCCAAGGCAAGCACTCCACCAGGAAGGGGAACCTCACCCTTCCTCCAGTTGGTCAGTTGCCCGTGTGGAGCTGATGCAGCAACAGCTCTGCCAGCCTGGGCTTCAGCTGGGGGTCCCTGATGTTAAGTTTCTACTGGGCAGGGCAGAAGGTGGGGAGGAAGGGCTCAGAACCCACCAGTGATGCACAAATGAGCCCCACCCCACTGCCAGAGACCCTCCCTCTGATGGCCTCTCGCCTGCCCCATCCCAAAGGACGCTCCTTCCAGAACTTTCCTGATGCCCCCTCCTCTTAGGCCTTCCGTCCCAGTCAAGAACCAAGCAGCATGCCTGGCAGACAATCCACACTGGACAGGGAGGGAAAGACACTACCTCCAAACACCCCATACAGACACACCTCGCTGGAAGGCAAGGGACAGGAAGGCCCGCCCCAAGGCTCTTCCCTCCGGTTCCCGCTGTCATCTCCAGAATGGGAGCAGGACCCACCACCGCCCTGCCATTGAGCCCTGAGCACCTAGTGGGACGTGGATGGCTCAGCACCTGCAGACCCAACACGTGGCCGCCCCTCAGTGCCCAGTGCAGATTGCACGAGCCCGAGCAGCTCACTGGTCCATTTTCACCCATCTGAGCTCAGGCCACCCTAAGCCAGAGCCAGCACCTTGCACAGGACAGTCAGGACACAGCTCACCCCAAAGTGGACCCACCATGGTGCCACCGTCTCAGCTCCTCGGGTCTCAGCCAGCCAGGACCTGAGGTCGGGAGGAAGGGAGGCCTGGAGGCCGCCCCCCAGTATCTGCTACTGCCTCCTGCTCACGAAACACACTCACTAGACTCAGCAGAGCTACAGGAGGACAGGGAGAGGGGGTGCAGGAGGGACAGGGGAGATGCAGGGGGGACAGGGAGGACACAGAGGCATGATCCCCCACAGCCCTTCCCCCACTGCAGCAAGAGCCGTGGTGGCCTGGCCCCGCCTCACCCCATGCTGTCCCTACTCCGCACTGCCCTCTGGGCGGCGGCCACACACGCCTCCTGGTGGCCCAGTCACCCCGACGCCCCAGCTGAGTTGGATGCCCTTGGCTGCTCAGCCCTTCTCATCACCAGGCCTCAGCCTAACACATCCCCTCCGCAGACTGGCCTTTCAAACGCCCTCCCTGGGGTGCACACGCATGTAAGCACACAACCCGGACCCAGATTACTGCCTCGCAGGTCCTCACTGTTGTGGACACACCTGAACCGGTCTTGGCTGTGCTGACCATGTGTCTCCCCATGGAACACCGGCTCCGGAAGCAGAACCTTCTGTCTGCCCACAGCTGCACCCCAGCACCCAGAGCAGAACACACCACAGACCAGGGGCTCACTCAATATCTGCTGGACAGACGCACCAGAGTCTGGCACCTCGTCCTGACGGCACCTCCCCGGACGCCTCGGACCCAGTCCACCGGCCCCCCAGCCCAGTCACCCACACTTCCTGCCCAGACCCCATGGTGGCCCCTCCACATGGCCTTGCAACCTTCATGCTGTGACTATAGGACCCTCACGAAAGGCACCCAAAATCCTGGGCGAAGGGAGGGGAATCTGAAAAGGGGCCTCAAGGAGGAACTCGGCGGAGTGTGAAGCAGAAAGTTGACGCCCGTCACAGTCGGCACCATGACAGCACCAGCCTGCATGCCACACAGATAAGGTGGGATTTCCACGAGAACAAAATCCTCTCGCTTAAGCAATCCACCTGAAAGACCGTGCTGTCACAAGTAGTTCTTACCTGATAAAATTCCCGAAGCCAGTTCTTCTGTAGGTTTTCTGGCTGTAAATTAAGAAGAAAAAAGAAAAGACAGTCAGACCATTGACACAGCCACAAATGGACCTATTCATTGTGGGGGCTGGGGCACGTGCATGTGGTGGGGGCACCCCACTCTGCATGGGGGAACCTCTCCTTCCACATGAGAGGACCCCGCTCTGCATGGAGGGACCTGATCTGCAGGTTCTCCCAGACGCAAACCTCACCTGGCAAAGGGCGGGCACCCCAGTGCCTGGAGTCCACGCCCCGACCCGCAGCCCTGCTCAGTGCCCCACGGGGGTCACGGGGAGGAGCTGCCCACAGCCAGGTGGGGCGTCTGCTGCAGGATGGACAGAGGGCAGGCGCTGACCCAGCTGGCATAGGGCCACACGTGCTGCCACCCTCAGAGCTGGTTTCAAGAGCTGGGAAGGGCAGAGTGGATACTCCGGATGCCCCAGGGAAGAGCCAGCACAGAGCACATAAGGCAAGAAACAAGACGCTCTTCACAAGCGTCCCTGTTGGGGGTCTTGGACCACTAGGCAGCCGGCTGAGGGCGCGTGGCTCCACCAAACTCAGCCGTGGACAAGGCGCTGAGAGGAAGCCTGCAGCCCTGGATGTGGACGTGGGACTGCTCAGGGACGGCCTGCTTTAAAACAAGGCCCACCACGGCTGGGGACTCGAGTTCACTGGTCCAGTGTCAGACCTGCGAGATGAGAAGTCCTGGAGACCTGCGGTACTTAACGTACTCAACTGGACACCTGAAAATGGTGACAACGACAAATCCAGTGTTATGTGCCTTTACCACAATTCAAAACAAAAAACCAGCCCACCACCCCTCGGGACTAGGGCCCCTGCCCTGAACTCAGGCCCAATCAGAGCAGAGCTCTGGACGCTGAGGCCACGGGCATGGAGCCCAGGGTCCAGGCTGAGCACAGCCAGGCCAAATGCACCACCCACAGCCCTAAGTGTAACAGCATCACGAGGCCGGTCACGCAGGTAGGCGCTTCTGCCTTGTGTCAGCTGACGGTTCTAAGTGGCCTGCACAGCAGGAAGATTGAACTTCAGATAAATTAACACAGGAAGGAAAAAAACCCCGCTGTGGAACAAGAGCCACAGACCATAGAAGGAGAGAGCCGAGGACACCCTGGAGATCTGCCCACAGAGATGGTGGCCGGGGTCCAGCCAGGTGTGGGGCCTTCCAGTAACCAAGACTGAGTTCGAGGAGCCAGGCCCGGTGCAGCCCCACCTCCACTCAGCATGCCCCAGCGCCCCCACTTCCCGCACACACAAGGAGGGCCCTGCACCCCTGCCTCCCTTCATCACTCTCCCAGGTGAGCAAAGAAGAGAGGTCCACAAAAGACAAATGACCAACTGAAACCGGGCAGAGGGTTTGAACAGAATGACCCATACGCACATGAAAAGATGCTAAACATCATTAGCCATCAGGGAAATACAAACCCAAGCCAGAGAGAGATACCACTACACACCCAGGAGGGCAGCTGAAATCAAAGAGAGGAACAGCAAGTTTGGCAAGGATGTGGAGAAACTGGAACCCTCAGACGCTGCTGGTGGGAACATCAACAGTGCAGCCTCCACGGAAAACAGTCTGGCAGGTCCTTAAAATGCTAAACATAAGGGCGGGCCCGGTGGCGAAGTGGTTAATTTCACGTGCTCCGCTTTGGCAGCCCAGGGTTCGCAGGTTCGAATCCCAGGCACAGACCTACACACCGCTTATCAAGCCATGCTGTGGCAGGCATCTGGCATATAAAGTAGAGGAAGATGGGCACGGATGTTAGCCCAGGGCCAATCTCCCTCAGCAAAAAGAGGAGGATTGGCAACAGATGTTAGCTCAGGGCTGATCTTCCTCACAAAAAAAAAAAAAAAAGCTAAACATAGTCACCATACAACCCAGCAGTTCCACTCCTTGGTGTATGCCCAAGAGAAATGGAAACACATGTCCACACAGAAACTTGTACACGAACCCTCACAGCAGCATTAGTCACAGTGGCCAAAAGGGGGAAACAGTCCAAATGTCCACCAATGATGAGTGGATAAACACAACGTGGTCTATCCACACAACGACTACTATTCAGCCATAAAGAGGAATGAAGTCCCAGAAGCGGCCCCCAGGAGAGGGGAACTATGACCTGCCATCCTGCCATGGTCCGGGAACCCCACCTAGGTGAGTGCCACAAGGTAGGCCCACGTTGGGGCTCCAAGGGCAGGTGCAAATACGCTGCACCCACCTTCCTGAGACCTGAGCTTCCACTGCCCTCAGAGATGAGGGGAGTGCGGACTGCAGACAGCATGGACGCAGTCATCTGGGAGCTGCCCCACAGGCTCTGTCCAGCTCCAGGCTCCTCTGTCCTAGTCCCGCCTCCTGCCTCCCACTCACACATGAACACGTGTGTATGACAATGTTGGCTTCCTGCGTGACCCTGGACTGCAATGACCAAGGACCAATACAGGGACAATGGGGATGGGCGTGAAGACTCAGGTGTGCCTGTGTGTCCTTGTGACAGAAACCACTCGCATTCCCTCCTCGGTCCTTTGGTGCAAAGGCTGGACAGACCCTGGCAAATGACAGATCAGCCAGCACAGCACGTTTGTGTGCAGGCCCCGACAGGGAGCAGACTCACACGCCGAGTGCCCCCTGGCAACTCCCTATCCAGTTCTGACACCTCTGCAAGCCGCTCCTACAGTCCTTCTTTGAAAAGCAGAACCTCTGAGTCAGGTCTTCTACAACATGTCTCCAGCACACGCATGCACACACACCCATGTGTGCAAACACCACAGCCACCGCCTGCCATTGCCACCCCTCCAGCCCAGTCTCAGCCTTGGAGAAAAGCACCACTGCCCGCAGCAGGGACCCAGAGCCACTGCTGACCTGAAACCACCATGTGCTTGGACCTGCTCTCCCTGCTGTCATAGATCCACAAAGCCACCCAGGAAGGAAAGGAGGGACAATGGTCACGAAGCCCGTAAATGAGGACAGCCTGGCTCTGCTGCCACCAAGGAGCCCCCACTAGCTTTACACTGGCCAGAGCCTCCGTCTGATCCAGCTCATACCAGGAAGACCATCTGCTCAAGTGGCCCTCAGCCCAGCATCCGACTTGGGCCGCCATGAGTAATCACAGCTCCCTGCCCCATCTGGGAAATGGATCAGAATCTCAGGGTGATGCTGCCGAGAGCCTGTGTGGCCTGTCTCACAGCCTGGCCCATGTCCCTCAGGGGCAGGCACTCTTCTGGCTCCCCAATGGTGGCCCTCTGCCCAGCTGACATTCTAAATGCCACCAGATGCACAGACGTGAAAGTCAACAGTGGGAACACAGTCAGTCACAGGTTGGAAGTGGCCTTGGGACTTTACCTTCCTCTAGCCCAGTTCTTGGGTCACTATCTCATCTAAATCATTAACAGGACTTTTAGCCCATTCTGACTGTGGATCCACTGAAACTATAAACCCAAACAGTCCCAATAAAAATGCTTTAAACAAAGATACGTCCGTGTTTGTTTACTGTTTAGAAAGCGGCCACTCAAAGGCTGGGGAATAATTAAACAGCAAATCTAAATAAATGACAGAGGAACCAAAAATACTTTGAGGAAGGAAGAGAAGAAATCTATTGAAAAGGGACGAGGTTCTCAAGAGAACCCAGCCCGCCCACCTGCTTTCAGAATCACTGTGACAATGGTGACCGTCACAATGCCATCCAGGGGCCATTTCCTGGTCAGCATTTCTTCAACTCATGGGCAGCATCCGCCTGGCCTTCTGCTGGCTGCTCTGAAGTGCTTTCCACGCCTGGCCCCACAGCCCCCTCTGGGTGCCCATGAGCCCTCCCTCCCTCTCAGTCCTCTCTGTGGGTCTGTGCTCACTTCCCTGAAGACCGCCACAAGGGGCATGTCCCTTTCCTATCCACGGGACCTGCCCAACGACCTCGCTGCCTCCAAGAAGCCCTCCACACCCTTGGGGACTCTGAGTGCTCTGTAGTGGGGACAGCGCCACGACAGCCAGACGCCAACGGGACCACGGCTGGCTCCCTCCTCTCTCTCTCTCTCTCTCTCTCAGGCTCCCTCCTCTCTCTCTCTCTCTCTCACATTGTCTCACACGCACGCACGCCTGCTTCCCTCACAGCCCTCCTGTGCTGCAGAGCCTTTGCCCTTGCTCTTCTGCAGACTCGCACATTGTCTCACACGCACGCACGCCTGCTGCCCTCACAGCCCTCCTGTGCTGCAGAGCCTTTGCCCTTGCTCTTCTGCAGACTCTCACAGCTCCCGTGCCTTCACTGCTCTCAGGTCCACGTCCTCAGTCAGTCCTGCTTTCCTCAGTCACCGAGCCTCCCCAGCCCTGGAAGGCAGATCCCTAACCCCGGCTTCTTTCTACCCTGAGCTGTAAACTGCATCATATTCTTTCCCTGTCTTTCATCAAGGACCATCACCAGGAAAGGAACATTTCAGCTCCCAGCCCACACACCACAGTGTACAGTGTACAAGCAGGATGACGTTACGGTCAACACGACAGTAAAAACCTTCCAAACCACTGGGGCAGAGATGGCAAATAAAGTTGGATCAAGACATCTCTTTTCCCCAAAACCTAACAAAATAATAAGGGGGGGCGGGGGAGTGAAGGATTCTCCAGTAGCAACACGACAAAGAAAGAGGTCAAACCTCATGCCTCATCCCCTGAAAAGTCACAGCCAAGGGAAGGAGAAGAAAGCTCCTCCCAGGAAGAATTCAGAGATGGCCCTGACAGTGCAGAAGAGCAGGAACCTCAGTGTCCCTGAGGAAGGGAGTCGAAAAGTGAGACAGAAGGAGTGTCCAGAAACAAATGCCAGCAAAAGATTCCCTGGAAGGGAAGGAAAACTAACCAAGCTTAGAAAGAGAAGAGTATTCTGGGGCCGGCCCGGTGGTGCAAGCGGTTAAGTGCGCGCACTCTGCTGTGGCGGCCCGGGGTTCGCCGGTTCGGATCCCGGGCGCGCACCGATGCACCGCTTGTCAAGCCATGCTGTGGTGGCGTCCCATATAAAGTGGAGGAAGATGGGCACGGATGTTAGCCCAGGGCCAGTCTTCCTCAGCAAAAAGAGGAGGATTTGCAGATGTTAGCTCAGGGCCGATCTTCCTCACCAAAAAAAAAGAAAGGAAAGAGTATTCTGAGAAAAATCATCTGAAAAGATGGGCAGCAAGACAAAGCCTGGACACTGAAGAATAAAGGGATCGAGAATTCCGTGGGCACCAGGCAGAACTCCAGCTGATGAGCTGGAACAAAGAATCAGGATCAGACAGACTGAGGTGACCAGCACTGCGTCCACCCACACACAGAACTCAGGACTAAACATCGAGGGACAGAATGACATGACAGAGGGTAACCGCTGGAACCCTGACCACGTGCCAACAACAAAGTCAGGGAGATGAGGAGGCGGGCGAGGAGGGGCTGCCCAGGAGCAGTGACGTCTTCTGACACAGGGAGTTCATAGCACGGTCTACATTTAAAATGTATCTGTAAACTCAAAATTCTTAGAGTTTTTTTTAAAGTTTCCTTATCCTTAGAAGAATCTTAGAGATATCATATTTTTTTCACCCATAAAACACTTTTCTCTAATCCAGAAGTTCCTTCAGTTTCAATTCAGTATTTTTTCTCCTGAAAATTCCAACAGAGTTAAATTTATCCATCTGACCTAAGAGGGCAAACACCGTAAGCCCCTTTGTTACTCAGCGCACCCTTCTCACTAGAGCTCCCTCCTCACGGACAGCCATCTGGGAGGACAGCCATCACTGTGGACGACGACTCTTTCCAGGTTGTGGGACTTGGGGTGATTTGTACTTTTCTTTTTTTTTCTTTTTTTGTGAGGAAGACCAGCCCTGAGCTAACATCCAATGCCAATCCTTCTTTTTTGCCGAGGAAGACTGGCCCTGGGCTAACATCTGTGCCCACCTTCCTCCACTTCACATGGGACGCTGCCACAGCATGGCTTGACAAGCGGTGCGTCGGTGCGCGCCCGGGATCCGAACCGGCGAACCAAGGGCCGCCACAGCGGAGCACCCACACTTAACTGCTACGCCATCGGGCTGGCCCCTGATTTGTACTTTTCTACAATGCTTATTGTTTAAGCAAAAAAAGACCTTTAGAAAATAATTCCATTTCAGTGGGAAGCATGAAGGAATTGAGACTCACTTTTTAGCATGTTTGTCTCCTGCCCCCTAACAGAGAACACGCAAACCAGAGAAAGGCAAAGATGTCAAAGGCATGACACACTGACTCCCCCAGAAGACACGACATTCCTCATTCCTAATCACAGAACGTGATGCAGTTAGCAGGACATAACAAGGCATTTCACGTTGGTGTGGGCAAAGGCATTAAACAACAAGGAATACCAGGACAACTAATTAAATATTTATTTTTCAAATGCTATATTAGATCACTTATTTTGCAAACAAAATAAACTCTAAATGACTTCAAAAGATAAACACAAAACTTGAAACCACAAAAAAAACAGAAGAAAATATAAGCAAATAGCTGTCCTCATGGTAGAAAGAAGGCCTTTCTAGGTATAAAAACAAAGAAAGGAACCTAAGGGGAAAATGCCTGTGGAAGTTAACACTCAAAATCGAAATCACCCAGAGCCAACATCATTCCCAATGGTGAAAAGCTGAATGCTGTTCCTCTAAGAATAGGAATAACACAAGGATGCCCACTCAGACTACGTCTATTCAACATAGTCCTGGAAGTTCTAGCCAGAGCAATTAGGTAAGCAAAAGAAATAAAAGGCACCCAGATTGGAAAGGAAGGAACAAAATTATTTCTATTCACAGATGACATGATCTTACATGTAGAAAACCCTAGAGACTCCAAACAAAAAATTGTTAGAACTAATAAATGAATTCAGCAAGGTGGTAGGACTCAAAATCAACACACAAAAATCAGTGGTGTTTCTACACACTAACAATCTAAAAAGAAAATCAAGACAATTTCATTTACAATAGCATCAAAAATAATAAAGTATTTAGGAATAAACATAACCAAAGGGGCAAAAGACTTGTACACTGAAAACTACAAAACATTGCTGAAAGAAATTAAAGAAGACATCACACAATGGAAAGACATCCCATGCTCATGGATTGGAAGACTGGATATTGTTAAGATGTCAATACTACCCAAAGCAATCTACAGATTCAATGAAATCCCTATCAAAATCCCAACTACTTTTTTTGCAGAAATAGAAAAACCCATCTTAAAATTCATATGGATTCTCAAGGCACGTGAATAGCCAAAATAATCCTCAAAAAGAACAAATTGGAGGTCTCATACTTCCTGATTTCAAAACTTATTACAAAGCCACAATAATCAAAACAGTGTGGTATTGGCACAGACATATAGACCAACGGAATAGAATAGACAGCCCAGAAATACACCATCATACACATGGTTGAATGATTTTTGACAAGGATGCCAAGACCATTTCTTTTGTGTGTGAGAGGAAGATCAGCCCTGAGCTAACATCTGCCAATCCTCCTCTTTTTGCTGAGGAAGACTGGCCCTGGTCTAACATCTGTGCCCATCTTCCTCCATTTTACATGGGACGCCCCCACAGCATGGCTTGACAAGCAGTGCGTTGGTGCACGCCCGGGATCCACACCTGGGCCACCAGCAGCAGAGCACGCGCATTTAACCGCTACGCCACCCAGCCGGCCCCCTTTGTGTGTGTGTGTGTGTGGCCAAGTCCATTTAATAGGGAAAAGACAGTCATTTCAGCAAATGTTGGGAAAACTAAATATTCACATGCTAAAGAATGAAGTTGGACCCTCACTTAACACCAAACACAAAGAGTAACTCAATACACATCAAAGACCTAAACATAAGACCTAAATCTGTACAACTCTTATAAGAAAACATAAGGAGAAAGCTTCATGAGGTTGGATTGGCAATGACTTCTTGGCTATGACACCAAAAGCACAGGCAACAAAGATAAACTGGACTACATCAAAATGAAAAACTTTTGTACATCAAAAGACACTATCAATAGAGTGAAAAGGCAACCCACAGAATGTAAGAAAATACTGGCAAATCATACATTTGAGAAGGGGTTAATATCCAGAATATACTGAAAAAAAACCTCCTATGACTCAACAACAAAAGACAAACAACACTATTCAAAAATAGGCAAAGGACATGAACAGATATTTCTCCAAGGAAGACACAAAAATGGCCAACAAGCACGTGGAGAGATGCTCACCATCACTAGTCATTAGAGAAATGCAAATCAAAACCACAATGAGATACCACTTCATACCTATTATAAAATAAAACACGACAGAAAATAACAAGTGTCGGTGAGGATGTGGAGAAATTGGAATCCTTGTGCACTGTTGGAGGGAATGTAAAATGCTGCAGCCACTGTGGAAAACAGTATGGCGATTGCTCAAAAGTTAAAAATAGAATTACCATATGATCCAGCAATTTCACTTCTGGGCGCATATCCAAAAGAACTGAAAGTAGAAACTCAAACAGTTATTTGTACACCAATGTTCACAGCAGCATTCATTATTCACAATTAGCCAAAAGGTGGTAACAACCTAAGTGTCCACTCATGGATGAATGAATAAACAAAATGCAGTATATTCATGCAACGGAATATTATTCAGCATTAAAAAGGAAGGAAATTCTGACACATGCCATGACATGGACGAACCTTAAAGACATTATGCTAAATGCAGTAAGCCAGTCACAAAAGGACAAATACTGTATAACTCTACTCATATGAGGTCCCTAGAGGAGTCAAATTCATAGAGACAGAAAGTAGACGATGGGTGCCAGGGGCTTAGGGAGAAGAATGGGGAGCTAATGTTTAATGGGGACATAGTTTCAGTTTGAAAAGAGGAAACAGGGGCTGGCCCCGTGGCTTAGCGGTTAAGTGCGCGCGCTCCGCTACTGGCGGCCCGGGTTCGGATCCTGGGCGCACACCGACCCACCGCTTCTCCGGCCATGCTGAGGCGGCATCCCACATACAGCAACTAGAAGGATGTGCAACTATGACATACAACTATCTACTGGGGCTTTAGGGGAAAAAAGAAGGAGGATTGGCAATAGATGTTAGCTCAGAGCCGGTCTTCCTCAGCAAAAAGAGGAGGATTAGCATGGATGTTAGCTCAGGGCTGATCTTCCTCACCAAAAAAAAAAAAAAAAAAAGAGGAAACAGTTATGGAGATGGTTAGTGGTGATGGCTGCACAACAATGTGAATATGCCTAATGCCACTGAATTGTACACTTGGTTAAAATAGTAACTTTTATACTATGTATATTTTACCACAATAAAAAAAAAGGAAAGCAAATCTAAAGTAGCCAACACTCAAGCAATGCAACTACATGCCCTGGCTCATCTGTGCACTTGTTCTATGTACGTTACTATATTTTACTCCTATTTTATTAAAAAATGAAAAAAAAATGAAAGTTTCAAGCCCAGCAATTAGAAGGGGAGGTCCTCTAGGTTCCACCCATTGAGTCACAGAAATTCCTGGGCCACCCAGCAGAGCCCACATCACTACACAAACTGTGACTCCACGGCCACATCAAAGGATGAAACACTGGAAATAAAATCAGGAATGAGAAGATGCTCTAGGAGGCCAGCACACTTAGAGATGGTAATACAATTTTTTTTTAAACTCTGCATATAAAAATATTCCCACCCAACATACAACCCTCTTGCTTAACTTTCCTAATGCATTGCTGAAGATGTGTGGAAAAACATATAATTTCTTGAAAATCACAACTGAAATTAGTCTGATATCCTAATATCTGCCTCAACTCCTGTCCTACTAAATTTAAGGAGTTTAACAACAAACCACAATGTTCAATGAGGTAAGTCGGGGCCACCAGAAGTTCCTGCTCCCCGGAGGCACGGGGTAGATGTCCTGCAGTCCCCTCGATAGGTAAGCCCACCCCAGCAGAACCAAACGTGACCACGCCTGAACATGTCTCCCGAGACGCTGCGAGAAAAAGGGGGAAAAGGCAACAGCAGAAACAACTAGAAGCACTAAAAAAAGCTTTGTCACTTATGGTTCCAAATTCCTAGAAAACAGACCCTTGAACATTAAGACACAAGCATGTGTGCAGGCACACGCACATGCGCCTGGGCACGTTCTTCCACCAAGACCAAAACCAAAAATGATTTCTTTTAAATGTACATTTCCCAGAGGTTTTATAAAATTAGACCTACCCTGCCACAGCACCCTTTAATTGAGGTCCCACCCAAACGGGCCCTGCTGGGCTGCGGCTCCACACGGTCTGCTCTGTCCCCGTGGTTGACACAAACGCAGCGGCCCTGCCCCCAAGCAGCTCTGTGCGAGGCTCCGGGGCCAGGCGGGCTGCCGGCCTCCTCAGAGTTACAGCCCATGTTTGGTTAATGCGGAGTTATTTTTAAAGCCGTTAAAGTAAAAATAAAAGATAAACACACAAACTAGATCTTAAAGAAATACTCTCATTTCAGCCCAAAGCACAGGCCGCGCCAGGCTCTGAGTATGTTTGCCCACCGGCATCACAGAAAACACACACCTTATCTATCTCTTAAACACCCTGAATTTGCGCTCAAGATCTTTCAGAACAATACAAAAACTATCAAAATGCAGCTGGGAAAATGTTAAAAATACTCATTCCTTCCAAATGTGGAATTCTATTTCTGGAAGTCAATCCTAAAAAAAAGTAATTCTAAATAGCAAAAATGCTCTGTACACAAGAAGTCTGTAATAACACCATTTATAAGGGAATTACTATTAGAATGCTCCAGAAGATGATTACACAAGGCTCAGTGATGAGGAAAGGTAAGCAGCACATCCACTGAAAGAAGTAAGAGGGGGGCAGCAAAAACGTGTGAGATTATAAAGAATTTCTGGGTATAGATGGTGATGATGTCACACAAGATTGTAAATGTACATTTACAAATGGTTAAAATGATAAGTATTATGTTAGGTATATTTTACAACATACATGATGAGCACATGTTAACATGGAAGCAGTTTATACCTGAACAGAGATGGACGGAACACAAAATAAACCATGCCCATACACAGGCCCCAGCAAGGAGCAGACCAGCACCGCCATCTGCAGAGGAGACTGCCAAAACTGCCCCCGCCGCCTGGCCCCCCCTCTCCTCACTGGTGAGCCGACCTAACGCGGGTGGACCCCGTGTGGGTTGTGAGGACTGAAAGGCAGAGCGCAGACTGGGAGCCCAGCACGCTGTCCAAGCACTCCCTAGGGGTGAGCCGCTTTGAACCCTCTCAACAGTATCATTAATAGGTTAGGGAAAAAAAGACTAAGAAAAAAACAACAAATATTTAGAGTGGTTTTATTTGAGGCAATGGTTATTTCTTTTTCTTTTACTTTCTTCACTTTTACTATGCTTATAATTACCATGTATTACTTTCATATCTTTAACTCTTAATTTTAAAAGCTTGAGGAGGAGAAAAACAATGAAACCTTTCAGAACACTTTAACAAGATTTTAAATAACCACTAGTCACTATAAGCAACGATAAAAGGCAAATGACAAACAGGGAAAAATATGTGCAGCTTATATGAAACCTTTTGGGCTAATTTGCCAACTGCATAAAAAGCTATGAAAAAGCTAGAACAAGACCAACAACTCAAACATGCCACACAACACACAAATACACCCCATACAAACACATACCACACCACAAACACACTTCATATACACACCTGCTCAAAAGCCACCTGTGGCTAGTGGCCACTGGACTGGACAGCACAGATTACAGAATGTTTCCATCAACACAGGAAGTTTCTCTGACTCTAGATCAGCACTGTCCAATAAAACGTTCGACAATGATGGAAATGTGCTATATTTGCACTAGCCAAATTTGCACTTGAAATGTGGCTAGTGTGACTAAATAATTAAAATTAAATAAAATTAAAAATTCAGTTAAGTTTAAACAGTCACACGTAGTTAGTGACTACATTGTTGGACAGCACAGCTCCAGATCACAATAAAAGAAGGGAAACTTCAAAGTGTCTATTATGAAACAAACATAATATTGATATATAAACATGATCAAGACAGCAAACACAAAAAGGGAAAACCTCACACCCATCTCATGACAGCTATCAACACAGACACCCAAATTAAAGAATGCAGCAGTAAGTTAAAAATTCACACATCATATCCAAGTGGACTATTCCACGAATGCATGGATGGTTCAACATTAGGAAAGCCACTGATACAAATGACCATACTAACAAGGCTGAGAAAATCAAAAGACAGAGACTTCCAGGTACAGCTCCAACACACAAAGAGCTTGCAAGTCCTCACCCAAGTCCTTACAAGGACTTTTCTTGGACCCATCAGAGAACTGAGGTGGCTAGCAAACCACCACCCCGAACTGTCGGAGAGACAGATGAATACAGAGTCCCAGCCAATCTCTGAAGCTGCTGGAGCCACAACCTAGTAGGAAGATGTAAACGGCAATTTTGATGAATTGCTGGAAGCTGAGTGCAGACACGTTTGAAAATGAGAAACTCCTGGGGACCAAAATCTTAAGGAGGGCTCCACATCTTTCCAAGCTTTACTTCTAGGCACTCCACCAGGTACTCACAGTGAAGATCCCCTCCTGGCTCTGGCAGGAGGAGGGGAAGGGTAACCACTGAAATACACTCAGAGCGTTCTCTACAACAAAAGCCTACTCTGCAGAGGAAGACTTTACCAGAGCCTTAGCCCACCTGCGGGAAGGGCCTTGCCCCACCTCCTCCACTAGCATTCCTATCTCACCTGGGGATTGGGGGAAGGGGAAGATAAGAAACATGTGTGAAGGTCACAGCCCAGGGACACAGGCCCACTAACAGCCTGAGATTTAATCATAAGATTGTAGAACAGTCCCTTTCCCCTACACCTTACCCCACACCAACAGGACTCCAGTGTAACGACAGTGGATTCCAGCCGAAAGAGGGGCAAGACACAGACTATCTCTGAGGAGGAGTCTTTAGGGAACCCCAAGGACAACGGGGGAGACAAAAACGAGAAAACTAGAGGAAACCTCTGATAGCACAGCTACAGCAAACCGTAAGCACAGCCCAGCTCCTTAACAGACTAACACAAAACCTCACACTAGAGGCCTAGCTATCTCAGCTCCTATTATCCAACACATCTAGTCCAACTTCCAACAAAAAATTACAAGGCATACTAAAAGGCAAGAAAAAGACAGTCTAAAGACATAAAAAATGCATTAGAATCAGAATCAGTTAAGATTTTGGAATTATCAGGAAAAGAATTTAAAATAACTGTCATTCACACGCTAGGGGCTTTAATGGAAAAAGCAGACAACATGCAAGAACAGACGAGCAATATAAGTAGAGCAACGGAAACTCTAAGAAATAATCAAAAGGAAATACTAAAAATCGAAAACACTGTAACAAAAATGAAGAATGCCTTTGGTAGGCTCAATAACAGACTAGACACAGCCAAGGACACAATCAGTGAGCTTGAAGATATGTCAATGGGAACTGCCAAAACTGAAATGCAAAGAGAAAAAAACTGAAAAAATTACAGAATCCAAGAACTGTGAGACATTTTCAAAAGATATACATGTAAGGAATTCCAAAGAATAAAGAGAGAAGAGAGCAGAAGAAATATTTGAAGTACTAATGGCTGAGAATTTTTCAGAATTAATGACAAACACCAAACCACAGATACAGGAAGCTTAGAGAATACCAAGCAGATAAATACCAAAAAGTCTACACCAGGGCATTTAATATTCAAACTGCAGAAAACCAAAAACAAAGAGAACATCTTGAAAGGAGGAAGAAAAAATATATACCTAAACTACAGAGGAAGAAAGACAAGAATTACAGCAAACTTCTTGAAAGAAACCACGCAAGCAAGAAGAGAATAGAGTGAAATGTTTCCAGTGATAAAAGAAAAAAAAAAACCCACCAACCTAGAATTATGCGTACAGCAAAATTATCCTTCTAAAGTGAAGGAGAAATAAAGACTCTCCCAGACAAACAAAACTGAGGAAACTCATCACCAGTAGACCTGCTCTAAAAACAATGTTTTAAAAAGTTCTTCAGGGAGAAGGAAAATCATATAGATCAACAGTTTGGATCTACATAAAGAAGGAAGAATAATGGAGAAGAAATAAATGCAAGTAAAAAAATTAACTGACAAGTCCTTCAATAAAAGTCAGCAACCATTTATGATAAAATTTTAATGAACCAGGAACTGATTGGTACTGCCTGTGGGACGGCAGAATTCTAACATGCCTGCAAGTGCCCCTCCCTAGTGTTCATTCTTGTATAATCCCCCCCCTTAAGAGGGTGGGGCCCGTGAACATAAGGCGTCACTCTCATGATTAGGTAACATTATGTGGCAAAGGTGAGGGATTTTGCAGATGTAATTAAATTCCAAAATTGGTTGATCCTAAGTTAATCAAACGTGGCATTAGCCTGGGTAGGGCTGACCTTATCAGCTATCAGGTAAAAGAGGAGCTAAAGGTCAGAGACTGGAAGCTGGCCCTGAAGAAGCAAGCTGCCATAAATTCTACAGCCTCAAGGACATGATTCCTGCCAACAACCTGAGAGAGCTCAAAAGCAGGCCTTCCCTAGCTGGTCTCCAGATGAGAACACAGCCTGGGAGACCCTGAGCAGAGGACTCTGCTAAGCTGTGCCTGGACTTCTACCCTACAGAAACATGAGACCATAAACGGGTGCTTGTTTTAAACTACTAAGTTTACGGCAATTTGTTACACAGCATAGAAAACTAATACATGTCCTTAATATTATAAATATGCATGTCTGTGTATAATAAAGTAAACATTATTTTAAACATTTTTGCCACATTCAGATTTTACTTTGGTATAAGATCTATGGTAAGGATCTAATTCAAAATTTTGCCCTAAGAGTTAGCCCACTGTCTTACAACAGGTTGTTAAACTGTACAAGCAACCCTTGTTCCTAAGTGCCACTGTGTGGTTGGTCTATCTGTTGTCCCTCCCTCTCTGCCTCTCTGCCCCTCTCCCTCTCTGCCCTTGTCCCCCCCTCCCACCCTCAAAGAATTAGCCTTATCAAATACTTATTTCACTTATGTATTCAAACAAACAACTCTCAACATTTCCTATTTATTGTTTTTCTGGGCTTTTTTCTGTTTTTTTATTCAATAATATTTGAGTTCACATTTATCCTTCCTACATTCCTTCAGTTTATGGCATAGTTCTGTATTTTAGCTTTTTGAGTTAAATGTTTTCTTCTTTTTATTATTTCTTGGTTAATAGCAACAACTGTGAATGTCACAGAATATATGTCCTAGCAATATTCCACACGGCACACTCATCTGCACCTCATCCCAGAGCCAGTCTCTTTCTCATGGGGAAACACTAGCCCCTCCCACTGCCATCAGGAACAAAGCAAAGGGCTCACTACTTCCACTACTATTTAATCTTATATCAAAGATATTAGGAATGAGATCAAAACAAGAAAACAATTAGAGGCCTAACACCCGGACATAAAGACCTGTATGACGGTGTCTGCAGATGGTCTGACAGCACATCTGGAAAACCAGGGGTCACTGATGAAACTAAATCAAAGAAGAAAAGAGTTTAGGACAAATAGCAGGACATAAAGTTAAGATACAAAAATCAACAGCCATCATAAACACAAACAATAACCAGTCAGAAGATATGTTGAAAAAGAAAACCCCATTTACAAAAGCCACATAAGAAAAAAGTTAGCAGGGCCGGCCCCATGGCGTAGCGGTTAAGTGCGCGCGCTCCACTGCTGGTGGCCCGGGTTTGGATCCCCGGCGCGCACCAACGCACTGCTTGTCAGGCCACGCTGTGGCGGCATCCCACATGAAGTGGAGGAAAATCGGCACGGATGTTAGCTCAGGGCCAGTCTTCCTCAGCAAAAAGAGGAGAATTGGCATGGATGTTAACTCAGGGCTGATCTTCCTCACCAAAAAAAAAAAGAAAAAAGAAAAGTTGGGAATAAATTTCAAAATATGAAAATTTTGTAAGAGAAAAAGTTTAAGACATTCCTGGCAGAGACAAAAAACAGACTTGAATCAACGGGAAGACCTCTCCTGTTCTCAGGGAGGATGACTCAGCACCATAAAACCATCAGTTCTCTCCAAGTTGGTGCATAAATAACACTGTGCCAACACAACTACCAACGAGTGACCTGCCCCCACCCAGCTGAACTAGATAAGTTGATTCTAAAGTTCATATGGAAAAATAAACTATGACTCAAAACCCAAGTACAATTTTTAAAACGAATGATATGTTCAACTACAATAAAAAAAAAACTTTTGCATGGCAAAAAACCATAAGCGAAATCAAAAGACAAACGTCAAACTGATTGAAAATATTTGTAACATAAATCACACATAAAGAGTTAATCATCCTAATCTTTGAAGAACTCTTACAAGTGAAGGAAAACTGACAAAAATTCCTATAGAAAAATATACAAAAGACCCAAACAGAGGAGTCACAAAAAAGATCTCTACATGACCTTATGTGTATGACAAGATGTTCACCTTTCTCCTGGATAGGAGCCAGGCAGCCGGGCCTCCTGGTGGTGGAGGGGAGACACGCACCCACCTTGGTGTTCTTGCCCAAAATGTCTAACTCGAAACAAACAGAACAACCAGAGATACAAACAGTGGGACACCCCACAGGACAAGTGCTGAGACTCTATACCGTCAACTTCAGACCAAAGGACTATGACCTCCAGATCAACGTGTGATCCCTTAGCACATGCTTGAAAAAAGAAATAAAAGCCAGGGAGGCCGTTGGAGGTGAGTGGGGAGACGTGACTAGGCTGTATGCAGACATCTCTGTCCAGGGATAAATGGCCAAGTGAGTGCTCAGATGGGACAGCGCCCCTGTTTGCAGGGGTGCCTCAGACATCTTTACGAGTGTCCTGATGTTTGCAACTCACTTTCTAACGAGTCCCCCCGCACTCCTCTGCAGCCTTCTCTGCACCCCAGGAGGTGGGCCTGTGCAGCGGACATTCGCCAGCCCCCAGTTGCCTGGGGCCCAGGGAAGCCCTGGCAGGATGTGAGCAGGGCATAGGGCACAGGGTGCGGCCAGGGTGTGTGGCCCATGATCCTCGGCAGAGGCCTCAGTTCTCACTGAATGGCCCCAACATCCACCTCTCTCCAAGCTCCAGGAATTGCCCCTCTTCTGACCCCTCAGTGGTCGCGTAGGGGTGACAGCCTGGAGGACCGAACTGGTCCTGTGGCTCATCCTGCCCACACTGGTCAACAGTTCCAGTGACTGCCCCTCCTACTGTCCCTTGGAGCGGGCCTCTGCTTCCTGCTGTCCTCAGCCCCACACGCTGCCCGAGCATCCCCAGCTTCTCCACCGCTGCGCCAGCACGCCAGCTCCAGCAGCACCCTCCCTCGCAGGCCCCAAGCGCACCCAGCCGGGGGCTCAGCTGAAACCACGCCGCTGCCCCCTCCACCCTGACACCACCCTGCTCCACAGCCAGGCGGTCCCGGGCCCTGTTTTACGGAGAAGGAACTAGGCTCAGAGAGCAGCAGAGGTAAACTTCAGAAGGTGGCACCCGGAGGGCCGGATTCAAATCCCAACTGTCCCCGTAGGGTCCTAGGAAAGGTGCTGGCCCCTCCAGCCCAGGGTCTCTGTCAGGGACAGAGGTGACAGCGCCCTCTTCCCGCAGGACAGATTCAGACTGCACAAGAATGCACCAGCTCTGGGTGTTCCCTCACCCACAGCATGCCCCCACCAATGACGACCACCATATTTCACCGAATCCAAAATGCCACCTACGTCAGCCACCCCGTGAGTTTTTGGACTTGGAAGGCTCTTCTCAATTCAGAGATACTAAAAATATGAAAAATGTACTTCTCAGAATCCATGAAATATGGTAAAAATGTACATGTTAGAATCCACGAAATACATAAAGACGTACATCTTAGAATCCATGAAATGTGGGTTCTGAAATGCACCGTGAGAACTGCTTTGGTAGCACACATGTCCCCGCCTCCCACTCTGACTTCCTTGGCGCTGGCCCTCAGTGGAGGCTGCAAGGTATCCAGATGTGGGATGGGTGGGTGAGTGCCCCCCCTGCCCCCCAAACACCGCACACACACTCAGTCTGCACAGGGAGGTGAGGGGGAGGGCCAGAGAGGCCCCCAAACCACATCCATCTCTGGTCTGTCCTCTCACAGCCAAGAGACGACAGTGCGACCCCTCTGGTGCGCTCGCTCCCTCTCTCTCTCTCTCTCTATCTCTCTCTCCCTCTCTCCTCACCACTTTACTGCCTGGGTCCTTGGAGGCAGGGGACACAGCAGGAGCTCAAACATATGCACACTGACTATGGTGTGCAGTTAAAACCTGTAGAAAGGTCTGGAAGGAGAAGTTTCCTACGGAAGCCAGCAGCCAGGGCTATGAGAGTCCACTTCGGGGGAAAGAGAACACTGGAAGCAGAGGGAGCACCCCGGGGGCCTGGGGATGGACATGGAAAGCAGGGCCTCACTTGAGGACCTCTGCCCCTGCCACAGCCCCGTGCAGGGCTCACAGCGGGCGGGGAGGGGGACAGAAGCCTGTCAAGGCAGCGAGCAGGAAGGGAGGAGTGGAGAGCCCACGCCAGCAAGATGACCTTCTGCAGCTGACCGCCCGCGGGCATCATTTCCTTCTGGGTCTCAGGGCTGGGGAACCAGAGCCCCCATTCTGACCCCCTCCTCCACCTCCCAGGACCCCTTCACCTCGGGGACCAGCAGGGACGGGAAAGAAGCCCCTCACGCACTTGGCACATGCGGAGCTACAGTGCCATCTACCAAATCACTCTTACTATCAGGAAAAGGACTATTGGTTCCAAAGACTGGCTGGAGCCTGGGCTTGAGCGGGCAGACGTGGACTCAAAGCCACTGAAGCCCCGAGTTCTGGGGGCAGCATCCCCAGGCTACTCAAGAGCTCACAGGGCCAGCTGCGGCGAAACCACACCTGTATTCCAAGAAAACAGTAACAACCGAGGACAATGTATACTAGCACACAAACTCATTATTCTCCAATAGTTCCAAAAACTTTCAAATACGAGTCATTTTAAACAAATGGGCGCCTTAGGCTCCCTAACCCTCTGGACGCAGCGTGGGTTAGGCCTCCCAGGGACGCACCCTGGACGTGGGCACCGCTCCCCGCTGCCCGATTCCTCAGGAAATCCTGCCCCACGCCACATGCTTATCCCTGCGGAAAACCGTTTCCTTTCATGAGAAGGGAAATCTTGTCTGTGCAGTCATAAATACGCTGAGGCTAAAAATAGTTTTGTAAAAGGAAGTAAGGATGGGCCTTCCACCAAATGACAGGCGCAAACAGCGGGGCCAGCTGGGCAGTGCAGAGCGCCTGGCGGCTCAGGCGGCGCTGGAGAGGAGCCGAGGAGAAAGAGCCTGGCCTGCAGCCTGCACGCCCCGAAGTCCATCTCTCCTCTTCAGACATTATTCCTTTCACTGAGCCTGGCAAGAGAATTGGAAAGAAAATGGAAATAAAAAGAGCGAGACAGGTCTTCCCATGAAGATAACTCAGAAATATCCTCCTCTTTAATTAAATAAAAAGATAAAGCCAGCTTAAGTCTCTACAAATTATGCCAAAACTCACAAAGATGTATTCTGTAAGAACCTTAATCCACTGAGAAGGACGCCTTGATGAATTTTATAAAACAATAAACACATTCCCCTAAAGAGTGCCCTAGAACGTAATACACTTAAAATGACAACTCATCATCAGACAGGCTCAAATTCTAAGAAACAAGCAAGTTTAACTTTGAAATAATGGCCTATAAAAAATGAAATTCTCCACCTTTCCGGCACTTTATGTACAGGCCAGCCATAGGGACCAAGACCAAAGTGGGGGGCCCCGTTTCTCAACAGAGACCTATCCAGCTAGATTCTAAGCACCGGATGCAGAACAAAACAGAAGACAAGGTTGAAATCTGAGGCAGCTTTACACACCAGCATGGAAACACGCCTCATCCTATGATCTCAGCACATCCACATTACAGAGCCTCACAGCCACTGCTACTTTCTAACTGCCTTCGAGTGTAGGCAGCAGACAATAAAGAAAATTAACAAACTAAAAGCTGGCTCCTAAACAAGTCAGTAAATTTGATAGACCCCAAGGTAGAATGATAAAGAAAAAAAGGACACAAATGACCAATCTCAGAATCAAAGAAGGTTATCAATACAGACATTAAAAGAACAATAGGAGAATACATGAACATGATACAGTTACGCGTCGCTTAATGACCAGGATGTGTTCTGAGAAAGGCACGTCGTGCGAACGCCATAGAGTGCACTTACACAAACTTAGATGGTACAGCCTGCTACACACCTGGGCTACACGGTACTGATCTTACAGAACCACCGTCGCACACGCAGTCCGTCGTTGACCAAAAAGTCATTATGCAGCACATAACTGCACCAACAAATTTGACAATTCAGATGAAATGAACAAATTCCTTAAAAAAATAAAACGATACACAGTGAAACAGAAAACTTTTAATCTATTAAAGAAATTGGATTTGTATCAAAAACCTTCCCACAAAACACCGATGGTTTCACCAGTGAATTCCGTTAATCACTTGAGGAAAAAACACCACCAATCTTACATGGCTCTTTCAAAATACAGAGGAGAGAATACTTTCCGATTTGTACTATGAAACCAGCACAACCTTAATAATAAGCCCTGACAAAGATATTCAAATACGTGGCAAAGAAAGAAAACTGCAGACCAATATCTCTTATATGTACCAAATCATGTACCAAACCAAACGCAGAAATACGAAGAAAAAGAATATACATGACCAAGTAATTCACCCAATTTACAGACCAAAAGAGAAAAAGTATAGGATCATTTCAGTAGATGCAGAAAACACATTTGACAGCATTCTACACTCATTCACGGTTAAAACAAAAACAAAAACAACTCACAACAAGGTAAGAAATAGAAGGAAACTTCCTCAGTTTGATAAAGGACATCAGAAAAAAGAAAAAAAATAAATAAATAAAACTAAAAGAAGAGCAGGACAGAGGCCCGGGATTGCCGTCCTGATCCCCATTGTGGGGAAGGCCCTGACCGGTGCAGGGCGGCAGAGAAAGAAAGCAGGCACCAAGATCAGACAGAAAGATGTACAACCGGCTTTGTCTGCAGAACCTGACTGTTGACATATATAGCTCCAAGCACTCTAAAAAGCTACCACTTAGCAAGGTCACAGGACACAAGATTAATATATAAAAACTCATTTGCGGGGCCGGCCTGGTGGCGTAGCGGTTAAGTTTGCGCGTTCCACTTCAGCGGCCCAGGGTTCGCCGGTTCAGATCCTGGGCGCAGGCAGACCTACGCACCGCTCATCAAGCCGTGCTGAGGCAGTGTCCCACACAGAGCAACTAGAAGGGTGTACAACTACAACATACAACTAGCTACTGGGGCTTTGGGGAGAGAAGAAAAATAGGAGGAAAATTGGCAACAGATGTTAGCTCAGGGCCAATCTTCCTAAAAAAAACAAACTTATTTGCATGTCTATATAACAAAAGTAAACAATTGGAAAAGGTATCATTTAAAATTACCATTTACAATAGCATCAAAAAAACATAAATTAGGGGTCAGCCCCGTGGCATAGCAGTTAAGTGCGCGTGCTCAGATTCGGTGGCCCGGGGTTCGCAGGTTAGGATCCCGGGCGCCCACTGATGCAGCACTCATCAAGCCATCCCGTGGCGGCATCCCATATAAAGTAGAGGAAGGCAGACACAGATGTTAACCCAGGGCCAGTCTTCCTCAGCAAAAAGAGGAGGATTGGTGATGGATGTTAGCTCAGGGCCGATCTTTCTCACAAAAAAAAAACATAAATTACATAAGAATACATTTAACAAAAGACATACAAGACCTCTACACTGACAACTACAAAACACTGCTGAGGGAAATTAAAGACCAAAATAAACGAGGTGACCTGCCACCTTCACAAGAAGAAGAGAATAGTTAGGACGTCAATTCTCCCCACACAGATCTAGACTCAGGTCCACACTGGCCGTGATCTCGCAGACTTTCTGTAGAAAGTGACAAACTGACGCTAAAATATACGTGGAAGTACAACAGGCCTAGAACACTCAAAGCAATCTCGAGAAGAAAGAGTTAGAGGACTTACACTGACGTCAAGTCTTACTCTAAAGTGACAGTCATCAATACAGGTGGTCCTGAAATAAAATTCAACCCACAGATCAGTGGAGCAGAAGAGTGCAGAAAAAGACACACACTTATACTTGGATTTTAACAACGGTGGCAAAGCAATCCAACGAGGAAAATAAAATCTGACCACAAATGGTGGTGGACCAGCTGAGGTGCACACGGAAAAAGTACACCTCAACCACTACCTCGCATCACACACAAAACTAATCGGAGATGAATCAACAACCTAAGTGTAAAAGGCAAAACCACAAAGCTCCTAAAGAATCAGAGAGGAAGGCTGTCTTCTCGACTTGGTGGTAGGCAGACTCCGCAGGGCACAGAAAGCAACAACCATGAAAGAATCTCAGCTGAGAACGTCGGGTCATTGAAGTCACCACTGAGGAAACGAAGAGGCAAGCCAGAGTCTGGGAGAAAACATCGCAAAACATCTATCTGACAAAAGACTGGTGTCTAGCATATACAAAGAACTCCTACAACTCAATAGTAAAAACAAGTAACAACACAAAATGAACAAAAGATAGGAACAGAAATGTTACCAAAAAAAAAAACACACAAAAGGCCCACAAGCACCTGAACAGGTGCTCAGCAGCATCAGCCATCAGGGAGACGCACATTAAAACCGCAACGAGACACCACTGCACACCCACCAGAACGGCTCCAGTTAGAGACCAAAACCCCAAATACTGGTGAGGATAAACCAAGACTTCCATAGGCAGTTGGTGGAATGTAAGATGGCATAATCACTGTGCAGAAAGTTCTGGCAGTTTCTGGTGAAACCGAACACACACTTACCCCACGACACACCAATGCCACCCCCAGGTGGAATCACCTAAGAGAAAGGAAAACATGTTCGCAAAAAGATGTGTGCAAGAATGTTCACAGTGTCTTTGCTCATAATAGCCAAAATGTGACACAGCCCAGCGTCAACGGGGAAACACCAGACACACCAGGGGCAGCGAGAAACGCATGCAGAGGAGTCCAGAGGAGCACCACCTACAACAAAAGGAACAGGCTCCGACACAGGCCACATGGGCCCATCTCAAAACACCTGCCCACAGAGCAGCGAGCACACGCAGGACCCAGCGATGCCACGTCCCTGGACGGCAAAACTGACCTGGGAGGGGACCTCGGAGCCCAGCTCCCAAGGGGGTGGGGGCCAAGTAGGAAAGGGCGCTGGGCCTTCTGGGGTACTGGCATGTTCTATATTTGATAATGGTTTAGGTCAAACATAAGCATTTGTCAAAACTCAGCAAATGTATACTTAAATTTGTATGATTCACTGTATGTAAATTTTATATCAAAAGGAAAACTAAGCAAACATTGAACTCTAGCTAGTGATATTCACGCTGAAGCGTTTAGGGGAAGTATACAGATGTCTGCAATTTACTTTGAAATGCATAAAAGACAAGAATGCCTGGTGGATGAATAGATCAGTAAGTACCTGATAAAACAGGTGGTGAAACGTTACTGACAGAATCCAGGTGGCTGAAACACAAGTGTTAACGACAAAATTCCTTCAACTTTATTGTATGTTGGAATTTTTATAATAAAATACTGGAAAAGAGGTTAAAAATAAAAAATAAAAGGCTGAAGTTGATGGTCTCTGAGGTCCCTTCTATGACTTTTTCCACGAGATAGCTCTGGAGACAACGGAGCTTGCTTTTCTTCTCAAACAGAATCCACTGCAAGTTGCCACAGAATTTCACTCTCCAACCAAGCAGACAGCCCCTGGAACCTCTGGGCAGGTCATGCAATGACAGCTGACCCAGCTCAACCCGGGAGCTGCCCGGAAGGCCCCCCAAGCAGGAGGAGAGCAGGCAGCGCCCCACATCACCCTAGGCAGCTGCAGGGCCGACGGGGGAGACGAAGAGTGAGGAGCCACACGGAGACGGCTGGGGTCGTGAAGCATGGAGCCCCAAACATCCTTTCTCCAACAATCAGACCTGCTAATTCTGAGTCTCAGGAAAGACTTAACGTTCACGTCCAAAATAACTTAAGTCTAAAAATAGGACCCCTGTAAAGTAAACACACGCAAGTCTTTCCGGCTCCTCCCGTCCTCCTCACTGGCAATCGTAAAGGAGCCACTCCCTGAGCAGCGCTGGGTGTCACACCCCACCCCAAGCCTCGCAGGGTCCCAGGCCACAGGAGAGGGACAAGGCTGGAGTGCAGGGGACGTGTGTGAGGCTCCACAGCTTCGGGCAAGGCTGAGCCACATCCAGAACCACCCCCAAAGCCCCATGCTTTCCAGCTGGGCACGACAGGCTAGAATCAGGCCTCAGAGGAAGATGGTTCATTTGCTTCAAAGGCTCTGGTACGTGAGCAGGAGGAGACACAGACGGCACCCCCCCCCCCAAGAACGAACTCACCCTCCCCGTCTCCCAGGCACACTGCAAGCACAGGCTCATTTAATCCTCAACTCGGCATGTTGGGTGCTCAGAGCCCCTCTCCCGTGAGCACTGTGTGGTGGAGGACCTCCCACTGACCTCTAGCAGGCTCGGAGAAGAAGACAGATCCCCCAACTGCAGCCAACCTCCCAAGGTCAAGGGGAGCACCCTCCCCCTGGCCTCCCCCTCCCTGTGGCCCCTCAACCCGCCTCCCTGCCCCAACCCCCTCCCACAAGGGAGCCAGTGCTCCTCCCCACGTGCCTGCCTTCATGTCCCCTCTCCCTCTGGCACCCCCAAAGGCCAGAGCCAAGGACCACCCAGTCACCTGACCCGACAGTTTTCCACGGGCCTTGCCGTCAGCAGTCAGCTGACAAACCCCAGGGCCAGTGTGAGCTCGGAGGAATGGAGCCAACATGAGTCTGCACACGAAGCTAACGCACACCCACCCGAGCCCGGGGAGGACGCCAACTCTCCCCAAAACGGTGCCCACTGGTGACGAGGAAGAGGGACAGGGCAGGCAGGAGCTGAAGAGCTGCAAGTGAGGAGGAGGTGGTGTGGACAAGAAAGAGCTGGTGTGGATGGGGAGGTGGAGCGGATGGGAGGAGGTGGTGTGGACAGGAGGAGGATGAAGGCAGAGAGGAGGGAGTGTGGACAGGAAGATGTGGTGTGGATGGGAAGAGATAGTGCGGGCAGGGATGTGGTGTGGGCAGGGAGGTGGTGTAGGTGGGGGGTAGGGGGGAGGTGGATGGAGGAGGTGGTGCGGGCAGTGGGGGGGGGGAGGTGGATGGAGGAGGTGGTGTAGGTGGGGACGAGGTGGTGCAGGCAGAGGGGGGGAGGTGGGTGGGAGGAGAGTAAAGGGGGAGAGGAGGGAGTGTGGACAGGAAGAGGTGGTGTGGATGGGAAGAGGTGGTGCGGCAGGAGGAGGTGATAGGGGTAGGGAGGAGGTGGTGCGGGCAGGGAGGTGGTGCAGGCGGGGGCTGGGGGTGGGGTCTTTGGGAGGAGGGTGAAGGAGGAGAGGAGGGCAGGGCCATCACTACCTCTGACCAGCCCTGGCACTAGCTGAGGCTCACCCCACGAGGCTGGGTGCTGAGTGCTCCAAGGGCCCTGTCTCTTTTCCCCAAATCTCCCTCCTGTGTCCTGACGCACACTCGTGAGAAAACGCATAAGACAACTGTGCCCATGGCTGGCCCTTAGGTGAGAGAGGACTCCCAGCCGCTGCATCTCCCCAACCCAGGGCTACCACTATGTGATCCACACAGCATTCCCCTTGGGGAACTGTGGATATCACCACACACCCAGAGCAGCTCCGCCATGCGCCCACCCACACAACCACGGGCGCTGGGAACAGACTCGGAGCCTCCACAGCCTGATGCCCGACATGAGGTTCAGGAAGAGTCAGGGCCCGGAGGAGGGGATGGAGAGGGGGTGCAGTGGGAGTTGCCGCCTACAAACAGCACTCTGGCCCCCACAAAAGAGGGGCTGCTTCAACCCCACACACCACCTGGGCCCTCCCACCCGACAGGATGCCCAGAAAACACAGAATGCCCGAGGTGCAGCTCTGGCCCGAAGCAGCACACAACTGCTGAGGGATGAAGAGGTGTCCTTTCACTGTGTTCTGGGACAGGAGGAGTGCACACACACTGGCAGGTGCACCCTCTGCCCGGGAGACAGAGTGGAGTCCCCTGGGTTGGGGGAGCCAATCACACAGACCAGCTCTAAGCCATCCAGTCAGTGTGGAGCTCTGCAGACCATGGACTCCCTCTCTTTATTTTCCCCACACCACCCTGGGCGATATGGTGAACTGCCTCATTTTCCAAGGCTGCAGCCACTTTGCAGCCATGAGGCAAGTCAGCCTGAGGCCCAAGGTGACCCATCACGGAGACAATTACACGAGCCAGCAGATCCCATCAGTACTGGAGCCTCTCTGAGTCGGGGCTTCTGCTACTCTCACCCAGAGCTTTCTGACTGACCTAGGATATGGTACCTGGGGTAGGGTGTTACAAGCAAAGACCCTGAAATATGGAAGGAACAGAAGAGAGGTGGAGAGGAGGGCACGCAGGCAGCTCCAGCCCAGGCTGGGGAGCCGGAGGTAGGAACACAGGGTTGGTTCTATCTGTGCCTGTAAGGCATGGGGTCACTGACACCCCAGATGCAGGGGTGGGGTCACGGGCCCCCAGGCTGTCACAGTGTAAGAGCTGGCAGAGGAACTTAGGACAGATGCATGTCGGCTACACCGCCAGGCCTTCCGTAGAGCCCTGTGAGTGGGCTAAAAGAGGCAGGACACACAGTGTGGCTCAGAGGCCATCTGTTCTGGACTGCAAAACAAAGGGGCTGAGAGACGGGTCATCGGAAGTCTGGCAAACAGCCTAATTCTTTGACCCTTCCGGGGAGAGCTCACTGGTGCAGGGTGCTGACTGCCGTGCCTGCGCGTGCATGAGCAATAAATGCTGGCTGCTGCGATCACGGACGTCAGCTCTGCACCAGGCAGAGGCAGGAGGGCACTCGGCAAGACGTAAGACAGGCCCAGACCAGCACTTGCTGACCACGCGCCCCACCGGACAGAGGGACGATCGTAGTCACTGTGAACATGCAGCTGGACGCTCGGGGCCAGGCAGGACTCAGGGGCTTGCTGCTGACGTCCTCCTCGACTCAGCTCTCCCTTCTCATAAGCTTCTCCGCAGAACGACACTTTCCACCAGCTCCATCACCCCCCGAAGCCCCCCAAGCCCCGCCAATCACCTGCTCACCCTCACCCCTGACCCTCACAAAGACTGTCTGCCCAGCAGCCAGACCATCCTCTCGAGACCGGCAATCCCACCTGGAAGGCCCCCCAGGCTGCCCTGCTCCCAGGCCCAGCCACACGGGCTCCCTGCTGTTCCCTGAACACCTCAACACTCCGGCAGCCACACCTGCCCTGCCCGTCCTGCAGAGCCCTCTCACCCCACAGCCCGGTGGCACCTGAAACACACTCCAGGCACAAAGTGGGAGCACTCAGAACAGCTCACTGCGAGGGGACAGGGAACTGGGGGGAACAGGGGGCCTGGGCAGGGTGAGACTGGAGCAGGGAGGGCATCTGGGGTCATGAGGGACGTGGCTACACCAGGGCGATGGGGATAGGGGTGAGAGGGCTGAACAGGCGCAGGAGGAAGTCAATATTTTCCAAACGCCTGAAACACACACTTTTTCCAAATCTTACCAGATTCCCAAAGCAAAGAGTAGAAAACATTTTCCTGCAAATAAATTATAAGTGAATTCATGGGGCCAGCCCGGTGGCACAAGCGGTTAAGTGCGTGTGCTCCACTGTGGCGGCCCGGGGTTTGCAGGTTCGGATCCCGGGCGTGAACTGACGCGCCGCTTGTCAAGCCATGCTGTGGCGGCGTCCCATGTAAAGTGGAGGAAGACAGGCATGGATGTTAGCCCAGGGCCAGTCTTCCTCAGCAAAAACAGGGGGATTGGCAGATGTTAGCTCAGGGCCGATCTTCCTCACACACAAAAAAAATAAGTGAATTCATAAAACATGCCCTTTTTCAAAATTACTACTAAGGAAAGAAAAGGAGCATCAATAAACGATGAGTGAAAAAGAGGGAATGGTGTCTGTGGGTGCACCTGAATGTACGGAGCACACCCACGCAGGGCACAGAAGACAGAGCGCCACGCCGAGGAAGCCCACCCTCTTCCAATTCCCGCCTGCTTCCAGGAGCAGACATTTCCAACACAGTGAGAAAGGTGTAGACCTGTAGAAACATGACCCCAACACTGGAAACGGGAACAAGCTAGAAGAGAGCTCGGAGCAGCTCCACGCTGACACCACAACTGGGAAGCTCTTCCCTCTCCCTAATTTTGTCAATAGGCACTCAATTCCTTTCCCAGCGAGGCTGCGGCTTCTCCCACGTCACAGCGTCACCTTCTCAGGCCCATCAGTAAAGGTGTTTGTACTGGAGTCCAAACAGACACAGACAAGCACTGGAGGAAGCAGGCGTGGTTGACAGCGTCAGCAGGGCACTCTGAAGCATTCTAAGAGCCACCCAGAGCCCACGGGAACAGACCCCAGCTCAGACGACCACAGTGAACATGGAACAAACCCTTGGTGAATTGGGGCACGCTTCTCTGCTCACACTCAAGGCCACGTGCACAGCTGCTGGGGCCCTTTACAAGAGTAGGATCGAAGACCTCTTGAAGGCGGTGGTTAAGGAGCAGAGAATCATGAAAATTATGAACTCTGGCTCACATTCCCACACACAGAGAATTCTGGAAACTGACCCAGGGCGACCGGGAGCCTGCAATGCCCACCTATGGGCTCTCAGTCCAGCTCACTGGACCCTCTGTGTGGGTTTAAACAGCCCACACAGAGGACACAAGGCCAGCTCGGGTGCTGGCATCCACAAGGGACCACTCTTCCCAGAGTGCTCAGACTCAGATCTTTAGATCTAAAGCCGGGCACACGAGCCTCCTCTCTCCTCTGCCCGCTCCTCGGATCCCAGCTCCCCTCCTGCATGGTCCCAGCATCCCCACGGCTTCCACCACGGCTCACACCACTAGAGCTACCTCCATGACGACGCTCCGGGGACCTCAGCAAGGGAACGTGAGCTGTGACCTGATTTCCCAGCAAGTGCTCCCACTTCAGGGGCACCCACAGCCCCCAGCTGCTCCCCCAGACCCAGGGAGCTGCCCCACTCGCTCCTCCATCACCAACCATGTGGGGTGCACCCCCCCCAGTCATGCCAAATTCTCTTTTTGTCTTCTCTCCGGCCCATCTAGCGCAGCCAACTACACGGCTACACCCACTCGGAAAGTCCACTTCATCCCAGGGGAGCACTGAGCTACTTTTCACAGCCACCTGTCGGGCAGGCCCCGTGACTGTCCCGCTGTACACAGGAGGAAACCGAGGCACGAGGACAAGCGACTTGCCCAAGGTCACACAGCCAGTAAGAGGTGGTTGCAGGATTTGAACCCGGACAGCCACCTGGGTGGCTGTACCACCATATCGCGACCAGAGGTGGGTCTGAGCTCAGCAGGCCTTGCGAGACCCTTCCCACAGCCATAGGCCCCACGGCCAGGCCATCCTGCGCTAGACCATGCCCCCACTGCCTGCCGACGCCAAGCCCATCGCCAGCTCTCCCTTCTGGTCCCCCTAGGCCAGCCCCCCATGCACCTGGGTGACAGGCCTCACCCCTGCTCTCCCAGAGCCTGGGGCCCAGCCCCTCCCACACTTTCCTAGGTGCCCGTCATACCCCATCCTCCTCCTCCTGGGCCTCCACCTTGCCCCAGAGCTCCCCCCAGCCAGGGGTCTCACTCACCTCCAGTTTCCAGAGACCAGCAGCTTTTATAAAGCTTTTGTCTGCCCTACAAACCCACCATCAACACGTAAAGCCCCCTCCACAGCCGTGCTTTGGGGACGGAGGCAGAGGCGCTCAATTTGGGTCCCGTATGGGGTCACCTCCACAGTATCTGAGCCAGGCAGAAAACAGTGAAGGTTCTCACCTTTTTCTATTGATGCAGAATCAAAGTGTGGCAACATCTTTTGGAGGAATATAATAATCTCCCAAGGGTTACTCTTTCCCTAAAATTTTTATTTTAGAGATCTGGTTTTCTTCTTTCAATGCAAGTTCAATACTGAGCCTAATCTCAAAACAAATTTTGAGTGAGGCCAAGTTGCTGACATTCAGCAAATACGCCCACAATTAAAATAACCCAGAAATCTCAATGTTCTGCCGCCTGCTCTTTGGAGCACGCCCCTGAGGGGCAGCCACTGAGCTCCTCAAAGACAGGAGGCCCATGCTCCTCTCACACCAGGAGCTCGACGGCTGCCCAGGAAACACGGCTGGAACCAGAGAGAAAGAGAGGCGCTAAGGACAGAGAGGGCTGCCCAGTGTCCGGGAGAAGCGCTCGGGAAAACATAACCACCCCTGCCTGCAGGCACTGGACCTTCTCCAAGACAGAAACGGCTGTGCTGGTCAGCTGCCAATGCCCACCATCCCGGCCCTGGCCTCTCAGGCCTGGCCATGCCTGTCTTTGCCCATCCGGGGCTGCTCCTCCACGGCCCCTCCTCTGGGTCCCTTCCTCAGAGCTGTCATTGTCCACCTGCCCCCAAGGGAGGTAGGTCCTGACAGGCCCCTCAGTCAGACACGCTCTTCCCACTGAAACGTGGCCCTAAGGGAGCAGGGACCCTGCGTGCGGCCACACCCACCAGCGGGCTCGGGCAGGCGAGTCGCAGCCCCAGACAGATGATGATGTGCAACGTCACCAAGCTGGAAGTAACACCAGCAGGATGCTGGGCCTCCCAGGCACCTCCCTGACCCCACGTCTCCACGTAAAGTTAGTCTTAGATGCAAATTAGAGTAATCCTGCCAGCCTGCAAGATGACCAGAGGACTGTTCCGAAGCGTGCAGCAAACCTGAACGACTACACGAAGCGGAACGTTAACGCAGCATCTGGTGTCCATGGCCCCGGCGGCAGGCTGCCTGCACCACTGCTTGTCCTTTGAGCTTCTCTTCAGGCCCAGCGGCCCTGCCTGGGAACGCCCTGTGTGCCCTCTTCCCCATCTCACCGCTTCTGCCTCAGCCAGATACCCCACATGCACCTAGGCCACTCTTCCGAGTCCCCTCCAAGTTTCCTGGAGCCCCCAAAGGTCCAAGGCACCGTGGCACAGGGTTTCAAACTGCAGCTCTCGGGCCATTAGTGGGCTCTCATCAATTTGGTGAGTTGTGACCAGCGTTTCTGGGAAACAGGCAGAAGAGAACAGACACCAGCAAAGCCCATCCCCGTGGCACAGGGAAGTCTCTGTTCTGAAACTCCGGTTCCAGCAGTAGTTGCGGGTGGGAAGACAGGCCAGGTCCGTCTCAGGTCTCAGGACAAAACAAGGATTCAGAAAGTGTGTGCTCCAGCCAGCACAGGCAAGACACCAGTCCATCGAGACATCTGCCTAATTTAAAAGGTAAACACTTAATGCTGAAAAGTAATGCGTACCAGTTTGTGTTCCAGGATAATCTAGAATATTCTAATATGCATACTGCTAGCCAACTGAGTGAAAAGGTAAACATCTGCATCGTGTGCAGTTTAGGCCCCCAGAGCAGGGTGGAGTATAGAGTGGGAGAGAGATGGGGGGGCAGGGAAGAGGATGATGTCCCAGCTTGGACCCTCTCCCAGCCACCGAGGCCTTGAGGAACCACCCACAGCCCCAGGGGCCCAGGCAAAGGTTCTCCCCCTCTTTCCAACCAGGGCTGGGGCTGGGACCCCCAAGTTCCCCTGGGACTGGGTTCTAGAAACCAAGGGTACTGTCTGGCACTTACATATCACCTCATTCTGAACTCACCCTTCGCCCTGCAAATAGAGCCAAAACCCTATGAACCTGGAGCTGTGGCCACTATAACCCTGAAGAAGTACCATTTAACCAGCACAAGAGAAGTGCCAGTCCTGGGTGAGAGGGGACTGGACCACCGGGCAGGCCCGCCTCTGTCCTGCAGCCTGACTCTGTGTCACAGCTGTACACACAGCCCAGCCCCTGCCAACGTGGCCAAGGATGCACAGACAAGAGCAGAACCTGGGCTGCTGCAGGGGGCCCCAGGCAGCAGCTTGGGAGCCATCGTGGGTGAGGCAGCGTCCACGGTGCAGAGAGATCTGCAGGGGGCAGCAGGGAGAAATCATTCCCCAAAGTACTGTGGTACGGGGGTGGAGAGGAGCCACGGGTTTTACAATTCAGAGCGACAACATTAATTATGTCAGACAGACCTTTGGCAGCAAGTGTGAGAAGTAAGCAATTGTACAAGAAAGAAAGAAGCCGAAGCAAGGCAACATGGCCGGGTCCTCTGCACCGGACCACCTAGGACCCCGGCCACACAACCGCACAGAAGCTCAAGGCCACAGGGCATGAGAGAAGCTGGCCCAAAGGCTGCTCTGAGGGCCAACAGCGGAGGCATCCCGCGAGCCAACTGTTTAAGTTCATACTTGATTCCTCCTCACCAGTGTAAACACTGCTTACAGAATTTCAAATAAACGGATTTCTACGGGGGAAAAAGCCTAGAAGTAAATACACTCAAACGCTTGTGGTCTGGTTACGGAAGTGGGAGAATGCTGGTCTTTCCCCTTGTCACTAGTTTCCAAATGACTGGATGTGGTGAGGTTGCTTTGGTTACTAATTTTATGACTTCTAGCCAGATTGACACTGTTGACGGTGACGTCCATCGAGGGCCAATGGGCGCTCCTTCCTGCGGCTTCCGCGGTGCCTCTGCCTGTGCAACCCCCTCCCCCACCCACTCCTACTGGAGTGAGCTTGTGGTGGTGAATGCCAGTCGTCACCTAAAACCCTGCCTGGACTGAGGCCAGCCCACTGTCAGCTCCTGGGGGGCCATGTATCAGGCAGAAAGCACAAACGCTCAGGCAGAAAGCAGGTGCCATCCCAACGCCACGGGCAGGCAGGTGCCAAGGCAGTCCTTCAGAGACATGCAAACCCCTGGCCACTAAGGAAGAAGGCAGGCATTTATACAACGCACAAAAGAATCCAAACAGCCCACAACGAGCCTGGGACCCTAGCTCTGCCAGGATCTTCCTCCTCAAGTTCATGGCCCTAAAGTTAACATTAAAACTGCCTAATGGGCTTTTAAAATTCCAGGGAACAGAACCATTATCAGACACGTCTCGAGACAAACTTCACCTGTCATCCTGCAGACTCAGTGTCACTGCATTTCCGTGGACCCAGAAAGCACGCAGAGCCGCACCTGGCACTTTTTCTTTTCGGTTCAGCTCTAAGGCTTCTTTCCAGCCCAGAGGGTCCTCCCCACCGGAAAATCACAGCGCCCCACCTGCCTCAGCTCCTGCGCCCATCAACCAGGGCTCCTCCCTCTCCCCAGAGCTTCGGGCAGCACTTCACAGAAGTTGTCATTACAGACCCCTTTAAATGAAAGGGGAGAACCCGCCTCCCCGAGCCTCTGCTGTGCACCTGTGCCAGCCCGGGTACATCAGTAAACAGACACGACGACCGTCCTCATGGGGCTCACATGACACGTCTACCGAGACATCTCACCAGGACCCAAGTGTCTGCAAAAGCAGCCGTGTGCGAAGTCAGCCTCAGTGACGTTTCTTTAAAAGGAGCTTCCATTCCAATTCTGGAAATGACCCAGGTCTTGATATTTCAACCCTCAGCAGAGCAGGGGGACACTCCACAGCTCCCTGTGAGCACACGGCGGAGAGGATGGCTGCACATGAAGGCATGTGACAGCGTGCGACGGGCCGGGGTTACACAGAGCTCCGGCCTGCCTCGGCCACAGCTCCCTCTGAACTCTGTCCTGGCTACAAAGGCGACGAGAAAAGCCAGAAATGGCATGAGAGCCAATTCACATGACGAGAGAACAACCAGCTACACGAAAAATACTCCATAAGGGGCCGGCCTGGTGGGGTAGTGGTTGAGTTTGCACGCTCCACTTCCGCGGCCCAGAGTTCACACATTCAGATCCCGGGCACAGACCTATGCACCACTCGTCAGGCCACGCTGTGGTGGCGTCCCACGTAAAGGAGAGGAAGATGGGCATGGATGGCAGCTCAGGGCTAATCTTCCTCACCAAAAAAAAAAAAAAAAAAGAAAGAAAGAAAAAAGCTCCATAAAAGCCAGACACACGGAAAAGAACAAACAAGATGCAAGCCCACCACGTCCCTGCGGACTCCAGGGAAAAGCGGCTCCCAGCACCTCCAACATCCTCTCCTCTGACCTACGACACGGCTGGTCAGGGCTACCCGCTCCAGCACCTGCGCCCTTTCCTGGCGACCCCAGAGACCTCGGCTTCCTCCCGAGTGAACGTCTGTCCCTGTCAGGAAGAAGCTCAGAGAAAACCTCTTCGTCTAGAGCTCAGTGGACCCCCCGTGTCCCCTCGGACCCTGCACCAGGGGCGTCTCACCAACTGAGAAAGACACACTGAATGTTCTGAAGGACACATCACTGGGCTAAGGGCATTTCCCCATCGGTAATTTTCGCTGTTGAAGCCCCCGGCCTCACGCGGGAGCAGCCCCTCAGCTCCCTCTTGCTCACAGCTGGCCTCTGGGGCACCTGGGCCAGGGCACCTGCGGTCTCCAGAGCCCTTGCTCCTTGGACAGATCATGTCACTCTCTGTGGATGACTCTCCTCAACTGCACTTCCAGTGCCAGACGTGAGACCTCAGATTCCTATGTGCAACTCCACGGAGGGCTCTAGGGACCTGGTCTTGCATCCCTACTCACCAGGCATTAGTGCACTTCTAAGAGGGGAGGTATGCAGAAGGGCATCAATGCCCAGGAAGCTGCCAGCCCTCAGACCCGCCCCCGACTCCCCAGGGGACACAGCTGGAGAGGGAGGAACTACTCCGTGGAGCCCCAGCAGCAGAAGGGAGGGGTGGCCCTCTCTGCCTCCAGCCTGTGGGAAATCCCATACTCATGAGTAAGCAAGGAGCCTGGAGCCCAGCCCTGGGTTTGGACCCTGACTCCTCAGCTCTGGGGGCCCCAGTGTTTTCCTCTGAAAATAGGATCAACACAGCACACAGTGCCCAGGGCAGCTGGGAAGACTAGATGCACAATACACACAAAGGTATTACGATAGTGCCTGCACCTAAAGGACACGGTACACATTGGCTGTTTTTTTATTAAGTTAGCTAAGCTTCCTAACAGCTGTTTGGGTCCAAGATGGTGGTTTTGATTATCAATGGTCTCTAGTAACTGGACAGTCCTGCTCACCAGAACCACACGGCAGCAGTGGGTGGAAGGCGGGCCATCGGGCCACCACCAGAGTGCTCTGACACTGTCCCACAGGCAGTCCAGGGGGCAGTGCCCAGAGACCCAGCAGAGGGGACCAGGGGGACCTCCACGTAGGCCTCTCGTGTGGCACGGCCTCCCCTCTGCACAGGTTTTCAGACTCATTCAGCAGGAGCCCCCGGACCCCAAGCTTTGCTGTTCAACCTCACTGTATCTCCTTCTCGTCCCTCACCTCATCCAGCCAAAGGCACATGCCTCATCTGCATTCCCAGACGGCTGCTGGTCAGAGCCTGAGCCCACGGCAGGAGAGCCAGGCTTGGGAGAGGGTCCCCAGCTTGGCGGTGTCTCATTTTCACTCCTCAGCCCGCCCCACCAGGACAGTGTCCCACCAGGACAGTGCCCCACCAGGACAGCCATGCGGGCTGCAGAACGCTGATGTGCTGCCTTGGCAGTGAGAGATGGCGCTGGAGCAACAGTCGCAAGAGGAAGAAGGGACTCCTGCACGCACACGAAGCCTTGGGTCAAGCGCACTGTTGCAGGGTGTCCAGCTTCCTGCTGTCCTAACAGCTGAGAAACACTCAGCGTCAGCCAGTCCCTATCGGCATCTCCAAACTAGTTACTGCCGCTTCCAAATGGTCTATTTAGCTGGTCCCTTGGCTTTATTGTTAGTGTATTGGAATTCTTAGAAGAAATGCAAGGATGTTGGTACTTAGAAACACAAGAATACATAATAGCATATTAAAAGTAAACGCCCCAGAGGGCCGGCCAGGTGGCATAGCGGTTAAGTTCACAGGCTCCGCTTCAGTGGCCGGGGGTTCGCAGGTTCGGATCCTGGGCGTGGACCTATGCACCACTTGTCAAGCCATGCTGTGGCAGGCAGTCACATATAAAGTAGAGGAAGATGTGCACGGATGTTAGCCTAGGGCCAATCTTCCTCAGCAAAATGAGGAGGATTGGCAACAAATGTTAGCGCAGGGCTAATCTTCCTCAAACACACACACACAAAAGGTAAACACCCCAAATGAAGCGACAGTGAAGGCTGTTCTCGTGAGGACGAGAGGTGGCTGTGAGAGGAGCCCAGGAGACAGCCAGAGCACCCCCCCACCAATCCCCCTCCCCGTGACATTCGAAACTGCACAAAAGAGCAGGACAACAGAATCTGGAGGAAAACCCTCCATGTCAAGTGACACTGCAGCACTGCCCCGTGCTTGTGCCGAGAGCACTGGGTGGACGCGGAGGTGCCCACAGCCAGGCTCCCAGAGAGCCTCCGCCAGCACCGGGTCGGGGGGTCCAGGCCCAGGAGGCTCCCCCAAAATGTGCACACGTGCGCTCATCAATGAGGAGACGTTTACAAGAATTTCCTAGGTCAGCCCCATATAAGAAAACATTTTAGGGGGCCGGCCCCGTGGCGTAGTGGTTAAGTGCGCGTACTCCACTGGGGCGGCCCAGGGTTCGCAGGTTAGGATCCCAGGCGTGCACCGACGCACCGCTCGTCAAGCCATGCTGTGGCAGCGTCCCATATAAAGTAGAGGAAGATGGGCATGGATGTTAGCCCAGGGCCAGTCTTCCTCAGCAACAAAGAAGAGAATTGGCATGTTAGCTCAGGGCTGATCTTCCTCACAAAAACAAAAAAGAAAACATTTTAAATAAAACTTTAACTGTTTTAAACCAGAGAGAATTGATGGCAGTCCAAAAGAAAAAGATGCAGTAAGTATCCGAATTTAACAGTACCTACTGTGTGACTGGAATTAATCAGACATTCTAAGATGGCCAATATTTAAAAGAATGTCAAAAAACGAATACAAAAAAGAACATATTGCAATCTATATTTATTGCCTCACTTTTTGCAAAGATATGTAGTGAAATTACATGTTTTTAGCAATAAAATTTCAATCCTTATTAACTAAGCTTCAATTGTTTCACAAAAATTCTTAACTTGCTTGACAAGGAAAACTCGAGGCTTTAATTAAAGACAGCTTCATAATTTTGTTGATCTCATGGAGCTGCCAGGAACAACTCTTGAAATATTAGAACAAACTTTACTATCAGTACTTGTGAAAATGGTTTCAATGAGAAACATTCCCACGAAAACTTAACTGCATCTGCACAGATGTTACCAGACAAACACCTGGAAGAAGGTCCAATGCTTCAGCCAAAATTAAAAAAATTTTTTTCCAGACGTTGCAATTGAGCACTGTTATCATATGATGATTCACAAAAAGAGTATAATTTGTTAAATCTTTTCTCAATAAATTTTGTGTTAAGAGAAAATTAAACAATATATTTTAAACACCCAGGTATTGAAATAATGAAGTTGGAAGGTCAGTTAGACCAAGGGGACAGACGGCAAGGCCCTGGGTGCATCAGCAGCTTTGAAAATCACACCAAGCCTTGCATCTTCACCTTCACAGACCATTTTAAATGGAAATAAACATTTTGAAAACGAACATCATTTTGAGATTGGCTGGACTATAAAATGCTTGAAAGCACTTTTCTGTACTGTTCTGATCACCAGCATCTCCCCAGAGCCTAGGATGGCTGGAATAGAACAGACATGCCAAGTGCAGAATGAATTCATCCATCTTTTCTATTATGTCTGTGGCTTCCGGATGTGTGCGCATGTGTGTGTGCTGTGTGTGAGCCTGTGAATGTGAGTGCATGTGTGTGAGTCTGCATGAGCGTGTGAATGAGTGTACATGAGTGCATGTGTGAATGTGAGTGTGCATGAGCATGTGAATGTGCATGTGTGCGTGAGTATGAGTGTGCACGTGCTACTAAGAAAGGTCTTCTCTATGCCAAGATTTTTATTTTAATTCTCTTGGTACTTTTTCTGTTTCTTGTCTTTTTCACACTTACTATATTTTATCTGCTTCCACACGCAAATTTTCCACATTTCTGAAATCAAGGTCTGTCTCACCAATGACTGCATCCTGATTATGTTCTGGCAGTGGTTTTCCTTTTCCTTTCTGAGACGTACAGAAAGTAATTGTGTGTCCTGCAATTGACACTCTCAGACCTGATGAAATCGCTGACCCATTTAGAATTTACATGATAGAAGGACTGAGAAGGAGATTCAGATGTTTTTCACAGGGCTACCGCACTGCTTCAGAAACACCTCCTGAAGAATCCGTCTTCTCTGACTGAAATGCTACCTTTATCACATGCCAAGTTCTCGAGCTTTTGCGTCTCTTTCTAGGTTCTAACATGTCCCACTGACCTCTCTCTTTTTTCCCCAGTTTCATTGAGATATAACTGACATATAACAGTGTATAAGTATAAGGTATACGATGGGATGATTTGATATATGTATACACTGCAAAATGATTCCACAATAAGTCTACTTAATATCCCTCACTTCACACAGTTACAAATTTTTTTCTTTGTGATGAGAACTTTTAAGATCTCCTCTCCTAGCAACTTTCAAATGCACAGTGCAGCACTGTTAACCACACTCATCTGCCCTCTCAGTGCAGCAGCTCCAAACCATTTGGCTCTCACAGCTTTACGATGCATTTTAATATCTGCTAAAGCAGTCCTTCTTACCCTTCTTTCTCAGAATTTTCCTGCTGTTAGTGAGCCACCTGCAGGGCGGGGCAGAGGACCCAGGGCTCCCTGAGGGGCCACCTCCCCCCACATGACCTAGCATCCTCCTGACGAGGCCTCATGTCCCACCAGGCCCTGAACGATCTGAACTAAGTCCAGGTGCCACTGCCAACACCACCCAGGATCTCAGACCAGGGAGCCTGCAGGGCACGTGGGCCCCGTCAGCCCTGGACAAGACCCTCACCACGTGCCCACCAACCAAGTGTTACAGGCTCTAGAATGCTGCCTGGCCTGCTCTGCTGGGTGGACTGTCTGTCTCCCTTTCTCTCCATGTGGTATTCAGCCTCCAAGCCTACACCAGCTGTGTACAGCACCATCTCCGCCTCTGCTGGCCCTCACTCACCAAATGTGTATTTATAACAAAGTTCTCAATCATTAAAAAAAAACAAGAAAAAGAATTTTCCTGGCTGCCACTTGCATGTTTGTTTGCCTGTCAAATTGCAAAGCAGTGCCATAGAGATTTAAGACAGTACTGCTGGTGGCCTGGGGGCAGGAGCTCAGATGTTTGCAGATGCGAAGGTGCCTGCCTCAGAGGTGACCCAGAGGTCGTGTAAGCTGGCCATAGCAATCCAGCTTCCCTTTGCCATCTGCCCGGGGTGGGCAAGACACAGCCTGGATAAGACCCAGGGAATCCTGGTGTGCCTTCGGGAAGATTCCCCTCCCTGATAGGAAAGTTGCATGTGACAACCCTGGGAGCAACGAGCACCCGAGCACCCAGATCCTGTTTCTAAATACCATTCTCCAATACAAGAACCAGACTCCTTGGAGAACTGGCTGACTCCAGGGCTGGGGCAGGGAAAATACAAGCTCATCCGCAGGGAGCATCTTGTAGGGCCAGAAAGTTAGAAAACAGCAGGATGGGCGCGTACATCGGAGCCAACAGAAAGACCCCCAACAGCCAGAGCTAGGGCACTCTGGGCACCTGAACACAACAGTGTTGGACTGTGACCCAGCAGTAAGACAAACGTCCACGAGTCCACACGGACAGGAATGGACGACTGGATAAACAAGTAAACAAGGAGAGTCCCACACAACACACGTAGGTGCCCCTGAAGGAGCAGCCTGGTTACCCGCCATGTGTGGAGAGGACTTGGGGACGGGCCCAGTGCCGGGCAGGGCGGGGAGGAGGGTGACCTCACAGTGGAGAGACAACAGGCGCCACCTTAACCGGAGGTCAGGTGAGCATCACGGTGCCAAGTCCTGCCGACGTCACACACCCAACATGATGTGCTAAGACAGTCACGTCACCTCCATGGTCTTCTTCCCAGAAACCCATAATCCCAGGCTAATAACGAGAAGACACCAGACAAACCCAAACTGAGGGACCTTCCACCAAATACCTGACCAGTCTCCCCAATGTGTCAAGGCCGCGAAACCAGGCTGAGAAACCGCCCCGGCGCATAGGAGACCGAGGAGACAGGATGACTACATGCAGTGCTCACGGGACCCTGGACGGGATCCGGGACGGAGAAGGGACGTAGTGGAAAACCCGGCAGGACCCAGATAAAGTCTGTGGGTCAGTCGGCAGTGCTGTACGGATGTTCATTTCTCAGCTTTGACAAAGGCGCCATGGTCGTGTAAGACGTTCATCTGGGGAAGCACAAGGACTCTGCGCTGTCCGCAACCTGGTTGCAAATCTAAAACTACCCCAAACTCAGAATTTTTATGAAAGCTTCCCAAGCAAAAGGCGGGGGCCTTTATTTGGGGTTTTTTGGCATGCTCCCCTCCCCATTCCCACACCACGTGTCTCCTTTCTGCTTGTGCAGATTGTGCTGTGAGAATCTGACGGTGGCATCCAGCCGTTATCCGAGAGGGACAGTGTCACAGCACAGAGAGGTGAGAATGGAGAGATGGAGACCTGGAGCCCCAATGACATGCCGAGCCGCCCAGCAGCCTCCCCACCAAACTGCCCGCTATGTATATGATCAAACAATAGCCACATTAGTGATGGATTCTGTTACCTGTAACCACAGCATCCTAACTGACACAATGTGTTCCCTGGGAGATTAGTCAGATTTAAAGATTATTGAAAGTCAATAGTACTCCCTTAGTTAAGTCTTTGCATTCATAAACAGGGCATAATATCTCCACTACCCCAGTCCTCTCTTCAGCCTCTCTTACTGCATCAAATTGTCTTCATAGAGAGAATATATTTCTAAGGCCATGCTTTCATATTTTATTATCATAAATGAGATCTCTTCTGCTTATTGTCTGGAGATATAAGAATGTTATTGACTTTTATGTATTAATTTCATGACTAAATTCAGTAGATTCTCTTGAGTTTTCCAGACTCACAATCATATTTGTCAATAGCTTTGTCTCTCCATTCTAATATTCCAATATTTATACTCTTCTTTCTTGTGTTTAATTAGTCATTGCACAAGCAAGAGCTTCTAGAACTGTATTAAATAATCACGGTGACATCAAGTGTCTCTGTCTTGTCCCTGACTCTAATGGAAATGTTTGATTTGTATGTTTTAAAGTCATATTAAGGAAATATCTACCTGTTTCAATTATATTAAGAGTAATCATATTTTAATCAAGAGATGTTGAATTTTATCAAATATATTTTCAGCCTCTATAGAGATGACCCTATAAAAACTTTTTCCCATTGGTAAATTATTAACTTACCAATATGCTGAATTACATTACCCAACCTTTCCGATATGAAACCATGCTTACATGTCTAATATAAACACCTTCCATCTTTTATCATTTGCCACCAGATCCCCTTCGGGACTGTTTCACTAACATGCAGAAGCGAGACCATTTGGCAGCTGTCTTTGTGGTGCTGCCTTTGTCAGCCGTGGTTCTTGGTCTCTCTTGAGCTGGGACAGTTTAGGCGGAACTGCAGTTGGGGGTTCCTTGACAGTTTGGGGGAACCCACTCTTGAAACATCTACCCCTGGAGCTTTTGGGGGGCAGTGACTTCGACAAGTTGATCCATCTTTTTTTTCCTAATAAGTGGCCAATTTAGCTTTTCTCTCTCTTCTGGGGTCCGTGTGGTCATGTACATTTTGCTAGAAAATTACCCATTTCATTAATTTTTTCAAAATTATTTAAACGTAGTTAAGCAAATTAAGGTTTCCTTGGAGACCCAAGGACAGCGATGCAGGCGTCCAGGTGACAGTCACACTCAAGAACACTCTCAGAGACTGGTGCTACACCACCTGCCCCTGAGGCCACAACCAGGCCAACAGGAGGCCTCACTTCCCCACCCAGCTTCATGGAATGGCCCCCTTATCTGTTACTGATGAAATGCAGAAAAGGGTCTTCTTTCCTAAGTCCTCGCTGAAGTCATCTCCATGATGTAATCCCAAATTCAGAAACTCTGAATTACGAGGAAACAGCCATGTATGTGTGTATACAGAAAAGGTGTTGCTTTGCTGATCTTAGGGACTAGACCAAAAGGGAATGCTTTGCCCTTGACCTCTCCCACTGTCTAACATTCCAATCCACAGCTGTCTGGGAAGGCTGTGTTCAGACCGACTACGAACCCCAAATATCTTACATATTGTCCATATCAGAGAGTGCACGTCCACATGTTATGGGTTTAAGGTAAAAGGGTGGAAAGTGCTTTAAAGAAGTCTCTGGCTTATTTCTTACGTTTTTTAGGTTTGGATAAATCTTCAAATAGACACCACTTAAAATACGCTGTATAAAATATGCAGTGACATTTCAAACTCTCTGCTCAGCACAAAAGTTGTAAAACAACGCTGTGGAAACGGCTCTCTGGTGTCTGTGCTGCACCCGGCGGGGGGAGGGCCCAGCAGAGGGGTCACCACGGCTGAGCCGGCACCCCCTCCTGGATTCGCAGCAGCCATTCTTGCCTCCAGGAGGCTCGTGCCAGGCTTATCCCAGTGGCCTCTCCAAGCACAGCTCAGAGCCCAGGGGTGCTGTTCCCACATCCTGCGTGGGGCCAGGCATAGAGCAGGCACTCAGTAAACATTTGCTGCATGAATACATAAACCCCAAATGTAGCCATCTTAAAGACTAGAACTCTCTGGCCACACAGAAAGTCACAGCACTGCCAGGAGCTCCAAACCGGATGGTGCCGGGCACCCAGAAATCACACGGCACGCTCCCTTCCCTTCTCCCCACCCCACTGCTCATTTTTAATCATTAGTTTTCAGCCACTTAAAAAACACTCTTGATATATACATTCTATTCTAAATAATACTAGAACTTTTAGAACCAATCCTCAATTACATGAGTGCTATTTGCAGGCACTGACTCAGAATGTGCGTGAGGACTAAACAGGTGACTGACAGACAGGGGACGAGGGACCACCCAGGAGCACCGAGGCAGGCGCTGGGCATGACAGTGGCCGCCATGGAAAACACTGCATCACATGTCCACAGAGGCAGGGTCAAAGCCTCTTGGACACGTTCCAGACACTCTTCACAACACGCAGCGGTGGAATGGGGACCGAGGAGGACGCCCTGGGGCTTTATGAGGTCAGTAAAGACCCGTGGGACAAACTGCCTCCCCGGGTGATCTGCTGCCTCCAGGACCAACTGCGGTCTTTCCACGCAGGAAAGCAGCTGCAGAGCCAGGAGCCTCCCCGCCTCCTCAACCACCAAGAGGATGGCAGCAAGTGGGAAGAAGCCATAAAGCAAGAAGATACGAGAGGAGACCTGAGCCACCAAGCCGTGGAGGCCCGGAAGCGGAAGGCAGTGGTGGTGGAGCCAGCAGCCCCTGAAAGCTGTGCCCTGGCCCAGAGCACCGGCTCGCAGAGCTGTTCTGAGAACCAGCCCCTGGGGGTCCTTACTGATGAAGCAAAGGTGACTCTCCTCCCTTCCTGCAACCTCAGCTGATGGAGCCCACCCTCAAGGGGGCGCATCTCCTTGACAAGTGACCCAAAGCGCAGAGAGTAACAGATACCTGTTACCAAAACCCCCTACTAGTCATGCCTGACCAGCAACGAAGCCACTCGGAAGTGCTGGGGGAGAATTCAGGATTGGTTTTCCATTCTTTCCTCTCCTTCTTCTGGGTTAATTTTTCTGGGGGATACCCACTCGCACTGCATGTTTTAATAGCAGTCCTGAGAAAAGAATTCCTTTTGATTTTAAACTTATTCAGTACAGCAACCTGTAATTATGATCTTTTCAGACATACTGATATTTTCTGTTGCTTTTTCTGCCCTGTACACATTCTACACTCACTTACTAAAACACAAAATACTACCATTTTTGTAAAACTCGTGATGAACGTGCTTGTGTTTAATTTCCCTGATGTAAATACATAGCCAACGCTCATGTTTTGAGACACTCGATCATTGTGGAAAGCACTGGGCAGCACCGGCAGACAGAACACTTCACACCCCCCTGGGGCACTGTCCCAGCTCCCTGCGCAGACTGTCTAGGGCCCTCAGAAACACCAGAGCCAGAACTGTGGGCTGTGCGGGGTACAGGTGGGCCAGCAAGGAGGCCCCAGCACGAGGTGGGGCCCCTGGCCCGGCTCCCAGGTGCAGGTGTGGCTGCTGCAGGGGCCCTCCGGCTTCACAGCCCAAACTCTGAACAAAACGTCACGCTGCTTCCCAGTCTTGCCCAACTCCCAAATTCAGAGTACTACCATCTGTTGCCCACCTATTCTTTTAGCCCAAAGTGGGAGTCTAGCGAGTATTTTAGAGAAACACATATCAATCAAATATAAATCAAAATGACAAAGGTCCCATGGCCATTTGCACCCACTGCCCCTTGTCATGGCCTGGGATCTTGGAAGCACCACGCCTCCAAACCCAGCTGAAGCACCAGCCCTGAGGACAAGGATGCCTCGGTCCAGGAAGGGCCCCAGAGACTCCACCTTCCAGAAGCCCCTTCCCCACGCCCAAGATGTGCATAGCAGCCATTAGCCCTGCGGAGCTGGCAGCCCGGGCCCTCCTTTAACCACCTGAATGAGCTTCCCTCACTCAAAATAAACCCAAAGCTGTCCCCGTCCCTGTAGGCCCAACAGCCCCAACACCCTCCATCCCAACCCCTGTCCTCACCAACCTCTTCCTTGCCCCTCCTGCTCTCTGCTCTCATGGCCCCTCTGCCTTGGTGTCTCCCCAGGTCCTCATGTGGCACTTCTTCCTCCAAGCCTCCTCTCACAGCTCGCTGTGTTTGCTGTGCCCCCACAGTCAGCTCATGAGAATGGGGACTACCGTGATCCCCACTAGGAAGGAGCCTCAGCTCAGCGTGGCCAGCACCATAGACTTCAAACATACAGATACCCTCAAGCCCTGCATTTTGTTCAAGTCTGACAACTGCTCCTTTGAAAACTTTCCAGAAGGTTCTGTTTCACTCTCAACGGGCAGAAGGCAGCACTGGTATGAAGACAAGGTGAGTCCAGGCTGAGCAGAGGAGGGGGTAGGGTCGGGGACCTGGGAGTGTCGGGCAGAAATGAGAAGTCCCAGGGTCCCCAACTCGAGGCCACCAGGTGGGAACCGTGGAAAGGCCACCCATCTGTAGACACACTGCCAACCAGGCCTCAGAGGGCTCAGGGGCAGAGGGGTGGGCTCTGCCGGAACCTTCCTCCGTTCAGACTCCTGGAGAAAGTGTTCCTCAGACGTGCTTTCCAGAGTTTGGCCTCAAGCCCCCTTCCCACTCTCTCCACGTTACAGCCACAGCACAACTCTTACCCACGGTTAGTGGTCCTGGGCCTGCCATTTGTCAGCTTAAGACAAGTCCTCAGTCTTCATCTCTGACTTAGGTTTTCTTCTCAAAGATAACGAACAAGATGGAGGAGTGACACAATCAACATCTACAGCCTTCGCACAACCCAAGTGAACTCCAAGATGTATTCCCAGGCTCCCGGACTCGTGCTTTGTCTGCAAGCCTCCTGGTGCTGGCGACATGCAAGGTGGACATGCATGGCAAGTTTCCATTCTGCAGGGGACAGTCCAGGCCAGACAAGACACAAACACCAGGTCACGTGCAGTCCACGGCAGGAGAGCTAGGAACAGGCAGCAGAAGGGGCGTGAGGACACAGGCTGAGTCTCAGTGGGCACCAGGAGAAGGGGGCACAGCTGACCAACTTGGACTGCCGCTTCAAGCCCAGCTGGCCCTGGTGGCCAGGTCCCAGGCAGACAACAGCACTGCGATGACTGCCCGCAGACAATGGCCCTACACACGTGCTTTAAAGTCCCCTGGTAATGAACTGGATTTGGGGTGAGAAAGAGTCACGGTCAACTCGTGAGTGCAAGAGTCAGTGTGGAAGGGGCCAGGGCGGTATCTGGAGCTCAGATGCCTCAGGTGGTGGGGCACAGCTCAGCAGCAGCTTTCAGGGAGGTGTGGATGGGGACCAGTTCACAAAGGAGTGGCCCCAAGCACTGCTCCCACCCCCCAGGATCCTGCCTGGGGCTGTCCCCCCTTCAGCGGAAGGGACTGAGGCGCAGCACTTGGGGTCTCAGTGGGGAGAGGCCATGCAGAGAGAGGAGGGCTGGCCTGGTACACAGTGAGCACGGGCAGACTGGCTTCAGCCTGAGGCCACACTCAGTGGGTAGAGGGGAGGGGAGGACCAGTGAGTAGAGGACTGTCAGCTGGCCCGGGGTCAGCAGGGCTCCCATGGAAACAGTGCACACTGTCAGGCTGAATGAAAAAACTGAGTCACAAGACATTCAAGTCTGCAATTTGTTCTCTGAAAAAAAAAATAGGGGCCGGCCCGGTGGCGCAAGTGGTTGGGTGTGCGCACTCCACTGCAGCGGCCCGGGGTTCGCTGGTTCAGATCCCAGGCGCACACCAACGCACCACTTGTTAGGCCATGCTGTGGCGGCGTCCCATATAGAGTGGAGGAGGATGGGTGTGGATGTTGCCCCAGGGCCAGTCTTCCTCAGCAAAAAAAAGAGGAAGACTGGCATCAGATGTTGGCTCAGGGCTGGTTTTCCTCACAAAAAAAAAAATAATCGGGTGTGAGCAGACAAGCAGGACCAGGAGTACCTCCCAAGTTCCCACAGTTGGAGAACCGGCCAGCTGACCCTGTGAGGGCGGCAGTCCTGATGGGGAAGATGGTGCTGAGGTCCCCAGGCCAGCCCAGATGCGTTTCCCAGCCCCAAGGTGCTCCAAATCCCAGGCACCATTCCAGTGCTCTGTGCATGTGGCCACCAGGCACATGAGAGCTGGCCCAAGGACGTGAGAGCTGGCACACGCACACGAGAGCTGGTCCTCAGATGTGAGCACTGGCCCACAGAACTGAGAGCTGGTCCTTGGACCTGAGCACTGGCCCACAGACGTGAGGGCTGGCCCACAGACATGAGAGCTGGTCCCCGGATGTAACAGCTGGTGCACAGATGTGAGAGCTGGTGCACTGACAACCACAGAATTTAAGAGCTGGTCCATGAACATGACAGCTGGTCCATGAACACGACAGCTGGTGCATGGACAAGCACAGATTTAAGAGCTGGTCCACAGACATGAGAGCTGGCCACATACACCAGTGCAAGTTCATCCACTCCTGCCACTTCCTGACACCACATCTCACATTCAGCTCAAAAGCCAAAGCTTCCAACCTTGAAATACCAGGCAAAGCTCCCTCAACCTTTGACAGAGTCTCTGGCAAAACCTATGAGGATCCCAGCTGGCAAGCACATACATGGGTACCAGGCTGCTGGCCCCATGAGGCCCAGCCCACAGGTGGGCGCTCTCACGCCTAAGCGAAGCGCGGCAAGACAGGCCCATGGCTGGTCAACAGCGGAAGCAGCCTTGGCACGCCTTGGAGGAGACAGTGTGCTGGCTGCTGGGATGGCTGCTCAGGGCACCCCCCTGCCTCGGAGACACCATCCTTCGTGCCCTCTTGGCCAGTGGGTGTCACTGCCCTTTGCCTGAAGGTGGGCAGTGGACCAGCCAGGCCAGCCAGCGCATGCACCCTCCTCGGTGCCCCTTTACTGATTCTGGGATGGACTCAGGATCTCCAACAGGCAAAGTGAAGCTTCCGCGGCGTCTAAGCCAGCTATGGTTGCCCCAGTCCCCTTGCTGGGGACGCACTGGGAAGAGTCAGGTGGGGCCATCTGGGAAAGGTCTCCTGGCATCCAAACAGGAGGGCACAGAAGACACAGTGTGGTGGAGCAGGGGAGCTGGGCGTGGGTGCCACATGCGGTGGCAGCCTCTGGGAGGAGCTCAGAAGGAGGAAGAAAAGACTGAGGCTTGAAGGGAGCAGCCGCCGCTCTACTCAAGACACTGACCGGCAAACCCTGGGGGGCTCCGCACCTCTAGCCCAGGAGCTGGATGACCGCCCTCCTCTCTTCCTCGGGTCAACAGCCTGGGCAAAAAGTCCAAGATCTTGCCACTCAGTGACAGTCCCCACACTGCGTCTGAAGCCAGAAATGATCCCCACGAGGCCCCAGAAACCTTCTCGTTTCTACAATGCAGACTCAGAAACGAGAGACCCAAGTGAAGGGCAAACATTCCCGGTCCCTGGCCCGTCAACACCCACACCTGCTTTAAAGTCAGCATTCTGCTCTGAGTCCTTCACGATCCTGAAATGAAACTCACAAAGGCTGTACCTTTACTGCCCACGTATTTTTACAAGTCAGTGTATACTCAAGGGTGATAAATAGAAAGTAGTTTATAATATTAAAACAACGCTTCTTTACATACGGACATGTTAGATTTACATACACCCAGATACACATGCACACTCTCATCTGGTCTCCATCTTGGAACTATAAAAATTCCAGCAAATGCCATTTTTAAAATTCTCAACGAACGTACAAACAATCGCGTTCCATCACAGACCGAGACTCCCAGCACCCGGGCGGCAGAGACAGACTAGCTGCATCCCCAATGCAGCCCTGCCCACCCAGCCCTCACGGTCACCGGCTCAGGTTCTGCGCAGAGTACATTTCATCAAACAGAAGTCACGAAAATGAGAGTTTTCACACTCCAATTCTTTTCTTTACATTTCAGACTAAAATGTCTGTTTTCAGGTTGCTAACAACAAGCTGTTGGAAAAGAACATTTTAAGCACAAGTATTACCGCCGTTTATGGTAACCAGAATTTACAAGGGGGCGTCTCAAAGACCCACAACTGGGAATGCTGGTGGGGGTGCGGCACAGACTGACACGGTGACATCGGCTCCTCCCATGGCTGGACTCCCGTCACTGTCATTCTGTCACTGGGAGTTCCCTGGGCTCCACCCACACAGCCAAGCTGGACACCAGTGACAGGAGGAAGCTGGGCCTGGAACCCACCTCAGCAAGGGCAAGGGGCCAGCAGAGGGACCCCAGCTGTCAGAAGCCACCAGGTGGTCCTCGCAGCAGCGCCCCCTGCCCAACAGCAGCAGCAAGGGCCCCCAGGGGCGGGGACGGACTCGGCCGCTCCTGCCCTGGGCCACCAAGCCTGACTCTTGGCCCTTCCTGGGAGCCACCTATTTTTAAAACTTCCTTTTCTGCTTAAACTAGCAAGAAGAGTTCTCCCTACCCTACAGAGAGCGCTGCGGCTAACACAGGTAAGATACAGCTCAAAAATAATCTCTCCATTACCTTTCCCGCCACAGTACAACCTCCCCGAGGGCAGGGTTCCCCCGCTGCTCTCCCGTCCCTGGACGCTGGTAAAGTGAGGCCTGTGTCACTCCCTGGGGCGGCCCCACAGTGAGGGCCCTCAGAGAGAGTCCACGTGCACAGGGCAGAACTACAGTCTGTGGGGGAGGAAAAAGCCCCCATGGAACCACTGAGGATCCCAACTACCGGACAAGGGGCCAGGCTCAGCATGTGAGCCAGCATGTGCCTCTTCCGAGAACTACTCAAGGTGGTGAGACCCCTGCATGCCACCTGGGAAGGGTCCAGGGCTGTGGTTGGCAGAAAGCAGGCCCACCACTCAGCAGAGCCCTGGGAGCCAGTCCAGCAGTCGTGTCTGCTACAGCTTTTGTCTCAGGGATGAGGCTGCCTCAGGTCACCCCCAAAAGGTATTCCGTGCTGGGAGCTATGACCTTGACCTTCAGGGGCTCCTAGCAACTGTGCAGCAGCAGCAGGGGGGCTGCCAACAGCCTTTCTGGGAAAGAAAAAAGTTGAGGGACACTGTAGGGTCAGTGCTTTCTATGAAAGGGTCCACTTTTCACTGAGGTCGAGTCAACCTCTTGCTCACGTTGGTCAAGAAAGGCACTTGTAAGACCGGCCTTGTGACTGGGAGCAGTTTCCCTCCTCCACAGAGCACGGAGGGGGCGGGGCAGGGGGGCGGGAACAAGAGCAACGCACAGGGAAGGACACTGGGGCTCAGGCCACCTCTGGTCCTAATGGACTTTAGGCAAACTTCCTTGAAACTGGGAAGTGACCATACTCCCCAAGGACCAGGGCTGACCGCAGGCTCGTCCTCTGGTGTCAGACAGGTAAGCCACAGCTGGTGCTGTTCAGGTTAATCCAGGTGTGTGGCTTCCTGGGCCAACTGGAAGTATCTGCACAACAGACCCAGCCTGGGTGGCCTTCAGGAGGTGGCTCAACAAACAGCTGCAACATAGGAGCTTTCAAAGGGCACTTCTTCCCAACTCCACTTCTGGAGACCATTCCATGCACTTGCTGATTCTTCCTATTGTTAGTCGCAAGAGGTCAGAGAGAGAAAAGAGCCCACTTGAGTGTGTGAAGTCTGTGACAGGCACCGCAGCGCTGGTGGCCACGTCCCTTCAGGTTCTCGGAGCCGCCAGCACGGTGCTCAGAGACGCCAGGGCATTCAGAAGAGCATCGGCTGGAGGCTGGCTTGTACCTGCTTTGCATTTATTCAAACAACAGACAATCTGTGTTAAGAGCCACTTCAACTGGTGCCCGGCGCACAGAGGACAACCGCCCCAATGCTTGGTCGTGCAAAAGAGAGGACCCCAATCAGAGGACCCCAAATCAGAGCCACACGCCACCCGTGCCCACCACAGGTGACTCAAGAGAAGGGCAGCCACATCAGCTGCTGCAGAAACAGTCTCTGCCCAGGAACAAGCGAGAGAGTGGCTCGGTGTCAACGGAAAACAAGGACAGACAAGTTGGAAGGCAGAGAGTGACATCCTCTCAGCAAGAGTTGCAACAGCAACATGATTTTCAAGAAAGGCTTCTGTATGATTTAATTCTAAAGGCAGAATACCAAGAGCAGAAAAACAAGAGAGAGAAATCAATGAAACCAAGTTAGTCCTCTGAAAAGACCAACAAAATTGACAAACCGTTAGCTAGACTGACAAAAAACAGAAGACTCAAATACTAAAATTGGGAATGAAAGAAAGAATATTACTACCAACCTTACAGAAATAAAAAGGATTATAAGGGAATACTATGAACAACTGTACGCCAACAAACTGGTAACCTAGATGAAACAACAAGTTCCTAGAAAGACATAAGCCAACAAAACTAACTCAGAAGAAACAGGAAATCTGAATAGACCTACATAACAAGCAAAAAGATTAGGAATCAATTAAACAAAAGAAGTACAAGACTTGTACTAAAAACTACAAACATCATTGAAAGAAATTAAAGAGGACCTCAATCAATGGAGAGACATCCTGTGTCCATGGACTGCAAGACGTAATGTTAAGATGCCAATACTCCCCAAAGCAATTCACAGATCAATGCAATCCCTATCAAAATTCCAGCTGGCTCTTTTATGAAAACCGACAAGCTAATCCTTGAACTCACGTGGAAACAGAAGAGACCCAGTACAGATGAAATCTTGAAAAAGAACAACAAAGTTGGAAGACTCACATTTCCCCATTGCAAAACTAACTACAAAGCTGTAGCCATCAAGACAGTGTGGTGCTGGCACAGGGACAGACAGACAGACCAACCGAACAGAACTGAGAGTCCAGAAACACATCTGTCCGTCTAGGGTCAACTGATTTTAAGCAAGGGTGCCAAGACAACTCAATGGGGAAGAAGAGTCTTTTCAACAAATGGCACCGGGATAACCGGATATCCATCCACATGCACAAGAACGAGGCAGCACCCCTGCCTCATACCATACATAAACATTAACTCAACGTGGATCAGAGACCTAAATGGAAGAACTAAAACTATACGTCTTAGAAGAAAAGACAGGGATAAACCTTTGTGACCTTGGAGTAGGCAATGGTTTCTTAGATATTATGACATACGAAACACAAGCAACCAAAGAAAAAACAGATAAACTGGACTTCACCAAAATTTAAAATGTTTGTGCTTCAAAGGACACTACCAAGAATGTGAAAAGACAACACACAGAATGGGAGAAAATATTTGCAAATCATGTGTCTGATAAGAATCTAGTATCCAGAATATATAAAGAAAAATTCAACAATTTTTTAAAATTTAAAAATGGGCAAAGGATTTCAATAGAAATTTCTCCCAAGTAGACAAACAAATACCCAATAAACACATGGAAAAACACTCAACATCACTAGTCATCAGGGAGTGCAAATCAAAACCACTTCACACCCACTAGGACAGCTAGAATCAAAAAGTGTTGTTTTGGGATGTGGAAAAACTGGAACCCTCGTGCATTGCCAGTGGGAATGCAAAATGGTGCAGCCACTTTGGAAAACAGTCTGGCAGTTCCTCAAAAAGTTACATATGGAGTTATCATATGATCCAGCAATTCCACTCCTAAGTTTATGCCCAAGGTTTAAAAACATATGTTTACCCAAAAACTTGTACACAAATGTTCGTAGCAGCACTATTCATAATAGCCAAATGTCCACAAAACGTGGTCTACCCATCACAATTAAATACCACTCAGTTATAAAAAGGAATGAAGTTCTGATACATGTTACAACATGGATGAGCCTTGAACACATGCTGAGTAAAAGAGGCAGGACACAAAAGGACACATGTTGTTGGATTCCATTTATATGAAACATCCAGAATAGGCAAATTCACAGAGATAGAAAGTAGATTAGTGATTGCCAGGGTCTGGGAGGAGGGAGGAATGGAGAGCGACTGCTACTGGGTACTGGGTTTCTTTTTGGGGTAATTATAATGTTCTGGAATTAGACAGTGGTGATGGTTGCACAACCTGGTGAGTATACTAAAACACTGAACTGTACACACTAAAAGAGTGAATCTTATGGTATCTGAACTTTGTCTCGACTTTTAAATAACAGTAACAACAATAATAAATGCAGCCAATACAGACTTCCAAATGGAATGACTACTTCTCCACTGTGGGACACTTTTACAACACGTGTGCTGCAGTCAGTGGAGCTGAGGCTGGGTGGGAGCCCAGCCCTTAGAGAACATGTAGGAGGGAGCTTCCGCGTCAACCACTTGCCATCTGTGTCCAAAGGCTAGAACACACAGCCTCACGTGTGGTGAGAGGCCAGCAGGTACTTCTCACCCAGCTGGGCAGCACGTCATCATTCGTAGTCAGAAGACTGTGAGATGGCGAGAGGCCAGCTCAGTGAGCCCAGGCAAGAGGAAGGGGACTGTGATGGTACCAGGGCAGGGGCTGGAGCAGAGCTCGGGAGGGTCCTGGAGGAGGCTGTGCCTAACCCTCCTTTAGGGGAGTGCTCGGCTCAAAGCGGGCAGTCAGGGTGGGCACACCAAGCAGAGGGCTTGAGTCAGGGATGCCAAGATGACTGCAGTTCCTACAAGCCCACATGTCCACGGGCCCTGGTGCCCCCTGGAAGTGAAGTGCCGACAGGTGCAGGCAGAGCTAGAGCTGGGGGCTCTCTGGCGGGTGCCTGGACCTGCACAAGAGCCAACGAGGGCCCAGAAGGTCTGTGACAGAGGGCAGCGAGCTGCGGGGGAAGCTCCAAAGGCTACTGCGAATATCCTGGTCCCACTCTGACTCTCAACAGTCCAGGCAGAGAAGGCCCAGAAGCTTCAGCCAACATATTAACTGCAACAAAGCGTGTAAAAATGCACCGAGACTCAACGCACCAACGTTCATGCTGCACACGCCCACAATTTCACTTTCCCCCACTCTAGTACTTTCTCCAGCTTCAGAGAAAAGAAAAAAGGGTGTCCTCACAACATACTCTTTACACTGCAGCTGCAGCCAACCTCTCCACGCCGAGGCGCTTCCACGCCACGCTGCAGCCGCCACAGGGAGGGCTGAGGGTACTCCACACACACAGCCCTTCACCATCCAAGAGCGCCTGAAGGAGACTCGGGTCTCTACAGCACGGGAGCGGATGGGGACGTCTACCTCAGGAGGCAGAAACACCAACGCACGGGCCACCACGTGCACGGGGTCCAGGGTGGGAGATCTGAGGCCAGCAGGGATATGAAGATTATCCCTGATGAGGACATGAACACCCTCAGTGGAGCATGAGCCTCTCTGGGCAGGCCATACACGTCGGTGAGCACATGTCCACGCGTGCTGGGGCACACTCTCACAACACCCCCACGTGCCACCGAGGAATACTCTGCTGTGGCCCCTGGCTACCCCATCACGGGTGCGGCTGGCAGGAAGGACTGCCCAGGGACAGGGGCACATGGCACAGAAACGTGACGTCTGGCCTCCAGGCTGCTTTTCCTAAAAGCTAAAAAATCTTGGTCGCCACATTTATGTTCAATCACCATTTAATTTTTAATTCATTGTGGGCGAGAACCTGCTGACTTGCAACAGGGATGGTAATCGTGAGGAAGCAGCACCCGGTCCACCGGGAAGCAGAGACTGAAACTCTCCACAGCAGGAGGAGCTGGAGACCCACCAGGGGCGCCCCGCCTCTCCCCCTGCCCCACAAACCAGGCTGTGAATAACCAGGAAGACAGCTGGGGGCAGTGGCTTCCACACGTTTGATAGAGACCCCAGAGTAAAAAGCCCTTTTTAGGCTGTGACCTGCACACACCCGTCCACATCAGACAGACGACAGACACAAGAGCCCCCAGGCGGCCAGACTCCCTCTCGCTCACCTGATAACTTAAACGTGGCCTGACCCAGCACAATGACCTCAAGCTGGACAACCCTCGGGTCCGCAGGCCCTGGGTGTGGCCCCTCTCTGCTCCGCAGTCACATCACCTCGGAAAAGAGGCAAGAAGAGAAAAATCTACTGGGCCCTACACAAACGAGCAAACTAATCCAAACAGTTACGAATGGCTGTTTTCTTCAGATTCTGCACACAGGTCTCCGTTCAAACTGAGGAGTTTATAGCAAAATGTGGAATCCTCCCCCCAGCCAGCGCTAGAGGATGGCAAGGAAAGGCTCTTCCCTGACGAGGGGCTTGCTTCCACGAGGTACCTGCCTGGCTCCAAGCACACTCACCTGCCGCCTAAGCAGAAACAGAAACTCGTATTTCACAGCGAGCCACAGCTGCACCGGCCGAGGCTGCCCAAGTCTCAGCTCTGAGAAGTCAGCCGCGGTGCAGACACGGAAGGAAGGCCGCCCTTGGATCAAGTGAGAAGAGTCATCCGGAAATCTACATGCTTTTAGGCAGGAAGACTGCCCAAAGCTCTGGTCAGGGACTTCCAAACGGTACCACGGTACAGAGAAGAAAAACCACGAGGAGGTCACAAAATGAGATGAACACAACATGAGACACAGGAAAGAAACTTCAGTCCAGAGTCCCGTGCAAATAGACCTCTCTGTACCTACAGGTAAATGCAGCCCTGAGAAATTCCTAAATCAGTGTCAGTGACCAAGAAAACAGCTATCCTACAAACTCTATGGTCACCTCACCAAAATAACTATCAATAATCTAGATACAAGATCTGCAAAGCCTACACAACTCTAAAACAAAGATCCTAAAAAATCCAAGGAAAAAGTCTCAAAAATGATACTCAATACTACAAGGAACCAGGGAAATGCACATTAAATTAGAACAGACGCCACGTCACACGCACCAGACTGGCCACACTCCAAAGCCCGACAAAACCCAAAGTTGGCGAGATGTGGAACATCAGGCGCCCTCCCCCCACAGGTAGGAGTGAGTGTCCACGGGTGTGATGGACACGTATGTATGCTGTACTATGTGCACATGTGTGCACGTGTGGTATGTGCTACGTTCATGTGTGATATGCATGTATGTATGTGTGGGGCTTCCACAACACGCAGATACCTAACTCTGTCCAGGCACACTGGACAGCAGCTTGCACCAGCCCCAGCCAGCCAGTTCCTCAACAGGCACTCAGGGATCCACCCAGACGTCTGAGGAGGAGGGCGGAGAGTGCTCAGTGCTCAGCGCTTGTGACAGCAAGAAACAGGAGGCACTCTCACGGTCCACCGGTGTTCGTGAAGACATTCCAGTATGTTCATTCAGTGGAACGGACTCCACAGCAGTTAACATGCTGAGTACACCTCACGATCTGGAGGAGATGCGGCAGAGGAGGACAGAAGCAGTGGGACTTGGCCCACAAGCTGCTGCTGAGGAGGACCCACGTGTTCAGGAACCTCAGCCCAGGGTACTCGGCCCACCTGTCTGTGACAGGAAGGGCTTGCCTGGGGGTCCCTTGGCTCCATGCTCCGGGCTCCAGGACACCCAGATGCTGCGACAGATGTCCAGGCGCAGGGCAGAACTCTCTTTCTCGAGGGAGCAGACCCAGCATACGTGCCCAGGCCTGGCAGCCCCACCAGACACAGGGCACGAGCAGAGCCCAAGTCGGCTCCACCCAGGCGGTAAGGGGTGTTCATTCTCTAATAAAATGTTAAAGCTTTGTCGTCTTCATCCCTAACACAGATGCCCAGTGCAGCAATCGTCACAGAATGCTGAAACCATTCAACGGTCTATCCATGCCAGTGGTGTTTATGGCAATTCAAAAGGCCACGGAGGATATGGATGAGGCATTTCAGAGGCCTTTTTGGGTCACTCTACATGATTTTTTTCATTATAGAAAACTAAAATTATCAAGGTTATCAAGTCTCATGCACATAAATTTTCTTTTAGAAACCAGGATAAATTTTTAACTTTCTTCCCAAGTGGAATTTTATTAAGAAAATAGAAATGGAGAGTACACGTATTGGTGCTTCATGTTTGTCATCCTTGGTTCCTTGGCAGCACTCCACAGAGGACCCCATTCTCAAGGGCCGTTCCATGCACCTCATGGCACACCTCCACAGGCACCCATCCTTTCCGGCTGCACCTCCCTGAGTGGCTCAGAGCTGCTCACCCTCCCGGTCCAGGCTGGCCCCCCTTCTTCTCCTTCCGGACTGACTCACTTATCAGTAGTTACAAAATACTGACAGGCCGCAGGCAGCTCTGACAGCCCCCACATGCCTGCAGGAGGGAGCTGACCATCCCCACCCAAGGCCTGTGCCCCAGGGGATGATGACAGCAGGCCAAGGCAGCAGCACCTCGCTGCATCTTCCCACTGGCCGCAGAAGTCAAGTCATTAGCCACAGTCCCCAGGGCACTAAAGGAACAAAATCAGCATCAAGCAAAATCAGATACACGCCACCTCTCGGCCCACAGCGTCCGGTTTCCACTGCTCACCACCTATGCCGGCCATACCAGGCCACACCAGCCACACCGCCCACCACCCACGCCAGCCACACCACCCACGCCAGCCACGTGGCTTTCTGAGCAGGCCCGGCTCCCCTTCCCTGCCTCTGTGCATGCCCTACAGTGGCCCCAGTGGCCGCCCCTTCCTTACTTCTCTGGTCAGCTCCAAAGACTACAGGCCCCAGCCCCAGCAGCTTCCCCAGCCACTGGTGGCCTCCATGCCCAAGGCATCTCTTGCATCCTAAGCCACCCTTGAGTCCATCTCCCGCTTGTGTTGGGAGGCCAGGGCAGCACAGGGACCAGCAGGCAAGCCATCAGCCAGGCTGCCCGGATGCAAGGCCCCGTCTGCCCTGAAGGCAGGCTGTGCTTCGTCCCCATAAGACAGGGGAGCAGGAGCCTTGCCTCAGAGGGGTGAAGCCCTGATGATGTGGAAGGCGCCTCGGAAAACATCCAGTCGGACGCCAGCTCTGGCCTGCTGGCTCCTAGGGGTGCTCGGGGCCCCTCTCCTTGCACCCCAAGCACACCCTTCTTGGCACACCCCTCCCAGGCCCCTCCTCGTCCTCCTCACCTCTCCTGGCCTCAGACCAAAGACCCTCCCTTCTCTGTCTCTGCTCACTCCTGTGACCTCACCTGTTGTCCAGGCTTTATCCTCCATTTCTCCAGAAGACCTCTCCAGCCCAGCCCTCTCCCTGAGCTCCAGACTCAAGGTCTGCTGCCTGCAGGCCCCTCCTGTCTAAGTTAAGGACTGATCGGGGAGGACCAGGAAATGTCGAGGGGCCTCAGGGAGGCTTCTCCCAGGGCTCGGCCGCTGTGCCCGGCCAATTCAGAGAATACCCCCAGAGACAGGTGTGGAGGGGGTGCTGGTGAGAGCACCAGCGAGGGGAGGCCCCAGGGGTGCTCCCTGCCGAGGCTCCAGGCCCTGGAAGAGGGTCCAGCTCCAAGGAGCACTCACTAAAGATGAGTGACTGGAAAGCCCAAGGTGCTGGGACAGCACTATTACAGTCCTTAAAAATAAGCTCTCTTGGGCCCCGAGTCACCCACGCACCTGCAAGCTGAGCCGAGGCTAAAGCTGGGCAGCACAGCAGAACCACCCGAAACCTGGAAGCCGGGAGCTGGGGACCGTAGGGCTGGTCCGAGTGGAGCCCAGACCTCCTGCCCGAAGAACTCCCCCTCTAACAGCACCAAGTGTCCCCAGGGCCACGTACACAAGGACGGAGTCTAGGGGGGTTCAGAAACCTAGGTGAGACCCACGAGCCCTGGTGACTGTCTTGGACAGTCCCCGAATCCCCAGTGGGCACTGCTTCTGTCTCCCATTGGTCAGTCCCGCCACACCCCGACATTCTGTTGGCAGCTTGAGTAACCGTGACCCCACCCCCCGCGTGCCCCAGCCTTCTACCTCCCACCTGGACAGTGCACAAGTACGTGCAGCCTGGATGCAGCAGCGAGGGTAGCGACAGCACTACAGCAAAAACAGGAAGTTGCAACAGATCTGAAAAACCGTAACAGTGATGAAGGAGAAAATAAAAGCAAAACATACATCCCCACAAATCTGTTTGTTACTTGGACAGATGTCATTCTTAGCAGAATGAATCCATCTGAAAGTAAATCCCAAACCACCCCAAATTACAGCACAGCAAACACTGAGTGAGCTCTGCACTCAGGGGCTGGGTCAACACCTGCTGAACTGGACAAGCAAGTGCCCCTCAATGCACCCCAATTAATCCCTGGGACCCTGAATTAGTAGAGGGCTCTGACAGAGCCTGGAGGGCACCTTCGGGCAAACTAGGACAGGAGGTCTGTCCACTCCTCAACTCTTCCATGGCTGCCTCTCAGGCTCCCAAGGACTCTGCAGAAGGAGGCCCCAGGAGGGTTTCAAAAGCACTGACCATTTAACCCAGTTCTCAGCTCCACACACAGGCTCATCCACGTGGTCAGAGCTCCCCTAAGCCGACTCCCTTCTTACATCTTACGGAGCCAGTAGGTATCCACTGACGGTTGCCCAAAAGCCTAAATAGGCGAGGCAGGGTGCTCACAGCTGGGGTCTGTGCGGGGGTTGGGGCAGCTACCCCCCACACTTGTTCTCAGTCCCTGTCCTCCCTCATCTGCTCTGTGGGTCCTGGGATTAATGAGCAGTGTGACTAATGAAGCCACTGGCCTAAATGGACCCTCAAGCAGCCACCTTCCAGGTGGGCTTCAGGGCCCTGAGGACATGGCCCACCCTCACCCAAGGATGGCCAGGCGCAAGTGGAGAGGGCGGCACCCAAAGGTGAAGACACGACCTCTAGGTCTGGCAGAAACCGTCCCTGTGAGGCCAGTCTAGCAGAGAGAGCAGGGGCGAGCCAGGTGGGCGAGCACGGCCTCTGCCTCTGAGAGTCTCAACAGCCATCACCTCCACAGTCACAAGACATAAAATGTTCTCCCTAAATGGAGACAGGCCCAAACAGTGTCTCCTCTTATTCTAATATGAAGCGGCTGGAAAAGTTGGCATCTGACACCAGTTCTGCTGGCTTGCGGTGGTGTTCTCTCTGGACGTTGAGCCCAGACCAGGAAAGCCTGTCAGGAAGGTGATGGACCCGCCAGCCCTGCAGGATTGACCCTCCCATCCCACAGGCAGGTGTACTCAGACAACTTCAGGAGCACAGCTGCCAGTTCAGGGAAATTCTCCTCCCAAGAGTCTTCCCTGACCAGGAATGCACCATGGTACAACATCCCCGCAGGGAACAGGCGATGCATCAGCAGGACTAGGGAAGATGCTTCCAAGACCTGCACCAGCTTAACAGCCACACAGACACCCAAGAGAGAAAGGCAAATGGGAAAGGGTGGAGGACGCCCCTGAATGGGCCATCACACTCCAGAGGCTGGGAGAAGAGAAAGCACCTGCGAGAGGCACTCCCTGCCCCTAATCAGGGGCAGTGTCCTCCGTGTCCAGCGGCAGCGGGAGGGGAGGCTGTGGATGCACAAGTCCCTTCCAGTGAGCCCTCCCCTCCACTGTCCAGCTCAGGCAGACTGATCTGTAACCACCCACCGCCAGACTGCTGTGCACTCCAGTGCGTGTGACCAACCCTATGCAGAGACGTGGCATCCCACTGTCCACACCAGGCTGTGAGGCGGAGAAGTGGTGCTACAGGAGCCAAAGGTGGCCTGGGCAGCCCTGACACCAGTGACTTTGCTCCTGCCTCACCCACATAACCATGCTCGAAGGTGCAAGGCTACCACAGCTGCCTTCCATTCAGGCAAAGAGGGCCTCTCGGGGGCAATTCTGGCACCCTATGGGCCCCTCGCGGAGGGAGTAAGCAGAAGGGCGACAGCCCCAAGGAGCTGCCCCCATCCACAGAGTCAATAGTTTGCCAAAAAATGTTATCAATATGGCAATTATCCATCTTGGTGGGGCGCCTAGTATTCAAGCAGAGGCCAGAAAATGCAAATGAGAACCACGAGGAGACTCTACTGCCATCCACAATCAAAGGGGCAGACACCACGTGCTGGCCTTGCGTGGAGGGGCTGGAACGCCACTCGGCTGTGGGGATGTGAGATGGCGCAGCCACTCTGGAGAGCAGGTGGGCAGTTCTCAGAAAAATTAAACGTTCACTGACCACACAACCAGCCCTTGCACTCCTGGGCGTGGACCCAAGAAACGTGAACATCACGTCCACACAGAGACGCACACAATCATTCACAGCAGCCCAAACCGCAAACAACCCCACATCTATCAACTGGTGAGCGGACAAACTGTGCATCCACCTAATAGGAAACCACTCGGCCGCGAGAAGAGACAAACTGCTGAGACACACAACATGGACAAAAACGAGGCCAGACACGAGGACCACAGACTGCGTGAGTCCACGATGTGAAATCCATGGTAAAGGCAAAAGTCTGGAGGCAGAAAGCAGACCCACGGGGGCCGGGCTGGGACTGCAAAGGGCCAGGAGGGGAGTGTTTTAAATGGCGTGTGGTGATCGCTGCACAACTGCAAATATTTTCTAAAAATCACTGAACTGTACACTTACACTGGGTGATTTGTGTGATATGCAAATCATACCCCAACCAACCTGTTACAAGTGAAAAAAAAAACAAGCTGGAGCCAGGAGCCTGGAGACCCTTCCACTGCCACCAAGAACATCTCTGACACTTGTCCCCAGGAGCCCGCGAGGTGCCAGGGCAGCGGGGCACTCGCCTTTCCTGAGGCGTCTGGAGGTTCAGGTCTGTGGCCCTGAACACGGTCAAGGTCCAGGAACACACCAGGCTTGCAGCTCCTCTGACTCCCCAGAGCCATGTCCTCTCTGCCCCCACACCCATCCATGCAGAACCCCAAATCCTGCTCCTGCAGCTGCCGGTCAGAGGCCAGCACACCTGAATGTAACGTAATGTGATGACAACTACGTCAACACTGAAAACACGGCAAAGGCATGAAGCTTATAATTAATTCAGGCGGGGAAGGGGAAGGAGGGATGGAAGAACGCTGCACAGAGCTGGTGACAGTGAGCTGTCCCCGGAACAGGGAGTGAAGTCCTGCCTGCCCGTGCAAGGAGGCCAAAGGGACTCCTCAGGAAGGTGCAGCTGGGGCAGAAGCACAAAGGCAGAAAGCATGTCCTGTCCAGGCAACAGGGGACTGGCATCCCTGCAGGTGTGGGGAGGTGGTGGAGAAAGTGAGCAGGGCGACGACGAAGGCGCAGGTGCCATGCATCCCGGGCCCCTGGCAGGGGAGCAGGCCAGAGCAGCGGCAGCAGCAGGAGCACCAAGCGTCTGCAGCCCAAGGCTCCTCCGGAGCAATGCTGGCAGCACGGCAAGGCCATCCCATTGACCACAGACACATGAGCCCTGCTCAGTGGACGGCTGATCGCCCAACCAGGCTGCCCAAGCACTGCTTAGCCCTGGACACAAGTGAGGATGAGGCTGCCACTGCAAAGAGGCCTCAGCCAGGAAGGAGAGGACACAGACTTTCCAAGGAAGATGCCCCAGGACACCTGCCAGGGAATCCGTTCCTTCCTGTACCTACTGTAGCCACCGTGTCCAGTGTCATTCCTACCTTCCTGATGTACGAAGAGGCGGAAAGAGGTTAAATCATACGCCCTTGGTCACATGTGTGATAAAAGGTGGATGTGACTCCACGCTCTCCTGTCACCATATCTCCTCGCAGACCCTGGAGTGCGGCCTTGCATTGGGCTTTAAGGGCAGAATTCCCAAGCCATGCCTTCCACTTCTAAATCTCCTTCGGTTGCTAGAATAAGTGCTAGTCGTTCAGAGGCCCTGAGAGTGGGCAAAAAGGAGGATCCGAGCCCAGGCCAGCGAGCCTCGAAACCAGAGCCAAGGCTGGATGCTGCCCAGGGGGAAACGGGGCCCGACCTCCAGGATGCATTCCCAGATACCAGCTCCAGTGCTCATGGGCCAGGGCAAGGGCTGCGCAAGAGGAGCCAGGAAGGCCTGGCAGACATGAAGTGCTCAGGGCCAGGTGCAGATGGCGGAGGGCGCAGATTCAGTGGGGCCTCCACAGTGCCGGGGGACCCCGCGTAGAGGCATCCTGGGCAGTTCAGACAGGGCAAGAGCTGGGAAAGCCACCCTAACACGAGGGCGCCCTACTCAGACAGGGGAGAGAGTGCAGCCCACAGTCCGTGCATCCCCACCGACCCCTGAGGAGGGGCTCTAGGCCTTTGTCAGAACAAGACGAGAACTGAGATCACAGTGACTCACGGTAAGAGGCTGACTCCAAGGCCACACTCCTGGAGATGAGGTTGACATTCTTATTCGATAAAGGGAAAACCAAAACCAGAGGCAGCATTTTCTGAGAGCCTGGGTGGCACCAGCGCTTCACCGACAGTCATGGAACATGCAGGCCCGGGACACCCCCTTCTGTGTGTGAGCGAGCACCAAGAGCAGCCACGGGGCGGGCCCACCCCTGCCCCACCTGCTCCGGGACCGTCTGATCCTAACCGCCACCACGGACAGGGCCAGCTCAGGTCACGTGCATGCCCCGTACCGCCACACGGACAGCATGGCCTCCGCAGATAGCTGCTCCAGCCCCGCTCACTCTGCCCCTCCTGCCCACAACGGAGCCGTCAGTGTCCCTCCCGTGTGCAGCAGGTCCAAGAGCAGCTGGTCCAGTGCCATCTTCATCTCCCAAAAGACACTGTGCAAATTCAAAATTTAAATCTGAGAAAACAGTGCCGACGCCCGCTAAGCTCTCATCACAGAGGCCAAGCAGAGGCAGGGAACATGACTAAAGACGAGCCTGGAAAATCACAGGAAGTCCCAAGATCCTCCCCCAAAACAGAGACCTCCCAAGACCCTTCCCCTAAAGAGAAGACTCCTGAGATCCTCCCCCAAAACAGAGGCCCAAGTGTGCAGCCTAGCCTTCCCTAGACGAACAAGGGACGGGGGACCCCACAGGCTTGGGGACACACAAGTGACCCCAAATCTTCCAACTCCAGATTTATGTAAATCATCACATGGTTACATTTCTGGATTATCACTCTCGTCACCTGAAGAAAGCCAATGGCCTTCGTGCTGGTTCCGTATTTTAGATGTAACTGGATGAGCTTTATCTTTGCCCATCACTAAAGACCAGAAACCCCGATGGCTTTCTGGTCAATCTCTCTGTCAGCTGTGTGTGATCATCCAAGCCCCTCCACAAGCTCAAGGCCACACTGGGAGCCCAAAGCTCAGCACCAGCCCCTAATGAAGAGTTCAGCGTCCAGACACTCCTCAGGTTCAAACACACACTGAAATATCATCTGCTCCCCCAAAAGGAGGAGGCCCTAGAGGGGCAGCCAAGGCTTCAGAGGTCTCTGCCCACTCTCCTCAGAGAGGGGGAGCCCACCAGGCCAGGCCTGGCCCTGCCCTCAGAGCAGAGGCTGACACCCCAGAGAAGGAAGTGCGCCTCAGGCACCCCTCCCAAGGCCTGGCCGGGTGGGATCCTGAGCCCAGCTCCTCATTCCCACCATCTCTGGGGAGGAGGTTGAGGCAGGAGAGCCTCAAGTGCCCCAATTAACTGGAGCAGCAACAGAAGGCAGGACTCGGAAGTCATCTCATGTTCACCACGTGGGAAGGGCCCAAGCATGAACCCGGGGACAGCGGGGCTGCATCCCAAGAAGTGATGACACATGGGTGACCAAGACACTGCTCAGACCCTCTGCTTTCTGACTACCCCACCCTGTGCTGACCCTCCCCTACTGGACCCCATTCCTGGACCGAGCCCACCTCCCCACAGGAGATCTCGCCACCCACCGGCTGGGGCAGAGGCTGAGGCGGTCAACGCTGAAGGAGCCATCTGGAGTCCCTCAGCGAGCCCTGCCCCTCCCCCGGGCAGCCACTCCCTATTTCTGCATCTCCCCCTCAAGGCAGGGTCTCTATCAGGGCAATGCACTGAGAGGCAGGCCTGGGTGCAATTTCTATTGCTTCCAAATCGAACCTGACACGTCATGGAATCACTCCCAAAAGCTCACCATCGCCCACCAGAGACAGACCCCAGGGGGCAGCATGGCCCCTCATCCCCTGCCCCCTTGCTCCCAGAAATGCACGCGGTCCATGCACTGGCAGTGGGCACGGCGTGGGCATGTGGGCCTCAGAGCCGAGTGGGGACACCTTTCTCAGCCACATCCCACCAGAACACGCCTTCTGGGAGTCTCCCAGGCTGAGCGGCAGTGGGCATAAGTGTGCCCCCGCATCAGTACCCTCCAGGGCTGTCCACCCACCTGCGGTGCTCACTCCACTGGATTCAAAACAGCAATATTTAATACTGCCCATCGAAGATGTGCCTCCCTCACCAGTAATCTACACCCTCTCTCAGCGACTCCAGAGCTGATAAACCAGGAAACACCACAGGTGAGAGTGAGGGCAGAGGACACTGGCTCTCAGAGCTGACGGACGACGACAGAGAGCAGGCCTGTGGGATCTAGGACATCGGGCAGGGGGCACAGGGAGGCAGTGTGGCCTGCAAACAAATAATTGTCATGTTGCTTTTGAATACCAGACCACACCAAAGGCAGGCACGACGTGATGTCGTGGGGAGAGGAGATGTGCAGGGTGCAGACGCGGTTTCCTGACTCGGAGGAAGCAGCATAACCACACCGGGCTCGGGACCACCGTCTTATTTGATCCGACCACCCTGGGGAAAGGCGGGTCCCCATCCACAGACAGAGTCTCACACTCAGGCAAACCAAATCCCCACAGAGAAAGCATTCCCAGATCTCAGGTCAGAGGCAGTAATGCCAACAAAAAGAACGCCGAGACACCTCCGGTCACAGGCCCTCCCTGAGGGACAAGGAGACAGGCATGCACGGAGGGAGCCTGGGAAGAGGCCCGGTGGGCAGCCCCCACCTCTGCACCCAGCCCACTGGAGCCTGCTGCGGTGGCTGCGTGGACAGCAGAGATACTGCTGCTTCGGGAATTCAGAAGCCCCAATCTCTTTGAAGAGAACTCTCCACCGCTTCACGGCACTGGCCGTGTATACTGGGCTTCCCAAGCGACAGTGGAACTAGGGGAGCTGGTCCCCACGGCGCTGCAGGCTGGGCATCCGCATAGAGATGGTCCTTAAAGGCCTGCACTCCCAGGCGGTGAGCAAGCCCGGACAAGGGTGGCCGATGCTGGGAGGTGGGGTGAGAAGGAGAGCAAAGGCAGGTGTCCAGGCAGCCAAGGAAAACGTCTTTAACAAAGATAACATCGAGTGCCAGGAGGGGGTGCAGACATCGGAACCCTCGAATACAGCCAGTGGCGATGCAAAGTGGGGCCGACCCTGTGGGAAATAATTGGCAGTTCCTCAAAGGTTAAACACAGAATCAGCAAAGACCCCACAGTCCCTTCCTTGTGTGCCCAGGAGAAGTGAAAACACATGTCCACACAAAAACCTGCACATGAATGCTCGGAGCAGCACCATTCAGAACAGCCAAGAAGTGGAAACAGCCCAAATGTCCATCAATGGATGAAAAGATAAACAAGCTGTGGTGTGTGCACACAGCAGAACAGTATTCACTCATAAACAGGAGTGAAGCACTGACACACGCTACACAGTGAACCTGAAAACGTGTCGAGTGGAAGAGGCCAGACGCAAGGGCCAGATACATGATTCCACTTATATGAAATGTCCAGAACAGGCAAATCCCTAGAGACAGAAAGTACACGGGTGATTACCAGAGGCTGGGGGTTTCAGGGAGATGGAGAGTGTGAGGGCAGACTGCTAGGACATACAGAACTTCTTTTTCAGGTACAAAAAATGTTCTAAAATTGACTGCGGTGGTAGCTACACAATTCTGTGAATACCCTTAAAACCACTGGATTGCACACTTTAAATGGGTAAAGTTCATGGCCTGTGAATGGTGGCCCTTGAAGAAGTAGAGGGATCCACACCGTGAGGAGCCACACAGAGCAAGTGAGAAGGGCAGAAAGCGATCGCCGGCCTCCAGCCCAAGGTCTGCTGGACTCCACTGAGTCCCTGTGATGATGCTGGGGCAGAAGCGGGGAGAAGAGGGCCGGGAGCCAGCAGAGACTACCCTGCATGCAGCGCTGCGGTGAGAGAGTGAGGAAGGCCTGCAGTGGCTGGAGAGGGGCGTGGGGTCACGGTGGGATGGGAATGAGGGCAGAGAGGGTAAAACTGCTGGTGCTGGAGAGAGAGGGACAAGTGCCCAAGGCCCCCTGCCCCACCCCACTCGGCCCAGGAGAGGGGTTCGTGGACACCTGCTGTCTGAAAGGCCCTCGGAGGCCTGCAGCCCAGCAGGCTCCTCGATAATCATCACTAATGATCCTCTGCAGAGCCCACCTGCACAACCATTCTGCAATCTCTGGGTAGAGGGCTGTTCAGGAGTTGACAGAGCAAAAGGGGAAACCAGCCCAAAACTGACATTTACCTCTGAATAAGCAGCAGGACAAAGGCCCTACAGGCAGACACCCAAGAGCGAGCTGTGCTCTCAGAATCCTACCGCTTGGCTAAGTCTCATTCCCAAGAAACAGCCTTACCATGTAAGGGTGGGACCCAGCTCTGACACCACAGCCTACAAGAATTCACCTTTTCGGTTCACTTCTGGTAAAAACGTAAAGAACCAAAAGCTAGAAACCTCACTTGTCAAAAATCCAGCCATCTCAAGCAAAACAATTAGGTATGCAGCCCGGGCCACCCCTTTCCAGGCAAATGGGGAGCGACAGCAGGATACAGTGGGGATTATAGCCAGCCAGAGGGCTCCCTGCAGGCAACCTGGACGCCACTACAAACCCGGAAACCTCACGGCACCCCAGCCACATCCAGGCCCCAGCCAGGCAGATGCTCGGGCAGGTTCGGGAAGGGCCACCAGCGAGGACAGAGGTCCTCAGAGTGAGGGCCCAGGAGCCGTGGTCAGGGGCTCTCGAGGTCACAACTGTGTTCATCACAACACAACACACTGACCTCCCTTCCCATCCTCACCCTCCTGAGTGAATGGTGGAGTCTTCCAGAGGGGACAATGTGTGATGACATCACTGTTCTGACAGCTAACACAACTTTCTCAGTGTGAACTTTCCTCAGCTTCTACCGACCAATACGGCAAACACTGGTAGTCACAGTTGACATAGCCAAGAGCTCCTTGGGGCCCTCCACAATTTTCAAGAATGTAATGAGTAAAAGTTTGAGAACCAATGTATTGTAGAGATTTACACCTTCGCCTCGTCTGCAACATCACAGGGTGAGGAACCCCCCATGGGGACTAATGTGGCCCAGCCATTCTGGGGGACATGACGGAGCCAGGAGTGCTGACCAGAAAAGAGCAGGCTGCCAAACCAGACGCACTGTGGATCACAGGATGTTAGGGCCAAGCCATGATTGAAGTCTACAGCCAGAGTTCCGACAGTGGTCACCTCCGGACGGATGCAGGTAACAAGGGAAGACTACAGAACTACAGAGGCAAAAACGCATTGTCTATCTCTCGTGTACAAAAGGAATACAGTGTCCTTCACAGCACGGCATGTCTGCTTCTAACTCAGACACCCTTCCTCCTCGGATCCATAACCCTGCAGGAAGAGGCCAAGGCCCTGGCCACACACTGGAGCTTGGTTTCTGAGATGATGAAACTGGGCCAGAAAGAATTCATTCCCAGGCCTCGCCACCGTCTGAAGAGTGTGTTGGTCAGCATGGGCACATGTCATGCAAAGACAAACAGGGTCACCATGCAGATCTTCTGAAACGTACCATAGACCAAGGAATTAAAGTTTCCTTCACTCAAGAATTCGCTGCTTTCACCAGCTCAGCTTCTCTCCCACCAGCACCACAGCATCAAATCTCCACCAAGGAAGGCGCCCAGGAACATGGGTGAGACTGGTTAACGCCCACTGCCGCTTTTCCATGCCACTGCAGGAGGTGGCTCCCGCCCCTCGAGCCTGAGCTCCACACAAGAAGAAACCTGTGGGTTATGGACAGATGCTTCTCACTAGCCTTTACGTCGAGTCATCTTGCAGAATTAACCTATGCACTATTTACTGAAATAAATGCTCCTTCCAGATATAAACATAATGCAAAACTCCCTATAGCCTTTAAGAAAAATGAAAATTCAGAGAAACATGTTGCTAAACAAAAGAAAATTAAGTTACCCATTTTAATGTCAACAGAGAGAAGTGCGTGTATACAGTTGAAACACAAGAATGCTAGAACTCAGAATCAAAGATTACTGGAAAGAATGTTTGCACAGCAAAATTCTTTTCCCTTTGAGACCAAAATGCCCCCCCATGCTTAATTTTCCTGACATTTCTGAGGCTTTGAAGCCACAGCTAACGGATCTGAATCATCTGAGCAAAACCATGTTATAATGGCATGTTACTGGAAAGCTGAGAATGCTAAATATACTGACACACACACACACTGGGCACTTTTGTAGAAAATGATCAAAGATGAAACTAGATAAAGCTGTCTGTAACAAAGTCAGAGGGAAAGCAGCTAGCCTCCAGCAGGGAAGTATAATACACGGGCGCCTGGAAGTTAAAATAAGAAAAACACAAAAATAGTGCCTACCTTTTATTAACAAAATCAAACCTGGCCTGCACATGAACCTAGCTTACTGAGACACTTCATCCAGGATGCTGCCGGCAGAGGAAGGCTCGGCAAGAACCTTCCCCTGGAATCTAAGTCATGCCTGCATCAGTGGTCCACACCATGGAACGGCAGCACCCACCGCTCTCCTGGGGAGGGAAGGGGGACAGTGTGAGGCCACCACAGGCTCCATCTGTGCCAGCACACTTTTGCCTTACACAAGCACGCCACTTGGAGCCGCATTCTGCTTTATTTGGGTTGGCAGTTTAAGTACCAACAGTGGGGTGGCACCACGGCTGAAATGCCGAACTAGGTCAGCCTCGGCCTGCCTCAGGAGACCCGAGCACCAGGGCCTCGGCTCCTCGTCTCCCCAGGACCATCTTGGGTGCCTGGGTGGGAGGCCCTAGAAGGCAAAGGCCTTGGGCAGTCAGCATCCCTTTTCTGGCCTTGAAGAGCTTCTCAGCATCTTTCTCTTTAATAAACAAGAAACATCAAGTCCTCCAGGGCTTTCAACAGAGGCCCCTTGTTTGAGAACTAGAGAGATACTAAGTTACAAGGTAAAATGAGGGCACCTACACCTCTGCAGCTTAGTCAGCCACAGACAGCAAGGCAGGCAGACAGGGCCAGAGGCCACGATCACGGACGATGGGGAGTCAGAGGCCAGAAGTTAGGAGTTGGGGTTTAGGGACCAGGTTCAGGTCCTAGGTTCTGCGGTCAAGATTCAGGAACCAGGGTTGGGGCCAGGTTTGGGGACTAGGACTAGGGTTCTGGGGTCAGGACTTGGGGACCTTGGACAGGGATTAGGACTGGGGTTTAGGGACTTGGGCTCAGGCACCGGGCTCTGGGGACAGGGTTCAGCCCGCAACTGGGTGACTAGGATTCCAGGTTCAAGGGACTGTTGTCAGGGGTTCAGGGTCCCAGGGTTTGGGGTACTGGGGTTTGGAGGACCAAGGTTCAGGGTCCAGGTCCTGGGGTTTGGGGTTCAGGATCCCAGTCCGGATCCTGGGGCTCAGGGGTCAGAGATGGGAATCACGGTCTGGATCCCAGGGTCCTGGGGCTCAGAGTTCAGGGCCGGGTCCGGGGTTCAGGGTCAGAGCTGGGGTTCAGGGTCCAGATCCCAGAGTTCAGGGCCAGAGCTCAGTGTCCAGGTCCAGATCCCCGGGTCCTGCTCAGGCTGAGGGTCGGGGTCCGGGGTCCCCGGTGTCAGAGTTTGGGTCCCGGGCTCAGTGTCAAGGCTCAGTGTCCAAGTTGGGGTCCTGGGGCTCAGGGCTTGAGGCTCAGGGTCGAGGTCTCAGGGTCCCGAGTCTCAGGGCCGGGGCTCAGGGTCTAGACCCCAGGGCTCCAGGCCGGACCGGGGTCCCGGGTCCCGGGGCTCAGGGTCTAGACCCCCGGGCTCAGGGCCGGGGCCGGGGTCCGGCCCGCGGCGGCACTTACGTCGTCGAAGAGCGAGCCCACGTTGGCCGTGACCAGCAGCACCGCGGTGCCCGGGGCGGCTGCCTTCCCCGCCATCGCGGCCTGGCCGGCCGGGGTCTCCGCGGCCGCGGCGTCAGCTGCGCCGGGAGGCGGCCCCGGGGCGCATCGCGGGCTCGGCGGGTCGGGCCGGGCCTGGCCGCGTCCGGCCGCGCGCTCGCTCGCTCGCTCTCCTGCTCCGCGGCCCCGCGCCCGTCGCTCTCCGCCCGCGCCTCACCGCGGCCCGCGCGCAGCCATTAGGACCGCCGCCGCCGAAGTTCCCGCAGCGCCGCCGCCGCCGACCGCTGAGGAGAGTCCCGCCCCGGGCGGGGGGCGGGGCTGCGGGGCGGGGCCTGAGCGGGAGGGGCGGGGCTACGGGCGGGGCAGGGCCTTCCGCGGAGGGGCGGGGCTTGCGGGGGCGGGGCCTGCGCGCGGCGCTCTGCGTCGGGCCGGCCTGGCCCGGGCCGCGCTCAGCCGCACTCCTGTCAGTCAGCGGCCGCCCCGCCGCGCGCCCCGCCCCTCCCCGTGCCCAGCCCCGCCCCGCCCCGCCCCGCGCCGCAGCTGCGTGCTGACTCCGCCCTCTGCACTACTCTGGCGTCACGGCCCGAGTCTGACGGCGCCTCTTAAAGGGGCCGTGCGCCGCTGCGCTGCTGGCCGAGTGCCTCACCGCGCTGACCCACGCAAGTGGGAGGAAATCGAGGACAGCCGGGGTCCCGGTCAGCGCGGTCCGGACGTCTAATGAACTCCCACAGCCCGTGGCGCCCAGACCTCGGCGGCTGGGAGGGCGGAGGCAGCCGGTGCCGGAGCCTGGACCCTCCGTTCGCCGCGAGCGGACAGCACGTCTGTCGTGCTCGGAGTCCGAGGGCCACACCGGAGAAAGGCAACCGGCAACAGCCAGACGAATCCTAACAGTACATGGTATCCATCCCGGTAGATACAAGTATCGTTCGACACGTAAGCAGCGTCTTAGCGCCGGCGGTCAGCTCGTCCACACCGGGCTGGAGCTCGCGCCTGGCGCCCGGGCACGTCTCGGTCCGCACGGGCCGCGTCCCCAGCGCCCCCAGCCGCTGCGGGCCCGGCCTCTGCGCCGCACGGGGGCTCCGAGCTGTGCGGGCGCAGAGTTAGGGACCGAGAGAGTCCACGGAGGGAGGCACATCCCTGCCGGCTCAGCCGCACCCTGGGCCCCAGCAAGGCAGCCTTCAGCTTCTCGGTAAACGGCGGTGCCCAGTCGCCTCACGAGATGTGGTGCCGTTCTCTTAAAACAGACGGCGGATGCTGCCTGCCTGCGGGGCTGCGGCGAGGGACGGCTGGGCAGGCTCCGTGGGCCGCAGCCCTCGCTAAGGAAGGCATTACCTCTGCGTGTTAATCCATTCGGGGGTCCCGCTTACAGCGACCACTCAGCCTGACCACCAAAACCCGTTTGATTTGGAAACCAACGTCTAACTCATTCAGCAGGTGGGCAATGGACTAAATTGTGTCCCCCCAAATTCATAAGTTGGGTTGAAGCCCCAACCTCTAGTGTGGCTGTATTGGAGATGGGGCCTATAAGGAGGCAATTAATGTTAAATGAGGTCATAAGGCAGAGCCCTTTTCTAACAGCATTACTAACCTTATAATAAGAAACCCCGAGAGCACTCGGCCCCACCTCATACCTTCCCACCCTTGAACAGAAGACAAAGAAGAGGTCCTGTGGACAGGGAGAAGTCTACAAGCCAGGAAGAGAAAGCTCTCTCAAAAACCAAACCCTGAGGGAACTTGATCTTGGACTTCTGTCCTCCAAAACTATGAGAAATAAATACCTGTTGTTTAGGCCACCCAGTCAGTGTTATTTTGTTCTGGCAGCCCGAGCTACTAATACAGCATCCCTTTTTTTCTACTTTTTTACAAAATCAGCACGTGCCAAGGATACCCTTAGTGGAAACTCAGTGTCGGGGCATTGCTGATACCTGGAACCTGTTTCCTAAGAAGTGGCATGGCCTCCTCACCTCCCCTCAGGCTGTTTTCTCCCACACTCCAGCAATGCCTGGCTGAGAAACACCCCAGCACGCCTGCACACAGACAAACTCGCTTACTCTGAGACTGTGCCTAAATTAGAGAAAACTAAACCAGAGAAAAACTAGAGAACCCCCAGCCCCATGCCCCTGGCGTCCCTCAGATCTCAGGAGCCTCCTTGCCGAGCACCAGACCTCCTGGCTTCTCCCCATGTGTGCCCTCGTTGCTCCACTATGTCCCTTCACCCCTTCCCCTCTCTCTCCAAGCCACCAACAGGCTTCCACACCTGGCAGACGCCCTTGCCCTTCACCGAGGAAGGATTTGCAGTCCCAGATCTAACCCGTGAGTTGGCAGGGCCACCGGCATCTACACCTCCTCTGTCCTGTCACCCCCTCCTGGGTCATGCCATCAGCTCACAAGCACACTGCAGTGTCTCAGATCCTATAAAATCCTCCTTTGCGCTATGCCCCTTTGCTGCAAACCTTCTCCTACAAGTTGACCAGTCTGCCCCGAGTGCCAACAGGCCACACTTCCAGGCCCTCAAACCACGCTCTTGTGCACACATCCCGCTGGGTCCATCCTCGCAGTTATCACTGGTCTGCTAATCCAGTGGCCTGTCTCCACCCCTGGTCCCCACTGATCTGCCAATATGGTTGACCCCCCTGACTGCCTTCCAGAAACGGGGTCTGCCCTGGAGACCGTGATATTTGTGCTCTGGGTCCTCCCCCACCTCTCTCAGCCTCCTTTACTGGCTCCTCCTGGTGCTCCACCTGAAGTCCTGGGGTCCCTGTGCTTGGTCCTGCCTCCTCCTTCCTTTGTATACTCCCGAACTCGTCAGACCCACGCCCCAGACTTTATCCACCTACTGGGCTGCTGCACTGGGAAGGGCCACCTCAAACCCAGGGGGCAGCAACAGGTTCCCAATTCGCCCCCTTCCTCCTGCAGCTCACACTCCAAAGCACCACTACTGTCGTGCGGGGCCCCTGGCTTCTCAGGGCCTTGGCGGCTGTGTTTGTCTCTGTGCCCCAGAGGTGACTTGACTGGCTTCTTCTGACTCTTCGAGGCTCTCAGATGCCTGTTTGTCAGACCCCCTGCCTACCTGCCACACCTCATGTGCACCCCTCCATCGCCACTCTCTCTGTGGAAACCAGGCTCTCCTTCCCCCTTCCCGGCAGCACAGGCACAGACTGAGAGCAGGGCCTCTGAAGTCTGATGGAGCCTGCCACAGAGAAACACTCAGTAAATTTGTGTTACATGAATTGATGACACGTCAGACGCATCACTAAGCCCGGGTCCAGGGCTACTGACTTTCAGAGAGGTATTGACTGCTGACATCAATGTTAAAGCCACATTCATAACATCGTGGGTAAGAGAGATGCTTGCTTTTCTTTGTATGCCCTTCATGACCTTTGGAAAGTTGTCCCATGTCTGTGTGTTACCTTTGCCAAAATAATAATGATAAGTTTTGCAAAGCCAGCTTACCTGGCTTTAGGAGAGGCCTGGCCCGCTGAGCATCTGGATCTGACCCTTCAGTGTGTGAGGGCAGGGGAGGGGAGGTGGAAGCAGCCAGAGCTGTGACATCGACTCCTCAGAAGGAGCCAGTCTGCTCCATCCCAGCCTGCTTAGCCAGGCGCTTTCTGGACTTCCAGGAGGGAGACTGGCCCAAGTCTTTTGTTGAAGAATAGTATGCTGTAAGCTTTTTTTAAATGACAGCACATTAGCCACTAAATACCACATCGTTACCTCGTTTAAGATAGTAACCAATTTACTTATGGATTCAGATTATCAGATAGTTGAGAGGTTTCCAGCTAGGATTCCTGTCCACAAGCGTGCTTCAAAGTCATCTTTCGGCAAATAGTGGATAGATAGATAGATAGATAGATAGATAGATAGATAGATAGATGGCACTTTGTAGTTGCAAAGTGTGTTTCAATCATTTGATAATCAATCTTCAACATTCCTGCCAGGTGGATCAACCTTATTCCACTATATATAAAATCTCTGGGTTAGTTGACTCACTCACGTTAATTTTCCTTAGACAGAGAGCTTGGCTGGATGCATCGGGAAAGGAATCCAGGACTCTGTCCTCTCCATGAGGGGCTGGACCTGGGCACTTTACCCAGAGGTATTTTTGCCATTGGTGAGTTAATGGGCGGCTTATTACTTGACCTCAAACTCATCTGGGAAAGGGAGGTTTCTTTCCCTGACTTATTTGGGTACTGTCAGCATTACCCAGCTCAGTAATGGCTGTGGCTTTGCAGGCGTCGATTGTGTGTGAGGTGCTGTACAGTTCTTATTTCTAGTCCTCACAGCAATCTTAGGAGGCATGTATCTCTGTTTTATAGATAAGAAAACTAAGGCTGCGGGATTAAAAAGCTGGCCAACTTCACACAGCCAGTAGGTACAGGGTCAGGACACCAAGCGAGGACTCCAAGTCCAACTGGTCCTCAACAGCGCTGTGCCACCCTAACCTCCACCCATCCATTCATTCACTTCCCTGTTCATTTATTCACTAAGCAAATATCTCCTGAGCACCTTCTCTGTGCTGTGCACTGTTCTAGACACCAAGGATAAGATGGAAATGTCCTGGGCCGGCCCCTTGGCTTAGTGGTTAAGTGCACACGCTCCGCTGCTGGTGGCCCGGGTTCGGATCCTGAGTGCGCACTGACGCACCGCTTCTCCAGCCAAGCTGAGGCCGCATCCCACATACAGCAACTAGAAGGATATGCAGCCATGACATACAACTATCTACTGGGGCTTTAGGGGAAAAAATAAATTAATTAATTAATTAATTTAAAAAAAAAGATGGAAATGTCCTCAGGACGCTGAGATTCCAGCAGGAGAGCAGGCAAGAAAGGCATGCAGGGTCACTCTGATTAGGTGGCATTGTGCCAGCTTACTGGAAACTTCCTTATAAAAGTCACATGCTCATCCTAGAACCTCTGAAAACTATAGAGCTGTGTGCAGAGTGTGACAAGGAGGAGCAACCACTCATAATTTCACCCCAAATAAACTGAGCACTGTTACTGTTTTGATAGTCCTTCTGTCAAGCATTGTTTATACTTAGCTCCTCACTCAGCGCTGTGGTCATGCTGTGTGCACAGTCCTGACTCCCTTCTTTTAAACCCAGCATTACAATGTAAGTGCTTTCTGACACAACTGAAAGCTCCCTAGAAGGTCCTGGTGCCTGTGGAATAGTCACCTGATAGGCACGTCGTGACTTACCTGACTGGTGACACCAGTGCTGTAAGTTCAGATTGTTGCCAGTTTTGTGTGATCAGGTCAATGGATTCAGAAAAGGCATTTGACAAAATTTAATATCCTGTTTATGATAAAAGCTCTCTGAAAACTAAAAATAAAGGGAACTTCCTAACTCTGATAAATGGTATCTACGAGCAAATTCCAGCTAACATCTGATTTAGTGCCGTCAGACTAAATGCTTGCCTCCTGAGTTTCAGAACAGGGCAGAAGCATCCACTCTCACCCCTTCTATTTAACATTGAACTAAAGGTCCATCAGTGCAATAAAATTGGAAAAAAATAATAAAAGGCATACAGACTGGAAAGGAAGAAGTAAAACTGCCCTTGCTTTCAGGCAACATGATCACCTCCTTAGGGAATCCTAAGGAGTCTACAAAAAATACTACTAAATAAGTGAATTTAACAACATCGCAGAATACAAGTCAATGTATTGCTATATATCAGAAATGAACATTGGAAAATAAAATTTTAAATCATTTCTATTTACAATAGCATGAAAATTATAATGTGTAGGAATAAATGCAACAAAAGATTTATAAAACTTATACAATGAAACCTACAAAATATGGAGGATTAAAATTAAAGAAGATCTAAACAAATGGAGAGACGCACCCTGTGTGTGAGTTGCAAGATTCAGTGATGTTAAGATGTCAGTTGTACTCAATTGATCTGTAGAGTTAATGCAATCCCACTCTAATCTCATCTGGCTTTTTTTTTTTTTTTTTTAGAAAGTAACAGGTTGATTGTAAAATACATATGGAAATGCAAAGTATCTAGAACAGCCAAAATAATTTTGAAAAAGAAGGACAAAGTTGAGGTACTCACACTGCCTGATCACCGTAAAGCCACAGAATCAAGGTAGTGTTCTGTTGAGCAAGAGTAAGCACATAGACCAACGGAACAGAGTAGAGAGCCCAAAAGCAGACCCGCATTTATAGGGCCAATTGATTTAGATAAAGATGCCAATTCAATGGGAAAAAAATAGTCGTCAACAAATGGGATCAACTGGATATCCACATGAAACAAAATAAAACTTGATCCTTAACACACACGATACTAAAATTAACTAAAAACGGATCATAGACCCAAACACAAAAGCTGAAGCTATAAAACTTCTAGAAACATATAAGAATATTTTGAGATCTTGGAGCAGGCAGTTTTCTTAGAAAGGACACCAAAAGCACTACCCATAAATGAAAAAAAAAGAATAAATTGTACTTCATCAAAATTTTTAAATTGTGCTCTTCAAGAAATACCATTAACAAAATGATAAGGCACACCAAGAGCTACACTTTTTTCCCTCCAAGGTCCATCAAGAGAATGGAAGGAATGAAAGAACTATGGTTTACACGTACAATGGAATACTACTCAGGAAGGAAACAGCATGGGTCAATCTCAGAAACATCATGCTGAGTGAAGGACCAGACACAGAGGAGTACATGCTATATGGTTCCATTTATGTGACATTCTAAAAAACGCAACTGTGTCTCCAGTGACAAAAGTGGATCAGCGGTTGCTCGGCCGGGGGTAAGGGGAGGATGAAACACAAAGGGCACAAGGGAACCTGCTGGAGGGAAGGAAAAATTCCTGGTCCTGATTGAGCAGGTGTTACATGGGTGTATGCATTTGTCAAAACTCAAGGAACTGCCCTCTTGACACAGGTGCATTTTATTGTATGAAAATCATACCTCAAGGTTGATCTTAAAAGTTTGAAAAAGGAAATTAATTAATAATAATATTTATGTACATCTACAATTTCTTATGCACAATAACATAAACCCAAATCCTCTAAAATCGGAAAGTTGTTTTTTACTTCATTTGTTGGCAGAACCTGAACTGAATTAAGGCAAAATAGAGTCTGTACTTGCCCACTTAGTGAGAGTATCCACATGCGTTGTTTCCTAAGCTTTGAAACATTTGGATATGGGGTTGGATGGGGGGTTCTCCCCAGCCCCTGCTGTTTGTGCTACATTATATATGGAATATGCAGGCTATCCTTTTTCTAAAATCGGGGGAAAAATCTGAATTCTAAAGTAGATCTTGTCCTAAGGATTTCAGATACTAGATTGTGGAGGTTTAATTGCAACAATTCCTGAGAAAACTGACGCATTCAGACCTGCGCATTGTGTTCCTCCAAGAAAACGTTTGGAGTCCTGAAACACAATAGCAAGAGGCTGCTCTTCATTCCCCAGGTCCCCAGGCAGAACTGATGCGCTTCATCTTCATCAGACCCTGCGGAACTGTAGGCACGCGGGGCTTGGAGCTGTGCCTGGCACACAGCAGGCTTCAGGTCCTTACCCACCCAGGGAAGGAGCCAGCGAGGCAGGGAGGGGGCAGCAAGCTGAGAGGTCTGGGCCCCGGATACACCCTGCCGCACAAGCCCAGAGCCTCGTTTCCCAGGCCCAGAGAGAGTGTTGGCAGCACGTGGCTCTCTCACACACACACACACACACCCCGCTCCACCAAATGAAACCACATCCTCCATGGAAGTGAGTCACTAATCAGGTGGATTGGGGTTCTGATGTCACTGCACATTTCGACAGTGCGAGAACATAGCTCTTGGAGGGAGAGCCCTCATCAGCGGCCGACGCTTTGTCTGCAGGACTTCCCGTTCTGCTCTCATAGGCTCTCCATATCTCCTCTTCTTGATTTGTTCTTAATCGGCTCCATAAAATTAATGGTGCGCATAATTGTTCCCCACAGCTTAGAGGCGGACCCGTCCAGCCTGGGCCTTGCTATCTGGACCCCCAAGCACTCACTCTGAGAGCGCTGACCTGCCCTGACCTTTCCTTGCCGTCCTACCAGGGAGTGAGTTTGTCAGTGCTCGTGTTCATTCCACTTCATTTTAAAGGGAGTTAAAGAGTGAATTTTGATTTCTCACGGCAAAATCTTAGTTGCCTCTCCAATCAGATGCGTGTGAGAGCATGCGAGGCCTGCTCTTTTGGGTAAGGCAGTTAACTCCTCTCCTTTGGCAAAAACAGACTGTTGACAGGGCCAACTCATTTACATAAAATTATGCATACAGAAAATGTTGGCACACACTGTGATTCAGGCGAGCAAGTGTTCACCATATCGACACCCGGCTGTCTACAGGAGACGCACTGGAGTAACACCAGCCCTGCAAAGGGACACGCCCTGGGCCCTGGCTAACCTTTTGTGGCCAGAAGGACAAATGGGTTCCAGAATCACTGAGAGTCCCAAATGATAACTAAAACAAAGTTGGGAAAATCTGTCTCTGAGTTGGCAATGCTCTTTTAAAGTCATCAAAGCTTCTGATGCTGTGTCAGTTCGTTTTGAGGGTAAAAGCAAGAATGCTGTTATTTTCTCCTGATGACCAGGTTTTGAAGAAGTACGGACTCTTGCTCTGATAATCAACATTGCTGATGTTGGCAATCCATAGCCTCCATTTTTCAAGGATTCTCAACTCAGCTGTAATTTCTATTTCACAACTTTGTGTTTATGAAATCAGCTTTATGAAGATTCATCTCCATTGTCCATTGTTCAAATCTTCAGAAGACTTCAAAAATATCCTAACTTTGTTTTAAAAGAGAAAACACCCACAAGTGTCCAAGCCGTTAATCAACAATATTTCATGAGCACAGGTCTCTTCTTTTCTCTTTTCTCTGAGGCCTGTGTCAAGTGGGTCCTGTCGGTTTTATTTGTGGGCACACACAGAACATTAAGTGTACTTGGCACCCGTGAAGACTCAGGTCCTCAGTGGTAGTGACTGGGTGGCCAGAGAAGCAGATGAACACGTGGACAAACAGTCTCACTAGGTTGAAATGGTTTAACGAGAAGGTGCCATTCTGTCACGTTTTTATATTACCCTGAGTAGTAGCCCGTTCAGAATTAAATCTCACTACTTATATACGTTACATATCTGTCTATTAAAATTAATTTTCAGTGATTTGTTTTTGCCAACCAACTACACTTTTGCTTTGGTGGATCCTGTAAATAATTTACTGTCAGCCATGTTATTTCCTTTGTTGTTAAGGAAAATGGTAGAAATTATAACATGTTGCAGTCAGTGGCCCGAGATGGTCAACAGCTTCAAGTGCTGTAAAGAAGTCCGATAGCGCTGGACAGAGTTTCAGACACTAGCTTTGGCGCTTGATGGTCATTTTCTCTCTCAGTTGAGAGCAGTTTAAGGACAGCTCGGGGTGAAGGAGAAAGTGGGGACTGAGGTTATGATGCCTCCCTGGACGCTTCGCAAGGGGAATTTGCTACTGGAAGGAAGGGAATGGGAAGAGAAGGCATTGCAGAGTGGGGCCAGGCATTGCCTGCTGGAGAGGGGGTTGGTGGGTGTGTAGGTCCAGGGGGAGTGGAGACACGCTGATCTTCCTCCCTAGAAAGGAGGAAATCTACCACTAGCTGCAAGTGAGCACCACGGAGCTGTGGGAGGGATTGGAACGGCGTGAAGCGGTGGGCGCCGCATTCTTGGAGGCGAGTCACAAAGTGGCAGCAGCTCTGGGTCCAGGAGATGAGGGGCAAGAGTCCCTCACTGCTGCGAGGAACACAGTTCCACTTGGAGGGCAGACTGGTCAACACGCCGGATCGGATTGTCCCCTTCCAGATCCGGACGGATCCCACCAGGCAACCAAATCAAAGTGGGAAACGCGTGTCGGCACCTCCTTCAGTGAGTCCCTCGGTGAAGGCAGTGCGTCTCGTCACCACATTTATTTCAGCGCATTCAACAACAGATGGTGTCCACAGATGTGTGTTCTTGTGTACAGGCTAGAGCCACTCTGACTATATTTCAGAGCTAGTTTTTCCAAATTAAAAAAAAAAAAAAAGGAAGAAAGAAAAGGAAAACAGAGTTGGTCACTACGCCCTCTGAAATAATCTGAGGACAGTTATTACATTACTACAGACATCGCATCTGCTTGTGGCTGAATGTCATTCCGGCTTCGTCCCGGGTGTCGGTTACCCTTTTGGGTAATCCAAGACACGGGCCTCACCTTTATTACAAAGGCAATATGTTTTCAAATCTCTTTCTTTTTAAAATACGGTCGCATGCTGCGTAACGACTTTCCCCGGTCAGTGACGGACCGCATAGACAACAGGTCCTGTAAGACCAGTATCACATAGCCTTGGTGTGTAGGGGCTGTACCATCTGTGTCTGTGTGAGTGCACTCTGTGATGTTCGCACAATGACCAAATCACCTAACCACATGTTTCTCAGAACAGTTCCCTGTCGTTAAGTGAAGAGTGACTGTATTTACTTATTTCTGGCTGGTAATACCTTATTGAAACAGCTTCACTTCTAAAAACAGGAACGTCTTGGAAGTAATTATAACTAAGACAGTTAGGTATACCTCCTCACTCATTTCCACCGGCTACTTAAAAATTCACCATTTGTTTGTATCTAAGGATAATTCAAGTCTTAACAAGAAAAATTAGTAAAAACCAAATATTTCATGTTCTCATAGTACATATTTATAGTTTTTGTCTCCTCAATTAAACAGAAACATATCCTTAGTAATATTAAGAGTATTCTGATATTATATGAGGTATTCTTTTATTTGGTAGGAAGTTTTATTATCCTTTTAAAGTTAAAATATGTTAATATCAAAAACAGGCCTTTGTATTAATGCAAGGATTCTCATATATCCTTCAGCGCAACTTCCTTTTTTTTTAAGGTCATGCATACTTCTTAAATTTATTCCTGGGCATTTTAATCTTTTGCATGGTCATTAGGAATATGACTGTCTTCCATCACATATCCAAACCAGCGTGGTTTATAAACAGAAATGCTACTACTCTAAACATATAGTTAACGGTTGAAAACTGCTGCTTCTGGTTTTCTCTCTTTAATGATTTATTAGACATTCTCTTGGGTTTTTCGGGCAGGCAATCACATTAACATGTTTGAAATGAAGGTTTTAGTGCTATTTAAAGCTAAGTAAGATACACCCAAGAATGGAAAACACATGACAGATTTTTTTCAAACCACAAGTAGATTTAATTAAACTGTTTATTTTTTGAAATGTGAGTCAAATAAAATATTTACATGTCCTATCAAATTTTTTTTTTCCTGAGGAAGATTCACCATGAGCTAACATCTGTTGTCAATCTTCCTCTCCTTTTGCTCGAGGAATATTGTCCCTGAGCTAAGATCTGTGCCAATCCTCCTCTACTTTGTACATGGGATGCCGCCACAGCATGGCTGATGAGTGGTGTAGGTCCGTGCCCAGGAACTGAAGCCGAGAACCCATGCCACCAAAGTGGAGTGCATGGAATTTAACCACTACGCCATGGGGCCGGCCCCCATCATAATTTTTTAAATAACGTACCTTTATTTAAATAATGAATTTCAAGCAATTCTTTAAGAAGAAAAAGCCTGCCTGACAGGTCTTGGTAGGTGTAGAGATGAAGGGCTCAGCTTCAGGTCTCAATGCCTCACCTGCATGATTTTGTTTAGTTTTTGCTTGGATCACCCAATTTTCTTCTGCCATTGCTAAGTTAGGCTGGCAGGAGTAAACAGCCCAAGATTTAGCAGCAGAATTGCAGATGGTACAATTACCCACTCAGCAGTTGGTACCCTCACCAACCTTAAAATGAGTCTAGGATCAATTAATGGAATAGCCATGTTAATTAAAAGATTGATTCCAAACTCAAAGCCTGCTTAGAAACTGCAGATTCTGCCTTTTCCAGCAAAAGCCCAGGAAACACAGCAGACAGGACTCCTTGAAACTTCAGGGGAAATAAAGACCCACCGCCCCGTCCCCATTGCAGCGCTGGCACGGCTCGCAGCCAGCTTTCGGCCAGCTTCTCTCTGCTGTGCCCTCCTCATGGTGATGCCTGACCTGCCCCAGACAGGAAGGCATTCCTCCCCTCCACCTCCCCTGGGGTAGGGGTGAGGTCCTGGGCTCCCAGTGCCCCTTGTTCCTCCGTCTACGCACTCAAGGCCAGCAGGGCCTTGGCAAGGACAAGGCCGAGGAGGCCACACCCGGAAGGCGCTGTCGGGAGACGGACGCAGACTCGGCCTGGGGCAGACTAGGGGAGCAAACAGCAGGGATGGATTTGGGTGGACTGGGGTCTTCCTAGGCTGCGCTTGCAGGAATATGCAGTTGGCTCCACTTCTAAACACACACACACGATTTATAGAAAGCCCTTGGCCCCGGTCCCAGGTAAACCACTGTGTTTCTTCGGCGGGACTTTCTGGACCCGGTTCCTCATCCAAGTCGCAGAGCACAGACAGTGGTTCCTGTGACTGTTCCCAGCTCTCCAGGGGTGCTTCTGACCCATGACATCCAGGTCGAGCGTAGGAGAGAGGTAATTCTTGACACTATGGATGCACACAGGGCTCGTTCTCCTGTTGAACCTGGGGAGAGACGGACACGGACCCGGCCTCTTGACCCATCTGTCCTTCATCCTTCAGAGACCACTGGACTCCTCCCAGGGACACAGCCGTGGGTGCCCAGCCGGGTCTGAGACGCCCACTTCCCTTTCCTGGCTGGTTTCCTGAACAGCGTGGCTTCCGAGGGGGACGGAGCCAGGGAGGGACCACCCTCTACACTGTCTGCTGGGCTCCCTTAGGGGTTCGGGAGGCTCTGGGCCCCTGCCTGCTGGAGGGAGACACATTCGCTCCAAACTTCCCCTCAGGCCTGGCAGACTCAGGCTCTGCTGGATGCTTTCGCTCAGGGACCCTCTCCCCTACCCTGCTGGTCCCACCACCACTGAGCTCCTCTCTTCATAGGGCTGTGCAAGATCCAGGGGGCTTCCTGCCCAGGCTGGGAGGGGGGATGGTGTTCAGTCGTCTGGGATGGCAAGCTGTGCGATGAGATGGACCAGAGCCCCTTCAGCAACTTCCCCCCAGCGCGGATGAAGCTGTCTGCAGATGGACAGAAGAGGCTACCTGCAAAGATAGCAAAGCAGGAGCCAGAGAGACAGACAGACAGAGACAGGCCGACAGACCCCCAGAAAGCTGGAGTCTCAGAAACAGAGAAACTGAGCCCAAGGGGACCTGGTGACATCACCGAGCCTTGTCTGGAGCCCCCCAGCCCTGGGCTTCCTGAGCCAGGCCGATTTGGGTTCTACTGTGCCCCCACCCCACCCAGCTCACTCCCAGCTCCTGCAAGTCGGCGCCCAGGCTGAGATGCTGTCACTGAGGCACCCATGATGGCCGCCTCGTCCCAGCTCTCCCCTGAGGACCCAGCCCAGGACAATGCTCCCGACAGGATGACCCTCAACACAGTAGGGCTCCTTGTGCAAGTCGGGAGCACGGGGACGAAGACCTCAACCACTTGCCTGAGTGACAAGATGACTTTGAAGTTTCCTGTGGTGACTAAAATCAGAGATAGAGGGGGCGGGGGGCAGGGGCTGATGCAATTCTTTTTGGCCAGAAGCAAAAGACCGATGTTAATTAAGTATGACATGAGATATTCATAAGACCAGAAATAAAACCTTCATAAGAATAGAATTGAGTCGTGGGAGGAAGCCTGCTAAGTGGGTGAGCCACATTGGTGCCAACACAGAGGGGGTGTGGTGGGGGTGTCAGCTCAGTCCTTTAAGACGTCCCCCGGGTGCAGGCAGGTGACAGAACCGGGGGCCAGGAGTGTGACCAGTCCTGCAGGGAGACAGGAGGGGACGGACCAGAGACCAGGGACCACCTGCAAGGGCCCTGGTCACACAGCCCAGGGCAAGAAGGATGGGGAAAAATGCTCTGGTCATTCTCTCTCTGGCCCCCCGTGGGCTGGACCCAAGTAGAGGTCAGCAGGCAAGCCTGGGCTCAGCCTCCAGGCCAGAGCAGACGGGGAAGGGTGTGCATGGGTGGGACAGATGGAGAATGGGCATCAGCCCCCACCCCCAAGGTCCTTAAGCTGCTCTCCAGCCCCTAAGAGAGGGCAGGGAGGAGACACCCACGTTGCCCAGGCTTGCGCCCCCACCTGCACAGGTTGAGGTGGGCCTGGGTCACCAGCTGTGCAGTGGGGCAGGGGGCCAGGCCACACTCTTGCTGGGGAGGGCCCTCCCTTCTCTCCAGGGAGTCATCCGGATCAGCCGCCCCCCTGCTTGATGGGCTCTTGCGCTAAGTCGGCCTGGAGGGGACTTCTCTCAGGGCAGACTCATGTTAACCCACACGAGACAACGGATGGATAAATGCCAAGAACCAGTGTCCACACATCGTTTCCCTGCAGACTCTTCTACCAGGAAGCCAAATAGAGTCGGGGTGCTGCTGTGGAATCGGCCCAGGAGCGTGCCCAGGGCACGGGTGTGGGATGGCCTGGACGTGGGACGTGGGCCAGCCCTTAGCCCTGCTCTAGCTTGGAACCTTTCCTCGACTTTCCTGCCTGCCTGGCAGAAACCCGCTCCAAGGCCAGGCTGCTTCTGCAGGGATCTCAGTCCCCCGGCCAGTGCGGCCACGCCCTCCACGCCGTAACCTGGGTTTACACGGCACTGCCCTCTCTGTGGGGCTGGCCAGTGGTGCTCTGACCCCCTGGTTCTTGGGGTGCCTCCTGCAGCCCCAGGCCCCAACAACATGCCCTCAACTGAGTCATAGGAGGGATCTTCTTGAGCTCCTGGTCGGCATGATACTTTCTCTCCTCCCGGCAGGCCCAGGCTCACTGCCCACCAGTGGGGACCCCAGGGCCGCGGGTTCCTGCAGTCAAGAGGGTTAGTGAGGGCCAGGGGGTACAACCACTGGGGCAGAGCAGGGAGAGAGCATAGGGCAAGGCCTGCAGGATTGGCAGGCCCCAGCATGGCCGGCCGTGCAGCGGAGCTCAGGGAGAGGAGGCTCAGAGAATGACCCGGAAGGACCTCGGTGAGGTCAACCCTATAGCCACGGAGTGGGTAGGGGAGGAAGGGGAAGTGGGCTGAGGGGGGTAGGGGAGGAAGGGGAAGGACTGAGGGCCACTGCCTCCTGCCTCCACTGTGGGCGGTGTTGGGCCCCCAGGTCAGGGAGGAGGAAAGGGAAGGCGGCCAGGCCCAGGACCTTGTGAGCCACCAGCCTGCAGACACTCAGCCACCCTGGCGAGACCCTCAGCCCCACGTGGTTGGTGCCATGAGGGCATCTGGTCAGGTCTGTACGGACCTTCACAGGTAGTGCTCATCCCCCGCAGCTGGCCACGTGTGGTCTGACCCATCCCACCCACTCAAAACCGGGCCTTGGATGTCACCTGCTTCCAAGCAGCCTGGGGAGTCTCCTTGCCGTCCGGGAGCTACCTGTGACCAGCACGGCTAGGGGCTGGTGTTCACCGTTGCCCCGGGGGGCCAGCATACCTGTTCCCTGCACCTTCAGAGCCCAGGGGCCCTCTCCCAGGGCTGGCAGGTTGCGGTGTGGCCTGAGGGTTCTGCTGGCCCCCTTCTGAACCCCAAATGCAGTCTTGTCCATTTCCTGTGGACAGGAAGGCAGAGCTGGCCTGGACACTGCCCTCAGGAGCTCTGGGGGGTGAGGAGGACATGGGGGCCCCCCGCGGGCAGCCTGACTCTCCATGGGTCAGTGGGAAGACCTGCCACTCTCCCCTCTCAGGGGCGTCTGGAGGCCTGGCAGCCCCTCCAAGAGGCTGGGGGCTTCTGGATATTTCTACAAGGGATGCGGTCCTGGACTGACGGGCTGGGTGCAGGGGCTCCATGCCTTTCCCTCAGCTCCAGCGTGACGTTGAAAAACAGCTGCACCTCCCAGCTTCGGTTTCCCCTCTGAAGTGATACACAACAGTAGATCCGGCCCAGGACTGCTGTGAGGACAGCAGCAGGCAGGTCGGGGCCTCAGCCAGGTCCTGGCCTGGTGGGAGGGGGGGTAGTGGGTGTTTGTTGGCACAGCCCCCGTCTGAGTTCTACTGTGGTGCAAAGTCGAGAGAGAAGAGGTCATTGTACTAGAGACGCATGGCTTTCTGCGGCATTCTCCTCACGCACACCCTTCTGGTCCACACCGGAGAAAGTCACTTTATGGAACCCAGTGTTACATAGAAAGGAGAGGCGCTTTCTGGCTAAGCTCGCCCTCCTTACAGCGAGGTTCCCCACTGGAGAGACAATGCAGAGCCAACCATTTTTAACCTCAGAAAAGGCAAATCAGAGGGGCCCGCTCCAGGCTATTTTAAGCCTGGACTTCAAAAGTAAAAGCAGCTGTAATGTGAAAAGTTTCAGGAACATTTCCATTTCCTGGAGTGATGGAACGGAGACGCTGGCCAGCAGCCCCCAGCCGCCAGAATCCTCCGCGGGCAGAGTTGGGCGTCCAGGCCCCCACCAGCCGGGCTAGGCTTTGTGCATGGTGCGTCCTGGCCACATCTAAGTGCTGAGTTTCGGTGATTCATCGAGGTGGGGTGCTGGGCAAAGGCCAAGGTGGTGTGTCCAGCAGGGCCCCATCACAGGCTGGACTCAGGGAGGAGAGGACAGCCCTGCCCTGACCCTCTCTGAGCAGGCCCAGTGGTGCCCACGTGGCTTGGTCTTCCCCAACGACCACCTCTAGGGCCCAGGCCAGAGTCCTCGTTGGGGCCCTGGGACACCCTTCAGCACTCTGGACAGATTTAGGGAACAGACTGTTGTGGGGGGATGGAGGGAGGCCCAGAGTCAACAACTTCTGCCCTGGGGCCTTATGCCTGAAGACTGAGCTGGGACCCCCAAAAGGGCACCCCTGACAATAGGGCCTTTGGTAAGACAGAGGTTTCTTTCAGCCCTAGTGACAAGGAGAGGCAGAGGAGGGTGGGTGGCCCCTGTAATGAGCACTCCCCGGATGCTGCCCTGCCCACCCCAGGCTCCAGCACAAAGCTAGCCTAGGCCAAGGGAAGAGGGATTGTACACGTGCCCACGCTGCCACGGAGGGTCCATAGGACCCTTGGGTCCCACATGGGCATGCCTACCTAGGGACCGCCTGGGGCCTGCTATTGCCGCTGGGCTGGGCCCACTCCTGTCCCCTCAGCCCCAACCTGGGGAGGGACCGGCAGGGTGGTCACAGAGGCGGCTCCCACCTCCTGGTCTGTGGGTGAGGTGGGCATGGGGTTGGCGCCCCTGGCCTCCTTCTCCCTCTGTGTCCCCCACCTTGTGTCTGTAGGGTCCCCGGACTGGCCTGGTCATGTCCAGCACCAACAGGGCTGGAGGCCTAGACACAGACCACAGAGCTCAGGGTAGGGCCCTCTCCTGGTGGAGACCTCAGCGAGAGGCCTTGGAACACCAGGTCACAGGACCACCCCTATCCGGTGTCCAGAGCTGGGGCCATGCTGAGGGTCCCATCCTGGTTTCCAAAGGGCTCCTGCAGGTGCGAACCCAAACGTTCCCACCCGGCCACACTCAAGAAGGGCTCGCCCAACAGGTGGGACCCAGTCGTGGGGCCAGCTTGGGCCCCAGCTGATCTCTCCCAGGCCACAGACCGTCCTGCCTCAGGCACTGGGTTTCCCCATTTGGGGCCTGACTGTTGGCCTCTTGCGTCCTTGGGGGGAGTGGGCTCTTTGCTGGAATGCCCCTCTGCCCCACCCCCACCCAGAGGCCCACAGGGCCTGGACTCATCTGCTCCAGGGACCGGGCCCTGTCCTGGGGAGGTATATCACCTCCTAGGCTTTCCCACAGGAAAATCCAAGCACCTGATGCAGTCGTGGGGGCGAGCGGCACCGCATGGTCCCCGCCTCTCCTGTCTCAGCCTCTCATGCTCACCCGTGCCTTTCCACTCTACTTGGTCCCCTCAAGGCCTAGTGAAGGGGAGGGAGGTCCCCATGCTGGAGAAGGGGAGGAGGCGGGAAAGGGAGATGCCCCCATCTCCTCTGCTCTCTGTGCCCATGTTCCCGGGGGTTGCAGGCTCACCCTGCTGTCTCAGGTAAGTGGCTGGTCTGCGCTAGGCTGGCACAGACTGCCTACATTCTCTGTAGAGCTGCCACCTCCAGGGAGGGGTTGACTATTTAAGGAGATGGCTCCACAGCCACCACGTGTGTGCATGGCTCTGTGACGTGGGTGCTCATGCCCACGGACCTGCGTGAAGACTTCTGGAAGGCCCAGCATCCCCTGGGGCGGAGGGCGAAGGCCAGCTTGCAGCCCCTTTCAGCCTATAAATTACTTTTTCAGCCTCTTCTGGAGGCAGGTGGAAATGGTTTCTTCTTTGAGAATGTAAAAGGCCCCTGGAGGGGCACCCAGAGAGGCCCCACTGTGGGGTCGAGGGTGAGCACGTGGACCTCCAGGCCTCACCGTGGCCTCTGTTACCAGAGAGGACAGGCCCCTGTGGTGGAGGAGCCCCAACCTCAGCTCCTGGGTGGCTGCCTGTGCTTTGAGACTGGACTCTGCAGGTGCGACGGCAACAGCACTGTCCTGTGCTTCCTGGAAGCCGCCACCTCTCTTGTGGTGTTGAACATCCGCGGCAGCCCGACTTAGGGCATCCTTGTTAGCACATGGTAAGTCACAGCATCCCCACCCGGCCCCGGGGCCTTCCTGGGTGGAGCGCTCTGGGGCAGTTCCTGTTTGGCAGGGGGCTTCCTGGGACCCTGGGCTGGGCCTGCAGGCTGACTGTGGGGGCCGGGCAAGCTCCACCAGCTGGTGCCTTGGACCTCATTCTTCTTTCCAAAACTGGAGCCTTAGCTCTGCCCCTGGACGTCCGGCTCACGTTCTCTCTGATGCAGGAGTTAGCTTTGGCGCCTGAGCGTTTCCTTACAGTACGGCTTGGACACAGCTTTACCATCAGAGATGAACCCACGTGGGCCGGACAGGGGCAAGCCTGCTCTGGGGCAAGGCCAGGGTCTGGTCCTCAGGGCAGGCACCTCCGAGGGGTCTCTGGCGTTGGAGGATGCTGGTGCTGCAGCTGGAGGTTGTGCGGGCTGAGCTGGGACTGGGGCTTTCTCCAACGCCTAAGCCTCTGGTTACAAAAGTGCCGCGTCAGAGGGTGGTGAGTGGGGGGCGGGGAGGGGTGGGAGCGACCCAGGCGCTGAGGTGTTCCTCCTGGTTCCTGGTGGCCAGCCCGCAGGAGGGCCCTGCAAGGGCTTCCTTGGGTCAGTCCTCTGTCTGGGTCTCAGAGGGTAACTAAGTTTCCCAGCGAGGGGCTTCGGATCACGGGCTTCTTATCTGGAGTCTGGCTCACAAAGATCTGCATCTGGGGGGCCACTTGCTCCTTCACTGGCGGAAATGACCGTCCCGAGGTCCATGACATTATGTGAATGGCTTGAGGTGACCCGGAGAGGTGCTGGCCTGGAGGCTGTTTTTCCGGTGGAAACGAGCTACAGGCTTGGGTGTTTCGGGGTCCCTTGCACCTGATGTAGCTCAAGCTCCTGCAGGCTCTGTGGCTGTGATTTCTCTCCTTGGGTCACCAAAATGACCTCTGGGAATGGGATGGGGTGCAGCGCTGGCTTCACGGGATGACCTGGGCAGTTGCACAGTTCGCTAAGCTCAGAAGGGCCCCCCACTTGTCTTGAAATTCTTAATCATTTTTGAATGAGGGGCCACATTTTCATTTTCCACCCACATCAGCATGTTCTCCAGGGGGGCACTCTGACCTTTGCAAAGGGCCAGGAGCCACCCTTAGGCATCGTGGGGAGCAGAGGAAGAAGGGGGCATCTGCGGCCGAGCAAGTCAGGCAGGGGGACTCCAGCCTCTGGGCCCAAGGAGGGAGGGATCAGCTTGAGTGTCCAGGGTTGGGGCGCCTGGCAGGCCCGCCGCCCCGGCTAAGTCCTTTGATTTTCTGGGGGCTCTGGCAAGAAGGGAGGGCCCCTAGGAGGAGGGGCTCTGTCCGAGCCTAATAATAGCTCCCAATGCTGGCCCAGCAGCGAGGCTATTTTTAGAGTCCCTCGCCAGCCCCCATGTGACTCAGCGAGGCCCCGCGCTGGGATGAGAAAGTCACACGTGGGAACGCCAGTGGGATGGCCGGGATGCTCCAGGAGGCCGAGCACGGGCAGCCCGGGCCCAGGGGCAAGGCCAGGCCAGGGCCAGCTGAGCCCTCCCACCTTGGGCTCTGGCCGTGGGTGCCCCAGGTAGTCTGGCCTTCTGCCGGCTCCACTGGCCGCTCCCTCCTGGCAGCACCCGGCTCCTCCCCCAAGCCGAGCATGGAAAATCTGATGTCAGAATTCCAGCATCGGCAAAGAATGTGGCCTGACCTTCACCTCCCCAGCTCTGGAGGTTCAAGGAGGCTGGGCCTGGGTGTCCCCCTCCCTGTAGTCGTCCCTGGGCTCCCTTCCCCTCTCCCCAGCTCCGCAATGTGGCCCTGGTCTGCCTGGCTCTGGCGGTCTGGCCCTGGCACTGGGCACCCAAAGGTGCGGCCCAGAGTGTCCCTAGGCTGGTCTATGCAGCCAGCTGGGCCATTTGTGACTGGGAGGGTTTCTGGAGGAGGTCACTAGGGCAGAGCAGAGCAGGGAGAGGTGGATGTCTGTCCCAGCTCCATGTCACCGGAACGCCTGGAGAGTGCAGAGGCCCCTGATCCCACCCAAGCCTCAAGGAAACGTCTGTAGGCGGGGCGGAGGGCTGTGGGATCAGCGAGTGAGCTGTCTGTGTGCTCACATGTGTGCTGTATGCACCTGTGAGCTTGAGTGTGTGCCCACGTTGGCATGGGTGTGCACATGCATGCACATATATGTGCACACGCATGCTGTGCCATGTGCAGGTGCGTGGGCACACACACACAGCACCATACACCACACACACTACACACACACACAACACACAGCACAATGCACCACACACACCACACACACACAGCACCATACACTACACACACACACAACAGTGTACACACACACAGCGCCATACATCACACACACACACACATCACAGAGCTCATTAAATAGTCCTGCATAAGAGAAACGAAATATCATCATTCTGATGATCAGATTAGAGGAACAAATCTGGAGACAAAAGAACCTGAAGGAAGCGTAGAAGTCTCAGGGATTACAGAGGAGCCGTGATCTCTGAGAGAGGGGCAGACTGCTGCGGGGAGACAGCAGGTGAGGGAGAAGAAACAGGACGTAACAAGACAGGATGAAGTAGCAAAGTCTTGGGGCCCTCGGTCTTGAATAATAAAATATCAAAGTATACCCAGCAAAACTCTTGGAGTGTGGAGACACACTTACAGAAGTCTCTTCGCCGTGGTAGATAACAATGTACTTCTGCCAGCTTTGACAGATGGAGGAGAATACAATTTTAGACAACAAGGTTGAATTCATTGTTTTACAAAATGCTGTGTGTCGTATAAAGAATATCCTTGTTTGCAAGTGTATATTACATCTCTCTAAAATTTGTTCACATAACAGACCTCATAAAACCTCAATAATTCCAAAATCTGTTTTTGTAGAGACCACATTTTTTTCACCTCAATGAAATAAACTAGAAATGAATAACAGCAATATCATAACGACAAGCTGTGTAGGGCACTGGGGCCAGGGCCACGGGGACAGTAACTTATTCTTCCTCTGACGAGGGAGGACCAGGGTGGCCCTCCTCACCGCCAGCCTGCGCCACCCTCGCGGCTTACAGAGAGGCCCTCAGCCACTAGGGATTACAACAAATCCTCCCAAACAGTGTTTGGGTCAGAGGCCAGCAAAACCACAACCACAGGGTGTTCAGGACACAACGAAGGTGAAAATCTACTTGTTACAGTTCTGGATGTGCCAACAACACTTGCTATACGAAAAGTGATGGACTTAAATGTTGTCGCTGTAAATAAGAATGAAGGTCTTTGGATTATCTGACTGTGGAAGTTAAAAAGGATCATACAAAGCAACTTGGGGAAAGAACTGATCATCCTGAGAGCAAAATCTAACAAATTAGAAAAACAACCGAAATGATCAATACATCCAACTGCCCGTCTATGGGAAAAAATAGCAACAAATAAAGAAATCCATGGCAAAGAGAATCCAGAAGATGAACAAAAATATAGATAAGCAAAATTATAATAAAAGACACGCAGTTAAAATACGAAGATATCAATAAAAGTAATTTGATAAAAATATAATTTAACAAAATGGCCTCAAGAAGCATGAGAAAGATTAAAAAGGCCAATAACTAGAGAAGATTCTTGAAAAATGTTATCTGAAAATTACCTCTCAATAAAGGTTCCACGAGTAATTCTTTCACACATTTAAAGAAATAGCAATTCCCAAGCTCTATAGACATTTCTGGTAAAAAGACTGGATACTTTCTAGCTCAAGCTATGAGGCTAGCGTAACCTTGATCAGGAAGTTGAAACTGATTCAAAAAAGAAAATTATTGACCACCCAGATGCAAAAATCCTAAATGGAACCCCAGTGAATCAAATTTACGATGTGAAAATAATAACCCATGATGTCCAAGCAGGGTTCATCCTAGGAATGCAAAGATAGTTTAATTTCAAGAAATTTGTAAGGTCTGTGATAGCCAAAGGTCAAAGAAGAAAGATCCTATCTTCTCAATAAATGCCGAAGAACATTTGATAAACTCCTAAATCCATTCCTAACATTCTTAATGAACTCTGCACAGAATGATGCAGAATGACGAAGAGTGTCTATCCAGTAAGTGCTGGAACCCCAGAGGGGAGGTACCCCCACTGACCTTCCGGTTCTCGAGGCGGCTTGAGCCAGAGAGGGAATTTACCAGAAGGCTCTGGCATCCCACACCTTCGGGGAGGAGTGGAAGAACAGTCTGGAGGTGGGGTCATGGGGTCTTCCTGTGGAGTCCTGCCACCAACATGCTCAGCTCCTGGTCTGTCTCTCATCTCAGATTCTGGTTGGCCAGCCTCAGTCTGGAAGGCAGGGTTGGTTGGGCAGCCTGCTCAGACAGGGAGAGAGGCCACCTTGGTGGGGGCAACAGAGGGGGCACGCTATCGTGGGCCTTGCTTGTTTGGGGCACCCCACATATTCTACTTCTCTCCCCTCTCCAGTCCATCCTGGGAGTGGGCATGTGACCCCAGTGTGTCAATCAAAGCATCACGTTTTCCTGGTCAGAGGCAGGCAAGCGACCCCATGAGAGCCAGTGAAGAATAATGAGACTTTTGCTGAGAATTCTGGAAAAAATATGCTCATCTTCCCTTGAATTTGTACCTGAGGGGACATATGGTCTGGGGCTGTTGCAACCATCTTGTGACAAAGAGGAGAGCTGAGCTGGAACATATACACACACTTAGAAACTAGACAGGGGTGCTTGATCAAGCCATACCTAAATCTTGAAGCCACGTGAGTGAACAAATGTCCTTGAAGCTCATTTGGTTATGTTTTCCGTCTTTTGTAATTAAGAGTCGAGGCTGATGCAGGCTTCTGTCACAACAGACCTGTCCACTTTCACCACTATCAACTAATATTGTTCTGAAAATTCCAGCTATTTTTAATTCTATGTGATGAAACCATCATTTTTTCCTAGAAAGACCAGCAGCTCCCAGCACAACTCCCCAGATCCCAAATCATGCCAAACCCTGGCGGGTGTTCACTATGTGCCACGGGCCAGGACAAGAACCTTGGGACTGTCCCATTAACACTACGAGATGGGGAACACCGCCTCCCCCTCCGCCTGAGGAGTGCCCAGGCCTAGGGAAGTGAGGCAGCTGGCCCAAGGTCGCATTTGGGCCCCACATGGCCCCCTGAGCCTCCTGGTGGTTTCCCCCCACGTGTTTCCCTCGTGAGAACATGTGTGTCCCCAGGTCTGCACTGAGTCCCAAACCCGCCTCCAGGGCTCCTTCAGCCCAGCTTTCCTCAAGAGAACAATGTTGTAGAAGCTGAGTCGTGAGCTGGTGGTGCCCAGGGAGCCCTGCACGGCCGGCCTGAGCGCCCGGGGCTCAGGCGAGTGGCTGTGGGTCAGGTGTCTCCTGGATGTGGGTTGCAGAGCAGCAGTGGGCCCCCAGGACTCGGGGGACGATAAAGGAGCCCCTCCTGGCCCTGCCCTGAGGTTTGCTGCAGGGACTGAGCCGGACCAGCCGGCTGGTCAGGAGGAGGCTAGGGAGAAAGTCCTCTGAGAGGGGCCGGTGGTCATCAGGGAGATGGCCAGCGGGCTCGGTGGCGGTGCTTCCTGCAGCTGTAGGAGCAGAGACAGCTGGGGAGGAGGAGAGAGTGTCCCTGATGTGGGCTGGGAAACCCAGGTGGCACCTGGGCACAGCGACCCCAGAGGCGGGCTGGACAGGGTGCTCAGGGCTGGCCGGGTCCTGCTTCCAGCTGGGTGTGAGCTCAGCAAACGCCCGGACAAGGGGAGTGGGAGGTCACTGGAGGATCTTGGGAGGGGGTCTTGCCCGGCAGGGGCACTGTGGGCGTTGTTGGGTTTCCTTTGAAGACCCAGGTCCAGCCAAGAGGCCTGTTTCTCCTCCAAAGGCAGCGTAGATTCTGGAATTAGGAGATTCTGGAGAGAAAGCTACAGGCCATGTGGTCAGGCATGCTCGGCTTCGCTGGCCTCTGGGACCCCCAGACTGCTCTGGGGTCCCCCTGAGCCTAGGGCTCATGGTCCTGTTTCTTCCGCGGAACAGAGAGGGAGCTGAATGCCAGGGCCAGCAGCCTCTGTCCCCCCGGCCTCCTCCCCTCTATTGCCACGTCCAAGCGTCACAGGGCCCGGGGCCTTGCCGGGGGTGACCACCCCAGGATTGCGAGGGGAGCATTCTGGTCATTTCGGCCTGACCACCTCGGGTTTGGCCCACAGAGGGACCCAGGACCGGCTGGCTTTATGGCCCCTCAGCTGTGGGGGCTCCTCACGCAGCTTCATCCTGGCCTCGTGCTCTGTCCACACCCTGGACATCACGGGGCTGGCCGGGGCCGGCTCCAGGCCCCGTGACAAGGGCTGTCCTGGTCTGTTCCATAACTGATGTCCCCTCACAGCTGCAAACCATCCCTCAGAGCCAGGCTCAGGGCCAGCGAGCAGCCAGAGCTGGAGGTCAGCGAGGCCCAGGGGATAGGATAGCGGCAGTGCCTGGCCCTAGCCTGGCCTGAGGGTGTGACGGGGCCTGGGGAGCGAGGTGGTAGCAGGTGCTGGGCAAGGCTCTCTGTAGGATGGGGGGATGCTACAGGGCCAGATGTGTGGGGCCCGGGGCAGGGCTCCAGGGGAAAGACCGCCTTGGTGGAGGCAGGTGATGGGGGCAAGGACTACAGGACTACGGGACAGGGCCCCACCCAGTCCCGGGGCCAGAGGGGAGGGCGGGGCCCAAAAGTCAGAGCTCAAGGTCCAGGCATAGTATTGTGCCACCGGAGCTGCTGGTTGGGCGCCTCCTCTGAGTCAGGGGTCGGCTGGGCCGAGCCTGGGCTGACGGGATCCGGGGGTGGGTGGGCGGGGGGCTCCAGGTCCTGTGACAGATGGTGTCTGTCCCTGCTTGGGAGACCCCAACCTCTGGCCGAGATCCAGCTGTGGGCTTGGGGCAGCAGCAGAAGACTGCCTCACCCCAAACGGCTCCAAGAGTCACTTCTGTGCCTTGTCTGCTCAGCATGGCCTCAGACCCAGCCCGTGGGGGACACGCTCCAGAGGCCCGGGATCTCTTCTCTGCCGGAGTCTCTCCTTCCCAGCCTCGCTGGCCTGCTGACTGACCTTAGAAACCAGATGGGATCTCCTTCCAAAGGAAGATGGGGCTTCATTCCCCAGCCCCGGGGCATCAGTCCTGATGGAGGCCCCCCAGCCCCTCCCTGACCCCTGAGGGCCTTTCCCAGCTGCATGGTGGATCGGCATGGAGCCCCAAGTCTGACGATTCCAGCCTGCTTGCCCGGACCCACGTGCACGGTGGGGGCAGGGCTGGCCCTCATGCCGTCTTAGGGCTGCAGGGGTCTCACACAGGTGCCTCACGATGAGCATTCTTTCTGCCTCCTTCCCTTCCACTCTCCTTTCTATTCCAAGAAACTGCTGACTTGATCCATCCTCAGGGCCTTTGCACTGCCATTCCCTCACCTGGAGCACTTTTCCATGAACTGGGAATGGCTGACTTCTTGTCCGTCTACCTCCTCCTCATGGAAGCCTCCTCTGATGGATCCAATGAGCCCCCGTGACCTGTCACATCGCCCCGTTTTGTTTGTACTCTAGAAACCATCCTGATCCTCATTCACCTTCAGCCCTCCCTGTGAGAGGAGGCCCCTAGAGCAGGGCAGGGACCATGTCCAGGAGCGGCCCCTTCGAGTCGGAGCCACTCAGCTCTCTCCTGCGCTATGCACACTCCCGGTTTCCTGCCCTTTGAGGGTGAACCTGAGGGACCAGGACTCTCTTGGTGGCTCCAGGAGGGGAAATCAGCTCCACGTGGTTGAAAGGTGTCGGCTGAATCCCTGTTTGCTGAGAAGGGTCTGGAGCCCCAAAGGGCCCAGGGGTTGGCTGTGCCTGCTGAGCGCTGAGCGGTCAGGCCAGGCTCTCCGAGCACTGGTGTGCGTCCACTGGTAACTGTCCACAGCTGCCGGGGAGACGGGGTTGACAAACTTTCCCACTGGTGCCCCGGGGGGGGGGGGGGAGGGATGGCAGTGCTGACGGATCTGTGGGGCAGCGAGCAGCCCTGCCAAGCCAGGCTGACCGTCTTTGGGGCCAGTGGGTTTGGGAACCCGGCTCAGAGGAGGGTTGTGCTCACCAGACCCCAGGACTTCCCTCACCCCACCCCCTGTCTGCCTTCCTCAGGTGGCGAATGCTCTTGCCCTGTCTGACCAGGTCAGCATCCACGGCAGTGTGGTGATGCAGGGCTCTTTGTGGATCCTGCCCACGGCCCCCTCTCCCACCAGCTCACCAACGCCCCCAGTGGAGAAGGCGGAGCCCCCAACCTCCCCGCCCAACGTCCCTGCAGGGAGCTGAGTTCCCTTCTCTCTGGGATGTGCTCAGCATCTCTCAACACCTCAGATGACCCGAGTCTGCTCCATGCAGTTTCCTGCAGCTTGTGGTCATCCCGTGTCTGCAGGCTCGAGAGACAAACACGTAAAGGAATTTCCAGAATGTTCCTGTTATTCTTCTGTGAAGAATGACTTTTTTCTGTTTCTCCTTCCAGAACGTGACCACTTCCTGTCCAGCGGGAGGGCACCACCTGCCCAGATGCCCACTCTCCTCAATTTAGGAGCAACAAGGGGACCTTGCTTTCCGTGCATGTTGACCTGGGATATTACTGATTTTCCTGTGTACTTCCAGGGCTTTCTTCTTAGTTTGCATAGTAAACTACAAACTCAAATAGGCTGGGACCTGGCCGCTGGAGAACCAGGCCTGTCCAGGGTCTGACTACTGGGCTTGGGGTCTCCTCCCCTGGGACAGGGCTGGGGCTAGGTAGGCAGCTAGGCTGGCCTCTGGTGGTGTCGGCAGACACATTAGATTGGTTCCCGTTGCTCTGGGCCAGGGACTTGGCAGCTAAGAAGCTAAAGCTAATGAGGTCTGAGCCGTGGGTCATCTGCCGGATGGCCTGCGTGATGCCCAGAAACAGGCTACCTGGGGCCGTCTCAGGCTGCTCATGGACCAAGTCACTTCACAGGAATGCTGATGCCTGGGTCCCACCCTGAACGGTGTCGGGTGTCGTCTGGACTCGAAACTTTAATCTCCCCAAGGAATCCTATGTGACTGAGACTAAGATCCTATGTGACTGAGACTAAGAATTGTGCTGGGGCACCCGACAGTTTACAGAGTGCTTCCTCACACACCTGCTTGTGGGGGCTGCACACACTTCCCATTCTACAGTCAGGGAAACTGAGGCTCCAGCTGGCTGACATCACGGGGAGTGAGGAGCCGAGTGGGCCTCCACCTCACCGTGGTCCCCACCCCACCGTGGCCTCCACCTCGCCGTGGCCCCCACTTCACCGTGGCCCCTCAGGTCTCCCTAACCTGTGTTATGTCACTTCAAATCCCGGTTTGACCAACTCGGTTCACCCAGGGGTCAACGGGGTAATGATGCACAGACTATAATTTATTCAAACTGAAGCTCTGGCCACGGTGCTGCACGGGGCAGGTCTGGTGCCCTCCGTTTCAAGGGTCCTGGTCAGGCTGACCTGGGAATGAGTGTGACCCCGAGGGTCCACAGTGGTCCAGGTGCATCGCCAGGAGAGGTAGGGGCTGCCATCGTCCTTGATGCAGGGACCACGTGCTGCTTCTGGGAGATGAGCATTTCCCCAGGCAGGTGCTTGTTGGGGGAGAGGGGTGACCCAGGCGGGGATGTGGGGGCGGAGGAGTGTCACCCCAGGCAGACTTACAAGTTTTGCCCACCTTCGAGGGAGAGGGTGGCCTCGCTGGGTCACGGGATCCTGCCCCCTAGTTGTGATGTCATGGCCAAGGTGGCCTTCAGTGGCCTCCCTCAGTGCACATAGCAGGCCCTGTGGCTCCCAGAGCCCCCTGCCCTGACAAGAGGAGACTGAAGCCAGAGTTGGCCTGAACCTCATGGCACCGAGCACTCGGCCGCAGCCCTTCGCTGAGTGCCCTGTTTCCGAGGGTTTCCAAGGGAGCCTTCTTCCCCTGCCCAGCCTCCGACAGCCTCCTCCGGGACGCTTTTTAATATTCCTGCCAAATTGAAATGTGAGCCACCTACTTACAACGAGAGCACTGTGCCCTGGGAGGAGCCCCCTCTGTCTACAGGAGGACGGTTCCCTGTCAGCACACTTCCTAAGCTTGAAAGCACGTCTGTCTCTGCGTCAGGAAGGGACCACAGCTCTGGTCACACCAGCGAGCAGTGCATCTCAGGTCCATGCAGAGAAGGCAGGCTGGCTCTCTGATCGAGGTGACAGCCCCCGTCCGGTGTGACCTCTGTGGGAGGAACCGGGACATGAAGACCCAGGGCTCACTGGGGGACTCCAGTCACGTTTCTGAGGCTGGTTTGCAGGGCCTGCCCGCCCTTCGTGGCCTGTGGGCACAGGGGGGCCCTGGGAGAGCGGCCCTTCCCTGCTCCCCATGGTTGGACCTGGTCTCGGGCCGGTCATCCTTCCCAGGGGCATGGGAGTGGGAAAGTGGCCAGGCCGGGCTGCCTTCAGAAAGTGCCTGAAAAGACCCCAGAACGCAGTTCTGAGGGTGGGGAGGGGGGCTCTGTTGCAGTGGCCCCTCCTCACTCCTTGCCCCCTTTTCAGGGACTTGAGCCCTTTTGGAGGGGGCACCTTCCAGGTATGAGCTCATGGCTGAGGATGGGGACCCCTGCTGGCCCAGGTGATGACCATCCCAGTGGCTGAGCACACCTGGGAGGGTGGTGAGGGTTGTCTCCAGGGGTATCCCAGCCTGTGTCACCTCTGCCCGCCGTCTGCCCTGGCCTCTGTTCTTGTCTTGGCCTGGTTCCCTCCCACAGATTCCTGCTTCCCAAGGCGCCTCCAGCCCTGCAGGACCTCGTGGGCCCAGCCAGTTTCAGGGAGTATGCATGGGTGAGGCGAGGAGTGAACTGGGGCCTCCATGGGATGCTCTTGGGGTGCACGGGCCGCTGCTCTAGGCCCCTCTTCCGCCTCCTACATTCACCAGCCTGAACTCAATGGTTGGCCTTGGCATTTGGGTGGCCGAGTCCCAGAAAAATTGGAACATTCATTTTCTTATCTGAAATTCAGAGAATGTCTACCAGAAGGAGTTCCCGAGGTCTTGATGGCTGAGAATACTCCCAGCAGGGGCACAGACCCCTCTCCCCCACCATCAGTCAGAGAGGACTGGAATAGTCTGTGTCTGGGAGGCCCTGGGAGGCGGGATCTGCAGCTCTGACATCTGCCCTGCAGGACAGCTCCTGGGGACTCTTGGTCTGAGGGAGGGAAGTGGCCCTGGGCAGAGGGGTGTTGACGTGCCATGCGAGTCCACAGAGCCTCAGCCGACCCGCAGGCAGCTCTGGGCTGAGGGCCCGACAGGGTCTCTGAGCCTCTGGCAGACCCTGGGCTCTGCGTCCTGCTTGACCCCGCCGGATGTGGGCTCTGGGCAGCACACCTCCCCAGAAGTGTCCACCGGGCAGAAGTGGCTATCCTCTGGGCCTCGCGCTGTGGCTACAAAGTGGGGCCATCAGTGGGGTGTGCAGCTCTTGGCGCTCCTTCTCGCTGCGACCGTGGCGCCCGTGGCCTGAGCAGCTCCTAGCGCTTGGCTAAGCCTGGCCTGGGCTGGGCCCCTCCCAGACGGAGGGTGTGCAGGACCAGTCAGAGCCCACAGGACCCTCAGGGCTGGCCTGAGCCAGGGAATGGACGCAGAGGAAGGAAGGACGGTCTCCAAGGTCACGGCAAGGACCCTCTCGGGGGCTGGTGAGAAACGCTTCAGGAGCCACTCTGGGGTCCCCAGGTCTTGGAGGTCTGCCACAGACACCCCCGTGCTCTCTGCCCTGGGAGTCCAGCTGGGTGACCCGGCCTTGAAAACATCCCCCATGACCAAGAAGTGTGGTGCAAGCGACATTCCTGGCAGAGAAACTGGAAGGCTCAGAATTATTACTGATGCCTTCTCTTTTTTTTAACAATGGAGGATTAACCCCCACCCACTCCCTCCCATTACAGGCTGTACACTGATGCTGAGGACAAGCTTACTCTGACTGAAAGACTCCTAAAATCATTATCTGGGCAGATCCTTAATAATTGACCTTTTCAAGTCATCATTACAAGAGATAAATCTAAAAAAAGATTTTCTTTGCAATTGACTCATCTTGGCCTAAATATTGTGGGAATTTCTGGCACTTCTTACGTATGGCACCCCGAGTGTCCAGAGGATTACGCACTGGAAGAGGGAGAAGGCAAGACAGACAGAAGGCAGCAGCCTTCCCAACGAGGCACAAGTTCAGTGGGTGTCCATGTGTGGGGGGCTCTCCCCTCAAGGGACCAGGGCGAGTGGTAGTGACTGGGTCCTCCACGACAGGAGAGGCCAGGAGGACGTGGGGTGCGGAATGGCCCCCTGGGCACCGGCGGGCAGAATGCCTGCTCCTGGCCTGGGACCCAGCCCCGCCCACGTCTGCCTCCAGAAACTTCTTCTGAGAAAACTCTCTTTTTCTTGGGACATTATCTTTTTTAAACCAGCTTTCTTGAGATGTGGTTCACATACCTCACACTTCACCTGTTTCAGGGTACAATTCGATGGGTTTTGTGTATTCACAGAGTTGTGCGACCATCACCACTGTCAACTCTAGAGCATTTTCATCACCTGCAAGAGAAACCCCACATTCCTTAGCCATCACCCGGTTACAACCCCTCCCCCAGCCTGAGCAACCGCTCCTCTGCCATCTGTCTCCCTGTGTGTCCTCTGCTCTGAGCAGCTCACAGGACTGAAACACTCGTACGGTCTATGGTTGGACCTTTTCTCTGACTTCATCTCTGACCATGGCTGGCCCTTCTGCCCCAGGTGACTCACTCTCAGTGAGTCTTTTGTCTGAGCTCCAAGAATAAGGTTTAAATTAAGAATGTCCCAGAATACCTGCTTCCCTTTGTAAGTTCAGAGACCAGAGTGGCGCTGGACACCTAGTTCCTGGGCATCCAGACCCTGGAGAGGCCGTGACTCTGCCTGCAGGGGCGGAGGGCAGTCTCAGGCCTCGTCTTCACCACTAGACGCTGCATCCCTAGTCCTGTCTATTAACAGACTCCCATGACGAGTAGGGCTGCATCCTCATCTTCCCTCCGAGGAGGGGGCAGCCCGCTTCTCTGAGGGAAGAGTGCCTGCTGTTGGTGGTCCTCCCCGCGCGTGGAGGCCTGCTGCCACGCTGGCCTCCCTCACTCGCCACGGGGCTCTGTCCCCCTCCAGTGCACCTCCTTCCCTGGCCTCTGCTCTGCTGGAGGAAGGGCGAGCTCGCAGGCTGTGTCCACACAACCCACAAAGCCACAGAGAGTCCAACTGCGGCTGGAAGGCGGTAGCTCTGAGTTGTGAGGCCCAGACAGACAGAAAGCAAAAGCTGTCTTAACCAAGTCTTTAGTTAGATGGGAGATATTTAAATATCTTAAAAGCCAAAGAGGTGCAAAGTACAGCCTCAGCCTGGACAAGCCAGCGTCACCAGAGCTGGCGGCCAAGCCCATCTGAAGGTGTGGCCCTGTGGAGGCCACCCTCTCCCTCGGGGGTCCAGCCGCGAAGCTTCAGGATGCCCATTGCTGTCCAACGGGCAGGGTCAGTGTCACCAACAGTGGGAAGAAGCGTAGCTAAGTGTAGAAATGTTTTCAGAGAACCAAACCCAAAGTATTAATATTTGTTAAGGATTTTATGCATGTTTGGTAATTTATCACTTTGCAGTGTTTCAGAGAATTCGGCTTATTCAAGCAACAGGTCACCTGGGATTCCAACTCAAACGGGCAATCGAGCAATTGATTTTGACTTAGAATATCAGTAGATCTCTTACCAACTTGATGTCTAGTTCCAGACATTTGAGAAAATGGCAGGGTCAACACATGGGTGAGTTTACTCAGAGTATAAGGCCTGTGAGTATTTGGGGAGGCTTGTCAGTCCAACAGAACACTTTAAAAGGAAATGGAACCTAAAAATTTTATAATTTCAGCTTAAAATGTTTTAAGAAGTTGGAATAAGTTTACAAATGGGACCAAGTAATAATCAAAGGCCCCTCTTCAAAGTTTCGGCATTTGTGAGGTTTAAAAATTGATACCGTGGTGTGCACGCTGAGGTTAAAGCTTAAGAAAGAAGCAGAGTTTTGCATTTCTTATTTTAACAGACTGTAAATTCATGATTGGGGGGGCTTCAATTATTTTTTGTGGTAAAATGCACACAACACAAAATTTACCATCTTAACCATGGAACCAATACCACCGTGACATCAAGTACATTCATATTATTATACAGCCATCACCACCATCCATCTCCAGAAATCTTTATCTTTTCAAACTGAAACTATGTGCCCATTAAACACTGTCCCCATCCCCCTCCCCAGCCCCTGGCCCCCACCATCCTATTGTCTGTCTCTATGAATCTGACTCCTCTAGGGACCTCATGCAGGTTTAGAATCAAACAGCATCTGTCCTTCTGTGACTGGCTCATTTCACTGAGCTAATATCCTCAGGTTCATCAATGTCGCAGCCTGTGTCAGCATTTCCTTCCTTTTTAGGACTGAATTATGTTCCCTTGTACGCATAGACCACATTTGGTTTGTCCGTTGCTGGGCACCGGGGTTGCTTCTGCCACCTGGCTATGAGGGTTGCTGCTGTGAACATGGCTGTGCAAACGTCTCTTCAAGTCCCTGCTTTCAGCTCTTTTGGAGACATACCCAGAAGCGGGACTGCTGGATCATACGGTAATTGTATTTTTAATTTTTTGAGAAACCTTCATACTGTTTTACATGTGGCTGCACCATTTTAGATTCCCACCAGCAGTGCACAAGTGTCCAGCTTCTCCGCATCTTCACTGACACTCATTGTTTTCTGTTGTTTTGACAGCAGCCATCCCAGTGGATGTGGGGTGGACGTTGGTTTATAGAACCACAAGGTCCCCAGATGCTCTTTTAAACCATACCAAGGGGCACCTCAAAGGGCAGAGGCTGAATGTGACACCTTTAGGAACAGCTCCTGGTTGCCCGGGAGACAGATAATAAGAGAAGGCTCTTATTTTTGAAATGTCCAACTCAGCTACTCCGGCCAGCGCCTGGCCCTCGCCCTCCCCTTGGCTTTCGCCTCCTGCAGCACCATCACCAGTACAGGGTGATCAGGGCAGGGCGAGCTGGGACCTCGGGTCACTATCCTGGGTGCAGGCATTTGCATCTCAGAGGAATGTTCTGGGAGCTCAGCATGAGATGCACTCGGCCAGGCCTGCTCTGAGCGCCCCTGGTCTGGGTGCGCCTCCTCCCTGGCCTGTGCCCTTCAGCTCATACCTGTGTCCCTGGCAACCCGGTTTAACAATGCAGCTGCTCATAAGCCTCTGCTCTGGGCTCTGCCTTCTGGAAACCTCCAAAAGATACCAGCCCTCAGGAAGGATCCGGCACTGCCTGTGAGCAGCCCCCAGAGCTCCTTGCTGAACAGGCACTGTGGATCTAACTGCCCAAAGGGTAGGGAAAGAACATACATGTACAAAATGTTTAATCCCATTAATCCAGCGAGTAAGAGATTAGTTCAGGCGATGGAAGCATTTTGGAGTCTCCAAAGGCCCAAGAGCCAATAGATTTCACTTAGAAAAGAAGCCACAATTCCCCAGCCAAACTCACCTCCCCTACTTTCTATTTTTTCTTGTCGATGATTTGCTGGTTGCAGCTAAAAATCTTCAGAGGACAGATGGACAGTCATTCTGGCCCCTCACTCTCATCAGCTTCTGGTTTCAAGGGAGTCATCGCCCGAAGGCACATGTCACTCCCAAGTGGGGAGACGTGCTCTGGGCTGGGGGTCAGCACCATTAGGAATTTGCACCCTTGAGACAGACATGCTCTGGTCAAGGCTGGTAAGAAGTCTGGTCCTCAAATGAAAGAAACATCGCAATGTTTGTTCCTGGCGGTTTGGCTTAATCGTGGTTCTGCCGTAGCTCAGTCTCAAAGGCAAGAATCAGTAAGAAACTCCATGGCTCTGTGAGGGCAAGGTCTGGGAGTGACGGAGAGCGCAGGAAACAGGCTCTGCCTCCCTGGGGAGTGGGAAGGACACAGCAGGGCCAGCTTAGGGACTGGTGGTGGTTTAGGGCAGAGACTTGAAGGAAACCAATCACCCACAGTAGATCCAAGCTCAGTCCAGGAGGGTCCAGCTTCAGTCCAGGAGGACCCAGGCTCAGCCTAGAATGGATCCAGGGTCAGCCCAGGTTGGACCCAGGCTCAGCCCAGGATGGAACCAGGTTCAGCCCACGTTGAACCCAGGCTCAGCCCAGGATGGAGTCAGGCTCAGCCCAGGATGGACCGAGGCTCAGCCCACGTTGGACCCAGGTTCAGCCCAGGATGGAGTCAGGCTCAGCCCAGGTTGGACCCAGGCTCAGCCCAGAATGGAGTCAGGATGAGCCAAGGATGGAGCCAGGCTCAGCCCAAGATGGACCCAAGACCAGCCCAGGATGGATCCAGGATCAACCCTGGCAGCTTTCAAAAGAGGAAACTGGGTTACAGCAGATGCATTCCCTTTTAGACTCATGACATCTGAGAGTCGTCTGATGGTGTAATCATGGACTTTAACATTGAATCTGACCTGTCCTAAAATTGTTTCAAGAGGCATCCTCCACCTTCCCTGAGATCAATGGAAATGTCCCCAGGAATCAGCAAGTGGGCTGGTGATTAGTGGGCTGGAAGTGGGAAGAACTCTCCCGTGCACCAAGCCCCAAACACACAGTGTTGCGCAAATTCCTCAGAGAGGACGGAAGCACGAGGGATGCAGTTAGATTTACCTCCCTCAGTCGAGCACCTTCTGCATGGCCCCAGGAGCCAGGGGAGTGGCTGTGCTGGACACTGCCCTGCTCCACAGACCACTCTATGGCATGGCCCCTGTGGCCTCGCTGAACCCTGCCTACAGCTTTTGAGACGCTCCCTGCATACCCTCGTTGGGTCGGTCACCTGCTTCCTGCCAGGATGTGACCCCCTAGACTTGGATGCAACACCTGACCAATTGCAGGCAGCATGGGGGGTGGTCTCTGAGGGAGACAGCCATCCCACATCCAGGCCATGGGGCAGGACACAGGGACCTGGACAGCCCCCACCGTGTCCAGGTAGCAGATTCAGGGTTTGGTCCTGCAGCCTTGAGAGCTCTCCCCCTCCAGCCCCCTGTCAGTCACAAGGAGATGTCCTGTGAATGTTCCAGAATGCACGGCAGTTTCCAAGCTGAAACCACATTGCCAAGGGACTCGAGACCCAGTATAGTTTGTGGGCCTCTCAGAAAAGACATTGGGGTCCTGGGGATTGCTGGGCATGGGAAGAGCTCGCTCATCCCTCTCGAGTCCGTCCCCACCACAGAAGGGAGGGCAGTGCACCTTGGGCCTCTGTGGCTGCCAGCCCCACCCTCCTCTCCACGCTCTTGAGAGCTCCTGGGGTTCTGGCCTGGGGACCCTTGTCCTGTTCTGGACCTGGCGTGTGTGTGGGGAGTTAACGTGGCCAGGGTAGAGCTCGTGTTCCCACTGAGGCACCAGGGGAGGTCTTGCTGGGGGGCTTCTGGAAGGTTCTCCACTCTTGCCAGCGGCTGTCTCCCTTGCGTGAGCCACAGTATCTGTGGCTGCTCCAACTGTCCATCCACCAAGAAGGCCTGCCCAGCACCCTGACGGTGGCCGAGGGAACACGGAGCTGATCAGGTCCTGGACCAGTTGCATAGCTCACCAACCACACCCGTCACAGTGGGCTGCTCGACACCCGCTCTGGCCAGGCAGGGTTCCTCAGTGTCCCTGCCCTTGAGCCACCAGCCTGTGGGCCATCTGTCCTGAGGGGACAGGCCCCAGATGGGGTGTGGCTTCTGGGCAGGGCTGCATGACTGAACACCTTCCTCCAGTCTCTCTGTCTCCCGGGCTGTGGTTTTTAAGTACTTCCAAGTCGACTTGAGAAACCAAACCAACCCAACAGGACCCCACTGCAGGGCGTGTCCCCAGTGCAGGGCGTGTCCCCTCTGCAGGGCCTGCCTGTGAGAGCCTTGCTCACGGTGCCACTCAACAAGGAATAGGCTTGGAGGATGAGTCCTCGTCCCTGCCTGGCTGATGGTGCTGAGCTCGCCCATCGTGTGGGTTCTGCTCAAACCTCTGGGGACAGTTGGGGTCCCTGTGTTCCAGGCTTTGGCATGGCAGCTCCTCTGGGCTCGTGTGGTGCTCTCAGGAGCCTGTGGCTAATTTAGGCTTAGCCTCCCCCCCCGCCCCCTTTTATTTGGTTCAAAGCAGAGGATGTCACTTGGATGAAACAACCTGTGGCCCAGCTGGAGGCGTCCGTTCATTTTATGTCTGGAGCTCGTCTCCATGTCCTGCTTCTTTTCTGTGAAACATTTCTCAGAGTTTCCGAGGAAGGATTTAAAACCGGCTGTCCAGAGCGGCAGTGAGCCATGACCCAGTTCCCGTCAGAGAGGGGAGTGGGCGCCCCATTTGGGCCTCCTCTGTCTGCTGCCCCTGGTTTCTGAACCTCGTTCAAGGACCTTCAGCCTCCATGTGGCTGTCTCTGAAGGGACCTGGGGGCGTGGTCCCCACACAGTCCTGTGCCTGCTCCCAGCCTGGCTGCATGGGTGCTTGAAGGTCTTCAGACTTTGCAGGTTTGGTTCCAGGAACATTTTCAGGAGTTTGCTCCGTGAATGGCCATGTGGCATCAACTCACACCCCAAGATGTCTAGGACCAATCTGAGCTCTCAGGGGAGTCCGGCCTCCCCGGTCATCCTCCGGATGCAAGACTCTGGGCTGTTCTCCACGGACTGCTGGAGGGGAAGCCCCAGTTGGAACCAAGAAATAGCAAAGAACATGCCTTCCCACCCCCACTTCCCGCCTGCACGGAGCACCATTGGTGAACCAGGAGGGCCACCATGGAAGGGGGGGGCCGGAGCCAACAGACACACCCCTGCCCTCGGGGGGCTCACAGGCCAGAGGGCCAGGGACTGGGATACTCTATAGAACTGCAGCAGTGATAAATGCGAGGCTGATGGGGGGACCTTCGGCAGGGTGATGTGACCCAGCTGGGGGTCCGAGTGGACTTTTTGAAGACGTGACATTTGAGAAGTGACCTGAAGGGGGTGATGAATCCACACTGGTGTGGCCCACTCCCTCTTGCCACCAGCCTCACGGGTGTGACCTGTCTCCTGGCCTTCAGCACCTCCCCCTCATCAAACTGCCATCTTACTCGTGCTGTCCTGGAAACTCAACAAGCTGCCACAGAGATTTATTAAACATCTACTATGTGCCAGGCACGGGGTGATGTGAGGGTCTGGGAAGTAACACCTGAGCTGTTCAGCTTGGCTCAGAGTGTGTGTGTGTGTGTGACTGTGTGACTGCGTGTCTGTGTGACTGTGTGTGTCTGTGTGACTGTGTGTGTCTGTGTGCATGTGACTGTGTGTGACTGTGTGACTGTGTGTTTGTGTGACTGTGTGTCGGTGTGACTGTGTGTCTGTGCGACTATGTGTGTTGGTGTGACTGTGTGTCTGTGTGACTATGTGTGTCTGTGTGACTGTGTGTTTGTGTGACTGTGTGTGTTTGTGTGGCTGTGTGTGTCTGTGTGACTGTGTCTGTGTGTCTGTGTGACTGTGTGTGTCTGTGTGTGCATGTAATTGTGTGTGACTGTGTGACTGTGTGCGACTGTGTGACTGTGTGCATTTGTGTGACTGTGTGTCTGTGTGACTGTGTGAGACTATGTGTGACTGTGTGAGACTATGTGTGACTGTGTGACTGTCTGTGTGACTGTGTGTGACTGTGTGTGTCTGTGTGACTGTGTGTGTTTGTGTCTGTGTGTGCATGTAACTGTGTGTGACTGTGTGACTGTGTGTGTTTGTGTGTGTGTCTGTGTGACTGTGTCTGTCCATGTGACTGTGTGTCCGTGAGACTGTGTGACTGTGTGTGACTGTGACTGTGTATCTATGTGACTGTGTGTGCCTATGTGACTGTGTGTGCATGTGTGACTGTGTCTTTGCAACTGTGTGTGTCTCTGCCCTGAGTTAAGCAGGTCTGTGTCACTTGGATGGAGTGTAAACTTTGGCCCCAGCTAGAGGGCAAATTTGAACATCCACATGTGACTGGGTATGTGTGTGTATACGTCCATGTAACCATGAGTGTGTGTGCGTGTGTATGTGTGTGGGTAATGACCAGGCTCACGGAACTTTCTGGTAGACTCATCTCCAGGTGGCCCTGCACAGCCCGGGGCCTGTGGGGCTGGGCCAAGCGTGCTTCCTTGTCAGCTGCAGATGAGGGCTCCAGGCTCCCCCCTGCCATGTCTCTATCTGGAGCGCATCTCACAGGTGGACAGTCAGACACCCCTCCATCTTGAGAGCTCTGAGCTCTCAAGGAGGAGGATTTGATCCTTACGAGACACCCCCCGGGGGGGAAGACAGGAGGTGTTGGGTACACACGAGGCCCTGGGGGAGGCCCTACCTGGGCTGTAAAGTGGCCGTGGCGGCTCGCTGGTGTCTGTGGAGGAGCTCAGACGCCTGCATGCAACCTGCCGCTCCCCCAGCGTGGGGGGCCCTGCAGCTCCGTGCCCAGCATGGGGGGCCCTGCAACTCATGCCCAGCGTGGGGGGGGGTCCTGCAGCTCCATGCCCAGTGTGGGGGGGCCCAATAGTACCATTGAGCGCTACAGGAATGTGGAGGAGGGAGGGCACATCTCCAACCGGAGGATCCGGTGCTGCTGGATCATGAATCAGCTGAAGGACTGAGATAACTATGGGATATTTCAACTCTGTGTCATCCCCTGTGTCCTTGTGAATAAAGATTTTCTCTGTGGAAGAAAGGAAGTACAAACATAATGCAGAAGTGAAGAAACAAAAAATAAATAAAAATCTAACCTTGTAGTTCTGAGCCCTGCCATCAGAAGAGGTCTAGAAACAGTGATCAACCCAGTAGCAAAGGAACCGGGGATCCTTGAAGAAGTGGCTGCTCCAGATGTGGGAGAGGAAATGCAAAGATGACCTGGGTGTCTACTCGTGCCGCAGGGAAGACGCTTCCAAGGATACGAGAATCACCTCAAAACAACCCTGGAGTCAGCTTGAAGAGGCTCCAGCTGACCAAAATGGGGCAATTTGGCGGTCAAAAGAGACACTAATCGCAATTGAAAATCCCACCAAGTACATTGGTTTATAACATACACAGAAGCTAATGATATATAAGCTGATTGGTCATCTTGGGAAAATCATAAGAGCTAATTCATTATCTTGAAAGCTGGTAAATAAAGGGAAAAATCAAGTATTTTTCTTGCCTTTTCTCCATGAACTGGATGACTGGGCAACTGACTGGTAGACGAGGGGAAGTGACTTTTTGTGAGATCACGCCAATTACCGACTGAGAGGAAATGGCAGGATCCCAGCGTTACCATTTGGCAATCCTCATGGTGAGTGGCTCTGGGCATTGGGCGCCCACGGCTGCTCATCAGGAAGAGAGTAACTGCAGGCACACCTGATGCCTCCCGAGGGATGGTCACCCCGCCCCAAGGCTGGCCAGAGGGACCAGACCTGCATCCAATTGGGCCTCTGGATCCAGTGGTCTTTTATGGGGAGCACAGAAGAGCGTGTGAACCGCGCTGTGGGTCCCCTCAGCAAGTCCTGGCTGGTCCCGGGTGTCACAGATAAACACAGGGACAGCAAAGGTGGAAGGAGGCTCATGATTGAGAAAAGACGTGAGCACGACAACTTGAACGTTGGGCAAGACTGCCCTGGAGTTGAGGGACTCGCCAGAGGGACAGAGCTCCAAAGAAACCCAGGGAGGCTGACCGTCAGGGTCAGGATGGCCAGCAGTGACCGGGGGGTGGGTCCTGAGATGCGGGCACTTGGAGGGGCTTCTGGGGTGCTGGCCAAGGTCTGTGTTGGCCTGGGCTCTGGCTGGAAGTGTGCTCACCCTATACTAACTTGCTAAACTGCATGCTTTCTTGGGGTGGTTTTCTGTATTTAAGCTTTATTTTCAATAAAAAGGTGTAAAGACTAGGTGCCAAGGCGGGTGGGGCTTCTCCCCTCTGTGCCCAGTTTTCTCCTCGGCGCAGGGCTAGTCCTGCACCAAAGTGCGCAGTTAATCCCTGGGGTGGGGGATCACCTTGAAACCCCGGAACCTTCCGTCTCCACAGAGACACGGAGCGCCCACCTGCACAGGGATTATGCTTGTGTGGGAGGCACTTGACGACTTGCAGGGAGAGATCAGGGGCTCAGTCATTGTCAAGAACATCAACTCACCTGCAGAAAAGGAGGGCCCAGCCTTCCAGGAGCCAGCCCAGGCCTCGGGAGCAGGGTGGCTGCAGACTTTCTGCTGAAATGACGTCTTTCTGTTGTGTTCCCTCGAAAGGACAATGGCCAGTGCAGCTGGAACAAGATTCCTGACATGCACAGTTTTGCCTCAAAATTCTGCAACTATTGCTCCATTGCACATTAAATACACAAACACAGTTGTTATATTATACATAATATATAAAATAATAATAATGTTTAATTGTTGACAAAATCAAATAACATGTTTATTATATGTTAATATACAAAGAATGGTGATAATAATTATAATAATGTGAACATAATACTGTCCAAGTGTTCTTGAAGACATGCTCTGGCCAAATGAAAAATGAATAAGAATGAACTGCAGGTGTCCCCAAATGAGGGGTCTGTGGGAGAGTGTTTTGTAGCCAACTCTGTGGCCTGGACCCGCGCTGCCCCTTGGTGCCTGGCTCCGCGGCCTCTTGCACATCCCCAATTCCAGGAGATGTGTTTCTGTCACAAATCTTCCTCCAGAGTTCGGATGTGTCTCTTGCCGTCTGGATGACCCCCTAGCTCGGTGCCGGAACTGGTCTGTTCCGGCCACAGCAACACTTTCCGCGTGGTCGAGACCCTGAATGGCAGAAGCACCGGACAAGCAGACAGTCCCCTCCTGAAAAGCACAGTTTCGTAAAGAACAGTGTCCGAGCTCCTTGCCGAAGACTGTGAATGATGCTTTCCCGCATGGTCAAACCTCGTGTTGAAGCGTTTATCTATTTTCACTCAAAGAGAACAGGAGGCCACAGCCATCAGGTTCCCTGACACCCAGCCCCTCGTTATTTCGTCTCCCTCCGAGAGTGAAGGATACTTTCATGCTGATATGGCTCTGAAACCAGGGCCTGTAGAACCATCTCAAGGCTAGAGTCCCTGAAGAAGACCCAGGGAACCATCCAGGTGTGGCAGCTGAGCAGTGGACACGCTCCAGAATGCTGCAAGATCCGGTTCCTTCTTTGACTTTTCCAGGGCGTCTAGTCTTCTATGATGTGCAGGTGTCACCCACGCAATCAGAAAAGAATATTTAAACCAGTGAATTCAATGCCATCTATGCCCTGTGTTGACCTCTGGGTAAAAACACACATGTGCGTGAGACGCTGCCGGGGTGCTTCAGAGTGTGGGCAGGTGATGGGACCACGGGAGTGTTTTTTCTTCCTTCTATTTTCTATATTTTCCAGATTTTCTATAATAAGATGGAATTAATTTTAAATCAGAAACCATTTAATTTAAAGCTGAAAAACAGATAGAGGCGGGTGAGAGAAAGGCCCCATTTCAGGAAGCAGCGACCTGATAGTCATCAGGGGAAATGGCTTCCGCAGGCCGCCGGTGGGTTTGGAATCGGCTGTTCTCAGAGGAGAGACAGCCCACCCCTCAGTGGGAACGCCCAACGTGGCCGATTGACCGGAAGAGGAACCTCTGCAAACAAGAGCTGGAGATGGAACATCGAGGGCTGCGGGAGCCGCTAGAGCATCCTGCAGAGTCAACGGCAGAGGAGTGACGGCGGCAGCTCCCTGCCGAGGCACCTGCTCCAGCCATGCCTCGTTGCCTGCCAGGCTGGTCAGCCATGGCCAGAGTTGGAGGCTGGGCCCACAGTGCAGACACGGCCGTGACCCGGGTGCACCTCCTGAAGGAGTGGGAGGGCCCGGTAGGGGCTGTGAGTGGGGGCAATGGTGAGCAGCTGTGCACAGGGTCAGCGAGGTCACTGCTCTCCCGGGGCTCCAGGGGAGGGGTGGGCATGGGCAGTACAGGGGGCTTAGGGACATGGCCAGGGGCGCAGGGCAGTCTCAAGGGGACACATCCAGGCTGACACTTCACAGTAGACCCAGGCCAACAAGAAGTGAGGGCTCCAGGCTCATGCAAAGGCTGGGGGCCAGAGGGCACCGGGCCCACTGGGGACAGCCAGTGTGTTGGTGTTGCGATGCAATGGGCTGAGTGGGGAGGGGCCAAGTGGCCGCATGCAAGGCTTGTCACAGAGGTTGGGGGGCCAGGAGAAGGGGGACCCGGGAGCCAGGGTGGGGCAGTCTGGGTGCTGGCAGAAGGGTGAGACTGTGACCGCCCTCCCCACATTGGGGAGTCCCACTGGGCTGCCACCTGCAGCTTCCACAGGTCACTGGGGCCGGAGCGCTCATCTCCGTGCTGCGGGCAGGCAGCAGCCATGCTCGGAGTCTCACTACTGGGAACCCCTCTATCTGGGCACAGAGAGCTTGTGCTACTTGCACGGAGGAGGACAGGCCCCAGCTGGCCACAGTCTCCAGGATGGTCTGGGATGCTGCCTGGATGCCCCCGGGGCGACTAGCTTCCTCAAGTCTCTCCAGGCCCCGAGGTGCCGGAAGCATAAGGTGAAGCATCGCCTGCCCAGGCCTGTTAGGAACCCAAAGAGCAGGCTGTCCACCTGGGGCTGGTGCACACCCTCTGGCCCTGGGACAGGAAGGCAGCACCACTGCCACCTCCCGTGCGCCCAGCATTCCCGGGAGGCCAGGCTGTGCCTTATGCTCCCTGCGTCCCCACACAGCACACGGGGCCCCACCCACAGTAGGGGCTCCAGAGAACATGCCAGGAAGGACTCTGTGAGCCCAGGGGTGCAGCTTAAGGGTGAGATTGGGGTTCTATTTATCATGGAAAGGGAGAGGACCAGGGATGCCTGCAGCCCGCCCTCCCATCCTGGCACAGGGCCCCTCGAAGCATGAGGCTCCATGGGCCCTGTTAGCAGGGGTGAGATGTGCTGGGTGGGTGAGGATAAGCTTCAGGAGGCCCCCTTTGGACTTGCAGCAGCTGACCAGGGAGCCCTCAGACACTCTGGGTTCTGCTGTTCTGCTCCTCACTGTGGACACAGGTGCCCACATTTGCCAGGCCCTGCTCGGGGCTCTGCAGACAGGATAGACCAGGCAGCTGCTGTGACCACTGTCGGGGGTGGGGGACACCCAGCTGGAGGAGGGGGAGAGAAGCACTCAGTGGGGAGGACCCTCCAAGGAGGGCACAGAGGGGGGGAGCAGGGACACTCAGTGGGGGGCATTAAGAGGGGTATGGCCCAGATCTCAAGGGAAATCCAGGACTTGGCTTCTGCCCACCCTCAGGGGCTGACATGCAGACCGGGGGCCCTGGTGGTGGAAGGCAGGGCCTGGAGGCCCCCACAGAGAGACCCCAGTCTGTCCCACCCCAGGCCTCACTCTCAGCCAAGCCAGCACAGGGGGTTGGGGGGCAGAAAGGGGTTTGCTCCTCACTCAGGCGATGGAGGCCAAATGGACCCGGGCTCCTGCAGCCCCTGGCTTTCCAGCCCCGTCCTCCAGGAAGGCCCTCACTGAGGGACCCTCACTTGAAGAGGGGAGGAAACCATCTTGGGGTGTGCTCCCCACCTCCAGTGGCTGGGTGGACTTTTCTGGGGGGTTGGAGTGCCAGCCAGCCATGTGGGTCCTGAGGAGCCCCTGAAGGGTGATCTGAGGACTGAACTGGACATCACTGCCCTGGGCTTTGTATCTGTCCCTCAGGAAGAAGCATGCTCTGACCAGGAGCACTGTGTCGGCCGTGACTTCGGGACAGGCTGGGGTGCAGCGGGGCGCCCCCATCGTGATGCTGTCAGCAGTAATCTCATTGGCTCTGAGCTCCGGGCCTCTCATACAATTCTCTCTGCCACAAATCTGAGCTCTGCCGAGCTACACGGGCCTCTTGATTTGATTCTGGAATCATCTGCTAGCCTCATCCAGGCCCCGGACTTCCCCTCCCAGGCCCTGGTAATATATTTAGCCATTTGTTGAACAAGTTCAGCCTTTCCAAGGCCGGAAGCTCGGTTTTCAGGAGCTCTCGTTGCTCTTTGGAGAAAGGAGCGAGTGACTGAATATCTCCCTGTGTCCTGCTGGAGGGACTTGGAACCCGAGAGCTTGGGGGTGAGGCCCCTTGAGGGCCACTGTCCGCTCCCATTTGCAAATTCAAGGAGCCATGCTCAGCAGGGTGGAGTTTGCCGCGACAGGCCTCACCCAAAGGAGGTAGCCTCCACTGTCTCTGGGCCCAGGGCAGCAGGACGGTTAGGGACTTAAGTGGGTGGTCCCAGAGCTTGAGCATGAGGAGGGAGGTAGGGGAGGCGGATGGAGGATGCCCAGGCAGGTAGGGCCCCCGGCACTGGGGTCTGCCTGGTGGAGAGGATATTCAAGGGGAAAGCGCTGTGGCCCGGGACCTCAGCACACCTGCAGTGGAGGGGGCCGCGCAGCTGGCAGGGAATGGGTGTACCTTCCTACCTCTGCAGGGCAGCCCACCCTCTGGCCCGCAGCCTGCTCTCACCAGTGCCCCCCTTCCCACTTGGCCGGTTTCCCTGACACTATGGTTCCCACTTGCCCGGGCCTGAGCTTCCACCATCTCTGCTGCCAGCACTCCCTTTCCCAGCCTCCTGGGATGGTTGACCTTGCCCCATGTCCTTCCTGAGAGGTGTGGTTGGCCACCTGTGAGCATGCGGCCCCTTGTGCACCTCCTCCCATCCCCAGCAGGTCCCCAGGTCTGTGTCAGTCAAGTCCAGCACTGAACACCGTCCCCGCTCTGGGCCCTAGGCCCTAAGTCTCTGCCCCTCAAAGGGTGTCTGAGCATCCCCTGGGAGCTTGTCAAAAATGCAGAACCTCAGGTCACTCCCCGGACCCCGAATCAGGATCGCCTCTCAATGAGGTCTCCAGGGGATCCCTGTGTACCTTGCAGTTCCAGAAGATCCTCTTTGGAAGGAACATGCAGGCCCTCCTCCCACAACGCCCCTGCCCACAGATGCAGAGCCCATGGGAGAGCAATGCTCCATGCGGAGCCACGTCCACCTCTACAGCCCGTGCCAGGAGCCCGGGACCCAGACTGCCTGCTCCCTGGTCCCAAGCTCACCTCCAGGGCACGTGTGAGTCCCTTCCGTGGGTCTGTCCTCTGGGGGCTGTATCACCGCCTGAGTGGCCCCTTTGAGCCCCAGGGGTGACTGTGTGCAGGACATGTGCACACGGGGCTGGGAAGTCCCCACACATGTGCATATGTCACTTCATGGGGGTGGAGACGAGAATGATGTACGATTCCTAAGGTTTGGACATGTGGTGTGTGAGGTGTGGCCTCAGTTGTACCTTGCCCTGGGCCCCGAATTATTACAGGGGGTCTGCCAGCATCGACAGGCCAGGCCAGTGCCCTCCACTGCATCATTCATTCATTCTTTTATTCGCCAAATATGTACTGGGTGTCTACCATGGGCTGGGCACTGCTCTATGGGGCAACAGCGAGCATCACAGGTGAGTCCTGGCCCCAAGAGTGCCCATTCTGGAGGGAGCATCACAGGAAACAGGAAACCTTGGCGTGGTGACCCGGCTCTGGAGAAAAATGGAGACAGTGGGATTGGAGGTGGTCGGGACCCTCACTGCAAAGAGGCCTTGTGAAGAAAGCCCTGAGGGGTGAGGGAGGCAGCCCACGGACGTCGGGGGAAGCAGTGTGTCTAGGAGTGGACTCGCTGGGCCAACATTTTGTGAACATTCAACTTGACAGGAAAATGCCGAGACGCTTCCCAAGCGGGCCGGGCCAGTTTGCACTCCCGCGGTGCCACGGAAGGAAGCGTGCCGACACTGGGTCTCGCCAGACTTCCTGAGTTTTGACCATCGAATCGAGTTACTAGCTTACATTTGCCCAGGATTCATGAAAGAGCTCCTTCGTGTGTTCCACGGGCACCCTGCCTCCCCCCTGCTCCTTCTCATGTCCTTTGCCCGCTTTTATATTGGGCTGTTTGGGTTTTTCTTACTCTTTTATTAGTAATGTACTTCTGAAGATACTGGACAGGGATCATTTGAAATTTATGTACATTGCAGACGTCTTTATAGTTAACCATCTGTACTGGATATTTGAAAGTTGCTGAGAGTAGGTCTTAAAAGTTCTCATCACAAAGAACAAGATTTGTAACTATGTGAAGTGATGGATATTAATTAAACTTGTAGTAACAATTTTGCAATATATACGTGTATCAAATCACTATGTTGTACACCTTAAATTTACACAATGTTATATGTCAATTATATCTCAATAAAATTGGAAACCAACAAACTAAAAACATCTTCCTCTGGTGAGTGGCTTGTGTTTTCACACAGTACTTTTTAATGAAGGAAGTTTCAAGCTCTAATATAGTCACTTTATGAAATATTTTCTTTTGTGGTTAACCTTTTTATGTCTTACTTAAATACTTCCTTATTACAAGGTCAGAAAAATAATGATCAAATATTTTCATCCAAAAGTTCTAATATATTTCTATATTTCTTATTATTTCACACCCTCACATTCCTGGGATGAACTTAACTTGGTCGTGAGTATCATCACTTTTAAAAACTTACACTATGGGTGCAGTTTGCTAATGATTTGTTTAGGATTTTTTCATCCTTCTTGAAGAGGGAGATTGGACTAATATATCCTTTCTTGTATGTTCTTGTTTGGTTTTGTTTTAAAGGTTATGCTGGCCTCAGAATAATTTGGGGAGATTTCCCTCTTTATCTGCTCTCAGGAAGTTTGTGTCAGACTGGAATATCCTGCTCCTGGGAAGTTTGGGAGAACACATCTGAGTAACCCTGTCAGCCTGAGTTTTCTTAAAGGAAGATTTTAAACTAAGGGTTAAATGACCTTGACGGCAACAGAAATATTAGGTCTTCTCTTTCATCTTGAATCAATATTTTAAAGTCTTAATTTTCTGGGAATTTGTCTATTTTGCATAAGATTTCAAATGGATTGGTTCATGATATTTTTACCTTTTAAAGCTTCATGTGTGTTTGATGATTTCCTCTTTTCATCCTAATATTCATTTGCTTCTCCCTCCCTCTCTAATCAGTTTGCCAAAGGCGCCTATTTAACGAAGACAAAAAAGATGTCTTTCCAATTGCCAACCCACTTTTGTCTTCGATCCTCCCTGCTGTGCCTTTCATTTTTTTGTTTCATTAATTTCTGCTCATTCTGTGTCTTTTTTCTCCCACTTTTATTGGTTTTAGCCTCTTGTTCTTGTTCTGACTTAAGTTGAATACTTGGCTCACTAATTTTCACTCTTTTCTTCTTTTAAGGCTACACAATGTCCTCCAAGTACCACTTGCAATATTCGGTATACCTGTAGTCCCACATACTGAGGACAGGACATGTAGAATATTCATTATAACCCAGTTCTAAGCATTTCTGATTTCCCTTATGCATTATTCTTTGACTCACCCACCATTTGGAAGTGCATATTTTATTTCTCAAATACATGGAGATTTTTAAAGATTATTTTTACTATCTTAAATTATTAAGATTACTTTTTAAACCTTGTTTTGACTTGTAGCTAATTGCATTATGGTCAGAAAACACAGTTTACATGGTATCAATTCACAGGAATTGGGTGGTTAGCTTCGTGTTGTACGTGCAGTTCTTTTTCCTAAGCGTTCGAGGTACACGTGAGAAGAACAGGAAACTCCCTCAGCGTGCCTAGGCTGCCAAACAGAGGGAAGGGGTGTCCACTCTCATTTGTCAATATAGCTACAAAAACCACAGATAAAATTTTAGCTCAGCAGGCACTGAACAATGCTTTGGACGGACACCAACTCTCCCCGGCTGCCTGGGGCCCTGGGGCAGCGTCGTCCCTGCTCTGGTCTCATCCAGACTCCTCCTCCATCCTTGCGCAGCTCTCGGGCTCCCTCTGTGCGACCCCTCGGCGGGCACTTCCATGTATGGAGGTTCTCTCTGCTTTTTGCAGAAGGTCCCCCGCCTCTGCACCCGCCGCGCCTGCTCAGGAGGCCGTGTCATCTCTGCCTGCGCAACTGCGGAAGAGTGGAGTCCCACCCCCACCCCCACGCCCACAGGGCTCTGCAACTGGGGCTCCCCGGGGAAGCCTCGGGGTCTGGCAAGATCCTGCTCCCTCCAGGCACAGTGGGGCTTTCCCTTCTCAGGCTGATGCGTGCCTGGGGCCGGGACCCCTGGTACCGGCGTGCGGACACACTGCGGGTCCTTGTGTGTGGAGGCTCTGTGCGCACAAGGCCGCGGGGCCGCTCTGCAGCTGGGCAGCTCCCCGCGCTTTGCTTTCAGCTCGAGGATAAGTTCCGGTGGAGGCTGAGCTGGGGAAGGGCCCTCCTGCCCTCCCTGTCACCCTGTGCTTCCTGCTCCTGCTCCTCCTCCTGCTCCTCCTCCTGCTCCTCCTCCTCCTCCTGGTCCTCCTGCGCCTCCTCCTCCTGCTCCGCCTCCTCCTCCTGCTCCGCCTCCTCCTCCTGCTCCTCCTGCTCCTCCTCCTGCTCCTCCTCCTCCTCCTGCTCCTCCTGCTCCTGCTCCTCCTCCTCCTCCTGCTCCTCCTCCTGCTCCTCCTCCTCCTGCTCCTCCCCTTCTCCTCCTGCTCCTCCTCCTCCTCCTGCTGATCCTCCTCCTCCTCCTCCTGCTCCTCCTCCTCCTGCTCCTCCTCCTCCTCCTGCTGATCCTCCTCCTCCTCCTCCTGCTCTTCCTCCTCCTGCTCCTCCTCCTGCTCGTCTCCTCCTCCTGCTCCTGCTCCTCCTCCTCCTCCTGCTCCTCCTCCTGCTCCTCCTCCCACGGCCAGCAGGGTGGGTCAGCGCCTAGTGCAGGGTATGTTGACTAGGTCAGTGTTCTGAACACGCCAGCTTGGCGGCTCCTGTTTCTGACTTTGCTCTTTGGCACTGTGCCAGCGGAGAGGACAGGGAAGGGGGACAGACACTGTGGTCAGGCAGTGCTGGGCTCGGGCACTGACCCAGGCCGGGCCCTGGCATCCCACAGCCAACAAGCCGCAGTCCTTGTGCTCGGAGGCCTTGGGGTGGGCCTCCTGGAGGCCTGTGTGGAGGGGGCCGTCGTGCATCCCTGCTGGTGGGGTCTAGGTGGGTGGGACTCTCCAGACCTTGTTTCATCAGGTACCAGGTCAGATTGGGCAGTGTCTGCCTGCCATGTCCAGAGGCCCGACCAGCCACCCCAGACGCTGGGCCTGTCTCTGACCCCGCACCTCCACCATGTAGACAAAGCTGTTTCCTAAAGCATCTGGAGCAGCTATTCCTTACTGTGCCCCAAATGGGGTTTCCAGAACCTTCTGGGATCACTGGTGGGCTCCAGGGAGGATATTTCTCAGACATGTGACATTATAGCACATAGCTCTCCTTCAGTTCCTCTGAGGAGCATGAGAATATGCTCAGCGACCCCGGGGACCAGGTGGCCCTGCCAAGCTCAGAGCCACTCACTTGGCATTGCCCCGTGGGGCGGCAGCCTCTGCCATCAGCCAGATGAGGCCTGGAATTGCATCTGTTCTCAAGAGCCCTTCTCTTTGTCCTTAAGCCTGACTGCAGCACCAAAGCACGTCGCTTTGCCCCAGGCCTGGGACACAGATGGACGTGTGGAGCGGCCCCTCTGGAGGCCACTGTGGCACAGATACGAGTGATGTTGGGGCTTGGGGAAGGACTGGGTCAGTCCTCCAGTCCATCCACACCTCCTAACAGGGTCACATTCTCCTTCCTCGCTGCCCAGCACAGGGTTCAAAATGCAAGTCAATAACACGGGGAGGCTGGAACTTGGAGCCTTGAGTTTCCTGTTACACAGAGAAAAGAAGGGAAGCCTGTAAGGGCTTTTCCCAGGGCACAAAAGTGTCTGCCTTCAATCAGGAGTGAGTGAGTGAACAAATGAGTGAATGAATGAGTGACTGAGCGAATGAACGAGTGAATGAATGAGTGAATGAATCAGTGAGTAACTGACTCAGTGAGTGAATGAATGAGTGAGTGAGTGAATGAGTGAGTGAACGAATGAGTGAATGAATGAGTGAGTGAATAAATGAGTGAGTGAATGAATGAATGAGTAGCTAAGTTAGCGAGCGAATGAGTGAATGAAGGAGTGAGCGAATATATGAATGAATGAGTTGAATGAATGAGTTGAATGAATGAGTGAGGGAGCGAATGAATGAATGAGGGAGTGAATGAATGAATGAGGGAGTGAATCATATGCTCTCTGAGCAGGTGCTCTCTCCAAGAGTGGGCCAGGGGCTGAGGGCACAAATATATCAGACAAAATTGGTCCCCGCCTCCCAGTCTAGAGGGACCCAGATGGGTGAAAGGTCATTAGGAAGCAGTGACCAGAGCCCAGGCTGGGGCTTGCACTCCCTCTTGTGAGGTCAGGGAGGTTATTCCTGGAGGAGGTGTCCCCCAGCCAGTGTTTCACAGCTTGAGTTGACTTCATAGTTAGGAGGCCCTGGGGGTAGGGAGTCAGAATCTGCAGGAAAAATTCCTACGCTTTGTGACCCTATGGGGACAATCAGAGCTCTGAAGAAAGACAGTGACAGGCTGAAAGGCAGAGGGTGGTTCATCACCAGTGAGAGGCTGGCAACCCAAGGCCTCTTGGGCAGATGGGGCTGAGGCCGAGGCCCAGGCCTTCCTGTAGAGTCAGGGAGCTCCAGGGGGCTCGCGCTCCTGGGCTGCCCAAGAGGTCCACCCCCTGCCTGAGGCTGGTGCTCCCCCTCAGCCTGAAGGCCCCCACCTTGCAGACACACACACCCCCTCCCTGGGTCACAGGTCGGGTTAGGTGCTGGCTCTGCTAGTAGGAAGGACTGTGCCCGGGTGGGGCTGCAGGACCCAAGGTGAACAGCAGGAGCCTGGATGAGAGGGTGCTGGGTCGGTGGGAAGAGCAGAGCATGGACTGGAGAGATCCCGCCGATGTGAGAACCCGGGAACAGCCTGGCCAGGACCTGCTGCCAGGGGCTCTTGAGGAGAGTGGTAGCCACACTGGGTGAGGTGGACATGCCAGAGTTCCCAGGCAGATGGTAGACAAAGGACCAAGAGGCCCAGAAGTGTCAGAGAATTCGTCCAGAAGTGGATATGCTAGAAACCTGCTCGATGTCTTGCTCCTCGAGGAGTGGCGGCTGTTCTCTGAGGCCGGGGCTGGCGGAGGAGGTGGAGTTAGGGCCTTCCTGGGCAGGTCAGGGAGGGCAGGGATCTTGTTGCTTCTCGTCCAGTTGGGACAGAAATGACGAGTGCAGCATCCACGTGTTGGTAAACACAGAGTAGGCGAGGAAGGACCGTGCCCTGGAAGGGCCGTGATCTGTGGATCTGGGAGGGAGCTGGGTGCCCGCTCCACCCATGCTGTCTGGATTCTTTACGAGGACCACCCTTCCTCAGCGCCGGCAGCCGATCCAGACGTGGCAGGCGGTTGGGAGGCTCACAACCACCCTGGAAAGAAATGCAAGGTGTGTGTTTGCTGGCGGCACGGCCCACATGGTCCCTCAGTCACCAAGGCCAGGGTGCACTGCCCCGCCCCGCCCTGTTCGTGGCCAGTGGCTGCGGTCAGCCTGTTCTGTGTGTCGGGGAAGCCTGTGAGTACAGGTTTCTATGCGTCCATCTGTAACCTGATTCCATGTCCCGTGACGGATGGCAGCTCCTTCCAGCATGACAGCAAAGCCCCGGGGGCCTGGGACTCAGGAGTCAGTGCCAGTTCACAGTTCATGATTGTCCAAACCCACAGGACAGGGGGCATCAGTAAGGACAGGAAGCGTGCAGGCCGGTGAGGCAGCGAGACAGTGACAGCAGATTCCTGTTGGGGCCTCTCCCCCAGGACGCTCCCCAGGGAGGTAAGAGGGAGTTGACCTCTCCTAGTGTGCAAGGTGCAGTCCTCTCCTGCATTTAGGGTCCAGACCAGAAGGCCCCTCCAGAATCAGCCAGCAGGGGTCTCAGACCTCTCAGACTTGGAACTGTGGGGTCGTCAGCCTTGACCATGGTCCCCTGAGGTCACTCAGCCCCCCAAAACTGGCCCGGCCATTGCCTTCTGTGAGACGGCCCTCAAGGCAGGAACATTTTCTCCTCTTCCTCCTGCTCCAAAGCCCAGAGTGGGTGGAATAGTGGCCCCCGAAATTCACGTTCCCCCGGAACCTCAGAACGTGACCTTCTTTGGAAATAGGGTCTTTGCAGAAATTAGAGCAAAGCAGACATGAGCCCAGAAACACCTGAGCCTCTAGAAGCTGGAGGAGACAGGAAGGAGCCTCTGCTGGAGCCTCCTGAGGGAGTATGGCCCTGCCCACACTTGATTTTGGACTTCTGCCTCCAGACTGGAAGAGAGTAAAGCCCTGTTGTTTTAAGCCCCTGAGTTTATGGTATTTGTCACAGCAGCCCCAGGAAGCCGATACAGACCCCTGACAGGAGGGACTGCTGGAGGGATGGACGTCTCCTGCTGGGTGTTCTGTGGACACCCTGTAGGCTGGTACCGTCTCCATCTCCACTGCACAGACAGGGAAACTGAGGCACGGAGAGATGGTAGAGGTGGGCTCTGGACCACGCAGTTCAAGCTGCCCACCAGCTGCCCCTACCATGGACCCTGGTGCAGGGCGGAGCCCGTAGGAGCACGTGTGCTGGTGTCCGCCAGAAGGGGGCTCCGCACCAGGAGGTCTCCCTGGGCACTTAGGAGCCCTCTGCGGCTCTCCTCAGACCTCTTTGAAGACTCAGGGTACCTCCCAACCCGGCGAGGGCCTGTCTGAGGCTGGGTCCTCCCATACATCTGAGAGGATTTACCCAGGTCCCAGCGGAGGAGTGGCCGCCCGCAGGCTGGGGTCTGCTGGAGGAAGGGCCGCCCCCTTCCTGAGGTCTGCAGGCCTCACACAGCCCCCTCCTACTCAGAGGCAAACTTTCTCCAGCTGACTTCCCCGTCGCCTTGTAGGATGCAGCTTTGCTGCCCACAGTCCTGGACAGTGCAGGGTGCCATGGGGGATGCCCCCCAGGCCTCTCCTCACTTCCCCAGGACTCCAAGCCAGCCACAGGGGACAGGCCCATGAGGCCCAGGAGGCCCGAGGTTGGGGGGAGTTCAGGACCACATGGTGTCAGCCTAAGGGCAGCTTCCCTGGATCCTCCCCAGTGGGCAGCTGGTGGGCTGCTGGGTGAGGAGCTGGCAGAAGCCCGGGTGTCCCAGCACCCCCACTCCATCTGGGATCCCCCAGGGCTGGCCTGGAGGAGCCTTCTCTGGGAGCCTGTCCTGCTTGGCCTCAGGGCCGACTGGGCCTCCCACAAGGTGACGTGGGGACACGGGAAGGGGACCTGCTTTCTCACCCAGGGTCCTTTGCAGGAGCCCCTTCCCTCTCCGGCCTCAGCTTGTTCTGCGTTCTAGGGCTGTAGTCCTGTGACCCCTCGCCCTGCTCTCCAGACCTCAGAGGCTGAGGGGGTCCCTAAGGAGGTGCGCCTGCTACTTGCTAAGGAAGCGTGAAGCAGGGACATCCCTGGGTCCCGGTGGCCACACCATTTGGAGGCGTCTTCCTGCCGTGGCGCACACTCCAGGCCTAAACATAGCCAGGGGCCATCTGGAGAGCGTGGGTGTGCTCCAGCTATGGGAGCCAGCGGCTTTGCAGGAATTGCCAGGCTGGCCTTCGGTGATCTCCACCCGAGGCTGCCTCTGAGCAATGGCCCTGTGGATCCGAGCTACTGGGGCCAGCGCATGTGTGGCTGAGTATGCCCCAGACAGGGGCCCTTGCCACACGGCCGTCCTCGACAGCCCCGCCCGGCCCTGCTCAGCACCCTGGCTGTCCGCAGGGATCCCACGCTCTGGGGTGGCCTCTGCCAAGAGCCTGCCCAGGAAGCAGGTGGTTAGGGTTAGGGTTAGGGTTAGGGTTAGGGTTAGGGTTAGGGTTAGGGTTAGGGTCCTGGCTCCTGTCCAGGCTCGTGGTCTTTCTCCTGACCCCTCAGAGGCCGGGGCTCTCCGGTCATCTCTGAGGGAGCAGGTCAGCCCTCGCTAGAGGGACAGTCACAGGACGCAGGCCCCGCAGACACCCATCAGCTCACTGCAGTTCCGCTGACCGGCCCTGCTGCATGCCAGACCCAGAGTGCTGGGGGGAGGTAAGGCCTGAGACCCCACGCCCCAGGAAGAGTGGGCTCCAGGGGGCGGGGAGGGGCAGGAGGCGCAGCTGGCCAGGCTGGTGGGGCCCCGAGTAGTCTGGCGCTTACCTGAGCTTGGATTTTCCTGAAGGCTGCAGAGGGCATCAGCACCACACGGTCTGACACATGTGTTATCAGGGTATGAGGCTGGGGGGAGGGGGACCTGTTAGAGATCAGGGCAGAAGTGGAGGGAGACTGCCCGGGGGCCTGGGCCACAGAAGGAGGGTCAAGGAGCAGAAGTGACATGGGGGGTGGCTGCCAGCACGAGGGTGGGTGTCGAGGAGGACCCCTGTTCCCAGGCTCCCAGTGTCCCCGGCGGGCTGAAGCATGGTGGTGACGGGCTCCTCACGGGTGGTGGGCGACCCCAGGTGCCCCGTGCATCCTGTGCCTGCTCTTGAGGCTCTCCCCTCCGCCCTGAGCAGGGGTGGGAGATGGGGCCCGTCTGGTGACAGGAAGAGTCAGACAGCAGCCCCCAAGCCCCTCCCAGTCGATGAGGACCCAGAAGCTGGTCTGACGAATGTCCCACTGGAGCCCCAGCTTTCAGAACACATGGGTGGGTGAGCTGGGCAGCTGACAGACGCAAAGGTTGCTGCTGATGAAAATTTCTCCCCCGAAACGCCACAGGGGCCATCAGACACAGGAGCACCCCCTTTCTGCAGCTGTACACACTTTTGATCGCTGAGGGGAGCTCCAGAAACCTAAAGGGTGCAGACTCGAAGACAGGGGTGTGATCCCTGCAGAAGGTCAGACCCAGCCAGCAGACGGCTGGGGAGGGCCCGGTGTCCCAGCCTGGGCCCAGCAGACCCAGGCTGAACCTGAGGAGCTCCACCTGGTCCTCATCACTTCCAGGACTTGGGTTCCCAGGACACAGCCCAGCTGGAGACGGACGCAGAGGGGAGAGCTTCCGCCCTGGCCCTCAGGCTGTAATGGATGCAGCATAGCAGCAAGAGTCGGCTCACCACAGGCGGCAGCTCTCGATCACTCTCTGCACGGGAGAGACCAGGATCGAGTTATTAGGGAACGATTGCCAGCAGCTCCCACATGAGGTGAAGGGCTGGCAGGCGTCAGGGCCGGCCAGGCGCTGGGTGCACCGACCACCTTCAGCTAGGCTGGAACGCAAATGTGCGTGAGGGGAATCCAGAAGCTTCCGCTCACAAGATGTCTACCCCCACCTCGTCTGTGGGGCCTCTTGCCACTCCAGGACGACAAACAGGAAACACACGCAGGCATGTACACACACACACACACACACACACACATGTTCACATACACAAACACACACCTGTGCACGCACACAAACATGCACACTCACACTGTACACAACACACCTGCACTAGTGCGCGCACACATTCACACACACACACAATTTTGTTCACACACACATGCACACGTGCATGCACACACAACTCATACACATGCACACATGTGCACACACACATGCACACATTCGAAATAAAACCCACTTGGGCCCTGCAAAAAAAATCCTCCCTCCTAAAAGATGGAGCACATAACAACCAAGATGAAGATGAAAAACATATTTTACAAAAGATTCTCTAACAGAGAAGAAGTATATATTTTTAAGTGTCTGTGCTTTCACTAAAATTCAAGAATAAACATGCTGAGGAAATAGAGGACAAATAAGAGGCCTCAGGGGAATAAGATAAGACTTTTAAAAGGAGTACCTGCCTAAATATCAGATGGAAATAAAGAGGTTGCTAGATAGAAAGAAAAAAAAGGAAAGATTACAGAGAAACTGAAGTGAACTGGAGGAAGGAATGTCTGCATTACAGTGGTGAGGAGCAGCGCATCCCTGCTTCTGTCGCTAGACCTGAGAGAGAACGCCAGGTGAGGAACGATGGTGAGAGGCGTCCTGAAGTTGAAAACATTTGTAGTGAGTTTTGAAATTAATTACACATGGAACTAGTCTAAATAATTGTATTTGGTTTGCAAATATCTTCTCCCAATTGGTAGGTTGTCTTCTCGTTGTGATGTTCAACATCACTTTTGTTAGGGAAATGCAAATCAAAACTACAATGAGATATCACCTTACACCTGTCAGAAGGGCTATTAAAAAGATAAGAGGAGAGGATGTTGGAGAGGATGTGGAGAAGCGGGAACACTCATACACTGCTGGTGGGATTATAAACTGGTGCAGCCACTGTGGAAAACAGTACAGAGATTTCTCAAAAAATTAAAACTAGAAATACCATATGATCCAGCTATCCCACTACTAGGAATTTATCTAAAGAACATGAAACCAAGAATTCAAAAACATTTACGCACCCCTATGTTCATCACAGCATTATTCACAATAGCCAAGATATGGAAGCAACCTAGGTGCCCACCAACAGGTGAAGGGATAAAGAAGATGTGGTATGGACTGGAATACTACTCAGCCATAAAAAAAATGAAATCTTTCCAATTGTGACAACATGGGTGGAGCTTGAAGGTATTATGTCAAGCAAAATAAGTCAGATGGAGAAAGACTTCACTCACATGTGCAAGATAAACAAACAAACACGTGGAGAATAGATTGGTGGTTACCAGAGGGGAAGTGGGCGGGGGGAAGGCAAAAGGGATAAAGGGGCACATGTGTGTGGTGACGGATGTCAACTAGAGTTTTGGTGGTGAACATAATACAGTCTGCACAGAGGTTCAAGTATAGTGATGTATGCCTGAAATTTATATATTGTTATAAACCAATGTGACCTCAATTAAAAAAAGATTGTATTTGGTTACAAAACAGAATTAAATATCAAAAACAATTCTCAAAAAATAATGTAGTAGCATAAAAATTACAAGTGAAATAATATACAACACTATTAAAATTTGTACATCTCAAAGAAAGGGGAAATTTTCTGGGAAAATGTGCTTTTCCAAAATTGTCTCAAGAGGAAACTTGAAAACTTTAATAGATGTATAACCACGGAATGAATTGAAAGGGTTGCCAAAGAATTATTTCCATCAGTAGTGCCAGATCAATACAATTTTATGGGGGATTTGTCCAAAATGTTAAGGAATAGATATTTCCAATGCCATATAAATTGATAATTGATTAAAAAATATATAGAAAGCTTCCTAATTAATTTTATGAATGTACTTTAACCCTGATACTAAAACTTGGCAAAGATAGCATTATAAGAAAAATTATGATACAATCTCAATTATGAATACAGATATAAGAATTCCAAATAAATTCTTAGTAAATTAACTTCAGTCACTATCTTAAATTAACAATACATCGAGTGCATTGAATTTATTGCTTGAAGGCAGGGATGAGTTAAAATTATAAAATCTGATTGTACTAATAATTTAATCATATCAATGGGTTAAATGAAAAATATGATAATTTATCAATAGATACAACAAAATGTATTTGATAATACTTATTATCCATTAACCTTAATTATAATCAAAGTAATACATACTTAATTTTAAAAGTTAAAATTGTTTGGCAAGGTTTATAATATAACGCTGTGGTCTCTTGCTCAACTCCTCTTACTTCTAGAATATTCCTGTTCCCCAGAGGTCACCACTTTCAGCTGTTTTTTAGACATTTCTTAAGGTATTTACCAATACATTTCTAAATAATATACTTATCCTATCATTGCTTGATTTTTCAGTTTTAGATATTGTCTATTGGATTCCTCGTTTGGAAGATGAAGGTTAAACTCTCTCATATTGTCTCCACCACCAGACAGAACCATGAAATTGTCTTTCCCGTTTTTTTATGGGATAGATCACAATTTTTTATTAAATCAAAATTTTATTAAATCAAAATTAGTTTGTGCTATTAGATTAAGTAAATGTCATTCAGATCTGAACTATGATATGTAATTTGATTATTTTTCCTTTGTTATGTAACTTTGTATTTTCCTGGAGTTAATAATTGCCTTCCAGGGCTGGCCCCGTGGCTTAGCGGTTAAGTGCGCATGCTCCGCTGCTGGCGGCCCGGGTTCGGATCCTAGGCGCGCACCGAGGCACTGCTTCTCCGGCCATGCTGAGGCTGCGTCCCACATACAGCAACTAGAAGGATGTGCAGCTATGACATACAACTATCTACTGGGGCTTTGGGGGGAAAAAATAAATAAATAAAATCTTTAAAAAAAAAAATAATAATGATTGCCTTACGTTTCATTAGCTTGATTTTTCTACTTGGGGTTTGCAGAGCCTCTTGAATCCATGGGTTGATGTCTTTCACCAGTTCTGGAAAACTCTAGGCCATTATCTCTTTGCACATTTCTGCCCCATTCTCTCTCCTCTCTTTCTGGAGCTCTAATTATAAGTACATTAGAACTTTTGAGCATGTTGCTTATGTCTGTTACATGTTTCTCTGTTTTTTGCCCTGTTTTTACTCTCTGTGCTTCACTTTGGGTATTTTCTATTAACCTGTCTTCCAGTTCACCAATCCTGTGTTCTGCTGTTAGTCATTGATTGAGTTACTAATTTCAGATATCGAATATTATAGTTATAGAATGTCCATTTGATGTTTGTTAATAATTTTTATAACTTTTAAAAGATGTCAATTCTCTGTTGAAATTTTCCACCTTTTCATCCACTTATTTCATCTTTTCCTCAATTTTCTATCACACATTCATCATAGTTATTTTATAGTCCTTGTCTGCTAGCTCTAATATCTGGATCATCTTTGGGTCTACTTCCATTGTCTATTTTTTCCTCTTAACTATGGGTCATATTTTCTTGCCTCTTCCCATGTTTGGTAATTGTTTATTATGTGCTTAACGTTGTGTACAAAAGAACCTGTGAGATCCAGGTGACATTATCTCCACCAGATATCTAGGGAAGAGGTAGTGAGGGCTCATCATGTCAATCCCATCAAGGATGGAGCTGGGTGGGACTGGCTTGCAGATTGAGTCAGACTCAGTCTCCCCTCATCTGCCCACTCCCGGGAGAGGCCTTACACACCCAGCAGGTCTCAGTCTCCCAGCCCTGAGACTCCAGCAGAGCTCTCCAGCCCCTGATTCTCGGCGTTCTAATCTGGGGATGGTCTTGAGGGAAAGGCTGGTGGTTTGCTGGAGGAGCTCCCTCCCTGAGGAGGGCCTGCCAGAGATTTCTCTCTGCTTCTTAGAACTCTCAGCCTGGCTCCAGCCTCCCCTGCAGCCACTGACTCAGCAAATGGCCCCAGGAAAAGCCAGTGGTGAGTTTGAGGCCCCTCCAGTGTCCAATGTGGCCGAGACCCCATGTGAGCACTAAACGTTGGGCTGGCTTCTCTTCTCCCAGCAGTGGCCTCTGGTCTGGGCCCAGCAATGCTCAGCCAGAACCAGCTGGGGAACATCCCTGGAAAAGAACTCCTGGTGACTTGCAGCCCGTCTCAGAGCTTTCTGCCTCTCGGGAATCCAGTCTGTCTTGCCTTTGTTGCCGCCACGGTCTCTGCCGCCTTTAAGGATGTGAGTTTTGCACTTTCTCTGGCTTCTTCCGGCTGTGGTTGCAGAAGCGTTGGCCTGCTGTGACCCACTACATCCTACTTGGAAGCGCAATCTCTGTTTGCTGCGTTTTCTGGGTCCTGTCACCAACCTTTGCTCCGAGTCCCCAACAGCATATGTATTCCCCCCGAGCCCAGACACAGTCTCTTCTCCTCAGCGGCTTCTGGGAAAGACGCACGTGCGTCTACACCACTTCCTGCGCGCTGATAGTTCAGCTGGGTAAAGAATTCTGGCTCATGTTTTTGAACACATTGCTCCACCACCTTCTAGTCTTAATTGTTGCTCTTAGAGAATCTGCATCATGCTATCGTGTGCTGGCTGACGTCTCGGGGTCCGGCCTCCATGGCAGCATCAGTCGCTCTGAGGTCTCTGCCTTCAGATCGGGTTTGCAAAGGGAGGAGCTGCCAGCAGGTGGGAGGGCAGGAGACGAAGGTCAGGAATTGTTTCCTGACCGGCTCTGGCCAGGTTGCTCTGGGCAGGCTGTGTCTCTTACCCAGGGGTACAACCCTGCAGGGGTCTCTCTGCAAACAGCTCCCTGTGGCCCCACACCCTCCACGCTGCTTCAGGCCCAGATGGTTCCAGCTCCACGCCTCCTGGGCAACGCTCAGTCCTCTTGGCTTCCTTCAAACCCTGCCCACACCTGTGAGTCGCCTCTTTACCAAGCCCCACTCAAAGTAGCAGACAAGAACCCTGGCTGTTACGTAATGAATACTCAACAAATGTCACTGAGATAATTGGTTAATTATTTGGAGAAGAAACAAAGTTACATCCTTAGCCAAGTGTCTCTATAAATTAATTCCAGATGGATTAGAGAAGTAAATAAAAAAGAAAGTCACATAGAAATAAAAAGGCGTGTGTAAGTATTGTACGAAGTTTGAATTTAGTGAGAACTTTCTAAGCATAAACCCAAAGAAGAATCATCAAAAGAAATATGGATAAACTGGAGTACATACAATTTTAACCTTTTTATATATAAAAATATCTTCAATTAATTAAAATCCAAGTGAGAAACAGGAAAAAATATTTGCAACAGATGAAGAGCTCCAAAACTAATAAAAAAGACAAATATTCCAACGGAAAATTGGAAAAGACTAGGATACAACAAATTAAATAAATCAAATGTCTAAAGTGAAAACGCTTCACCTCAGAGAAAATAAAGGAAAACTAGGTGCGGTGTATCCCTTGTCCTTCTCCCTCTCGGCTCCCCTCCGTCCCCATGATGGGGGCACCTACCAGCTTTACCACCAGGCAGCTCCTTGACCCCTGGCAGCCCCTGCCTTCACCTTGGGCCACTCTGACTCTGTTCTGATTTCTGGTCCAGACTGTGCCCTGGGATTTTCTTTTCAGAACCGAAAAACCCCATAACATATTTTCCTAAACAAATAAGCAGTTTCCAGGGAGACAAACTTGGCAGCCCCGCCAGTGCAGGAAGAGCTAAAGTTAAACCACAAACAGTTAGGTCTGTACCCTGCTGCAGGCGTCCCCACCTCCCTGCTCAAGCCCCTGCTTGTCCCCGCCTCCCCCACCTGTGTGCCCCAAACTCCCATCTCTCCAGCCTCTGGGGCCTGCAGGGATCCCCCACCCCCACCCTACCCCTGCCTGACCCCTGCTGTCCTGCTCACTGGCCCTCTCTGCTCCTGCCCCTCACCAGCTCCTCCTGCCTCACGTCCTTTGCACTTGCTCTGCCCTCTGCCCAGAAGGGTCTCCCCAGAGCCTCCTGCTGGGGCCTCCTCTGTACAATCAGATCTTATCCAAAAGTCCTCTCCTCAGCTGGGCCCCCGCCTGCAGAGGCAGCATGGCTGGACACCCGCCCCTGGCACTCTCGGCCGCGCCCGATTCATCCTGTGGTGACTGATCTCACCTGTTCACAGTTTGTTGTTGTTTCCCTGCCAAGGCGTGAGCATCACGGTGACAGAGACTCTGTGTCCCCAGGGCAGCACAGGCCTGGCAACAAGGAGTCCTGGGGACAGACTAAAAGCATGCAGCTGATGTGGCCACCATGCCTCCTCCCAGCCCTGGGTGTGCTGTGGTTTTCTTCTATTCTATGATGTTCTACAGTGTGGACAAATCAGCTCCATCATTAAAGAAGGGAGAGCAAACACCAGGTGAGCCCACCGAGTCTTCATGGAGCAGACGCTGAGCAAAGTGAGTGCGGCCTGCTGCCTGAGGGGACTGTGTGTGGGTCAGGGAGGAGGGCCTGGAGCTGGGCTCAGGCCACAGAACGGGACCTGTCTGGGCTCCTCCTGGCCAAGGGGCCATAAACACCTCCTGCCCTGGAAGCGTCCGGTTGCCCAGGGCAGGCGGCCAGTGCTCAGCTCTGCCAGAGCTTCCTGGGCTGTGACGTGGCTTGGTGACAGCCCCGCCTGCCCCCACCACTCCCCGCAGTAGCCCAGGAGGCAGGAGGATGCCCCAGCAGGGGCAGTGAGGGTCTGCAGGCCCAAAGAGCCCTCCCGAGGCCAGGATGGAGCTGCTGCTGTTGCTGCTACAGCCGGTTCAAGCCAGTGGCCAGTGAGCTCTTCTCCAGGGCCTGCTCTCCTCCTGCTCCCTCCATCCCCTCCCTCCCTGCCTCCTTCCCTGTCTCTCTTTTGTTTCAGACACGTTTCGGGGTTTGAATTTGTGTCAGTACTGGCCACAAAGAACACCTCAGTCTGACCTGTCTAGACGGAGTGGACGTGGATATGAGTCCGCTTCAAGCCCGGCCAACCCTCAGCCTCATCCCAGCATGGCTCTGACCCCAGGGCAGGGCTCTGACCTCTAGGGCAAGGCTCTGATCCCTGGAGTTGCACCCATGTCTGGCCCTCAGCTCTTGGGCCCCCCGCCCAGCCATCCCTGTGTCTCCCCGCTGGAAGCTCAGGTTCCTCCCAGGGAGCTGTCATCCCTCTTTCCTGACCCTGGGAATCCAGCCCTCAGCCTGGCTGCCCCCCGAGCCTGGAGCCGCCCCTGGGCAATGCCACTCTTTGCCCAACAGAGCTCCTCTCTCCCTCAGGACGCCCACCTAGAAACAGGAGTGGCTGCTTGTCAGGTCAGCTTGTGCCACGCACTCTGTCCTTTACCCAGCCCTGGGAGGGGATGCTGTCCCCCACAGGAAGACTTGAGAGGCCTGCTGGCTGCCCCAGACCCCCTCCTCTGGCAGAGGGGGGCTGGGCTCTGGTGGCTGCATCACCTCCCGGCCCCTCCTTCCACCTTCCAGCCCAGGGCTACTTGGGATGAGCCCCCACTTCCCGGAGTCCGTGCTCACCCAGGAGGCGGGGGCCAGGCCCGGATCCCAATGGCAGGGGCACGTGTGTCTTCCAGGCCGCTGCACTCCGCCAGGCCGCTGGGAGCCGCGGGTAATGAGGTGTTGTGTAACCGCCGCTTTCCTCTCCGAGGCAGCTCCCTGGGCTTTTTGATTTAATTGCCAGTGTATTTCCAGAAGCAGAATCTGGGGCGCTGTGCTGACAGCGGGTCTGGGGAGCGCTGGCCAGGGTCTCTCCCTCCCCGACTGTCAACATGCTTCCCAACCCAGCACCCAGGCCAGCAGGTATCGGCCAGAGCAGAGGGCAGCTCAGGCTGCACACTCTCGAGTGGGACTGGGGTATAGAAGCCCCACCACCACCTGCATCGACAGCCTGTCCCCTCACAGAGCATGGCCTAGGCCCAGGCCCAGGAGGCAGCGAGCATGCAGGCCCTCCTCCCCTCTGGGCTAGCCGTCAATCTTCCGGATTGTTCCTTCATTAGGCACATGCCTGGGTGCTGGGGTGGCGTGATGACCACACGGTCACATGGGCCCATGACCTGGGGCTCGAGGCCACCACCATGGAGCTGTCACCCAGGGTGTCACCTGCTGTGTGCCCTGCCCTGTTCCTGCCTGCAGGAAGCACCCAGCTCAGCGGCTGACACGACAGGACCTCAGCCAGCGGGGGGAGGGTCTTTCCTTCCACCCACATCCCAGGGTCTCACGGCAGCCCTGTGTCCTTAGGCAGGGCTGACCCCTCCCAGCCTCAGTGTCCCCAAGTGCAACAAGAGGGACTGATCAGACTAGGCCAGGGGGTCCCCAGGGCCCTGTCCACCCGTGTCCATATATATGCAGGGGACGGGGGGGCCAGCCAGCCACATGGGGCACATGGCAGAGCCTGCCATCCACCTCCACGACCGACCTGTGTTGGGGGACGTGTGGCCTCGACCCAAGGCTGATGGCTCCATGGGTGAATCCAGTGCTGCTCCGGCATGCCCAGCAGTCTTCCCTCCCAGCTGGCAGAGTGGCCCTTGTTCCTGGGGGACCCACTCCAGCTTGTCCCCAACTCTCGGCTTTCCCCAGCACAAGGTAGATGCGCCCAAGCTGGGAAAGCCCCTCCTCCTGGATCTCCAGTCAGGACAGGGTGGGTCCTTCTGGGGCCATCTCTACTGCCAGGGGCAGATCTTGCTCTGGAAGGAGGCAGAGCCGGTTCCGGTGGCCACTGGCCTGGAGCCACGCTGGCTTCCCAGAGAGAGGAGCCGCACACTGCCTTCCTTTAGTCTCCGGATTAAGGCAGCGGCCAGCGGGAGTAGGATGGAGGGCTGACTTTTGGGGTTGCCCATCCCTGGGCCAAGCACAGCCTTGGGCACCAACAGGGCAGGACACTAGTGACTTTTTTAGAAAGAATTTGATATTTGTTATTTCAAAAAAGGCATCCAAGTAGTACTATGGGAAAGAGCAGAACTTTGACCTCCTCTCACGGGTTTTACAGCTTAGCTCTGTTTTTATTTCAAATCACACGTGGGGGGCACCCTAGTCCTTAGTGCTGGGTGCCTCGGAGAGTCGATTAGGTCCTTGTGTGGAGTCCAAGGGGGACTTTGAGACCCAGGCCCAGGCAGGGGCCGGTGAGGGTTGAGTCTGGCACACAGAGCAGAAAGTGCGGCAGCTCCGAGTCGGGGCAGGGGCTGGCCAGCCGGGGAGACCAGCACGGAGCATGCCCTCTGACCCGGCAGGTGGTCCCTGACCCCGGGCGGCAGGCAGCCTGTCTGAGTGTGCCTGCCAGGGCCGGCCCCTGCCCTTGCTGCCCCTGGGGTGGATGGGGTGACACCAGGCTCTTGTCAGGATTTCACAGGTAAAGAATCCAGGCTCTGAGGGGTCAGTACCGAGAGCTCCCACGGCGGTGGCTGAGTCCACAGCCTGGGCTCAGTCCCTCTTCCCGCTGGGGCCGCTGGGTGGGGCCTGGCTTGGCCTAAGGGCTTCTGCAAGCCTCTGAGTTGCGGCAGGTGGCTCCTTCATACTCCCAGCCAGAGAAGAAAACCAGATGGGCTTGCTCAGAGCCAGGCCGCACTGTCTTTCCCACTGTCAGGGCCAGCAGTGCTCAGAAAGAGAGCAGAGCCGCCATCGTGCCTCCAAGAGGCCTGGTGCCCTGGCTGGCATTGGTGGGGACCCCTGAGCTGGGGACTGGGAGCGCCCACCACAAGCCACAGCCCCGTCTGGTCCAGCCCTGCTCCCTGCGGGAGGCAGCCCCCCAAACCCCAGGCTGTCAGACACGGGACATGGCGTGGGCTGGTCTGAAGCAGTGAGGCCCACAGGCCGGAGCCTAGGGACAGCTTGACTGCCAGGACAGGTGACCTACCCTCGAGGCCTCCCTTTACCCAGCCCCGCATGAACATCCTGCCCGTGGCCACCTTCACTAAGAGCCGCGTGTGCTCGGCTGGCCTGGCCTGCACGCCCATGGGTGGAGCCGAGAGCCCGGAGGACGTCTGGAACGCTGGAGGGGAAGGGCCTTCTCTGGGCCAAGTGTGGGGCTCAGGCTGGGCTCGGCCTCTTTCCGGAAGCCTGGGCCTCGTCCAGGCTTGGACAGAACAAGCTGGTTTTCACCGCGGCCAGAAAACATGAGGCTCTGGCTGAGTGTGCTGGGTAGCCCTTCCAGGGCACATGGGCAGGGCTGGCGTCCTCTGGTGCAGGCTCCCCGGTCAGCCTGCCAGGAGTGCGCAGGCCTGTCGGGGGTGCTGTCCTGGGAGAGCATGTGGGCAACCAGCAAGGGGGTCTGCTGGCCAGGCCTCGATCCCACCAGGCCTGCAGGACCTGTGATGGGAGCATGGGAGGTGGGGAGCTCTGGCCACCAGGCCCAGGGGCTTCAGACAGCCTCAGGGTCAAGGCCTCAGACTTCCGGGTTTGAATCCAGTGCTGCCCCTTAGGGCTGGGTGACCTCATCGAGAGACAGCCCTCTCAGCCTCACTTTCCCCACCTGTGATATGGGCACAAGAAAAGTCCCCAGAGATGTATCGCGAACCTGCGAGGAGCTCAGCCAGCCTGGGCAGCCCAGAGTGGGCACTTGGCAGAGGGAAGGCCCTGCCACCCTCCCTGGGGACCAATGGGGCTGGTGACCTTCTGTCAGGACCCAATGCCCTTTCTTCTGTGTCAGCCCCACGCACCCCCATCTGCTTCTCAGGGAGACGGACGAGTCTGCAGACCGGGAGACAGCTCATTTCCTGCCCAGAGCCCCTGGCCTGTCCCCTGACCGCTGGTCATCTCCCTCTTTGCATAGCCGCTCACTGGCCACCTGCCTGTGACTGGGCCGTGCTGGGGCTGAGAAGGACCCTGCCCTCAGGGAGCGCCGAGTCCTGTGGAGGAGAGAGACCCAGAGGAGACAAACCAGGGGAGCGGCAGGGTCTCTGTGGGGGGCAGGACAGGGTGTCCCTGGGCACGGACGTCGGCCTGGGCCTTTGTGCTGGCCCCTGGGCACTGCTGGGTGACTCTCTCCTTGGACCTTGTGGTGTGCAGGGCTGACAGGGTCCTTCCTGGGGTCCCGTTTTATAGAAGAGGAGACTGAGGCCCCAAGAGGCCAAGCCTCCTCTGAGTCTGTGAACTGGAAACTGAGCCTTGACCCCAGACCCCAGAGTGCAGGGGTCCCAGGATCTGTCTCCAGCAGGCGGGGGAGGTTCCCAGGGGACCACCGCATTCCCTGATGCTGGCACAGTGAGGAGGACCTGAGCAAGTGGCCACCATCAGCACCGACGCCCGGTGAGGAGGTCAGAAGCCCACAGTTTGCCCTGTCCCAGATGTGCTGCCTGTGCAGCTGGGGCACAAACCCCCATCTCCTTCCCCCTCCCGGGCCTGTCCCTGACCCTGACCCCCAGACTCAGGCCCCCACCTGTGCTGGGTGCCTGGGTCACACCTTCCAACCAGGGCCCCAAGGTCTGAGCATCTACATCAGCTCAGGGGTCCCTGACGGCCCTAGCCCTCGTCCTGCCTGGACGTCGGGTCCCCCTGCCTCCCGGCCTTGCCGTGGTCCTGGCCCCTCTGCCCGTCCTGGCCTGGTCCAGCTGCAGCTGTGTCTGCCCCACCCACCCCTAGCCCTTTAAGAGGAGGCTTGGAGAAGCCCCAAGCCATGGAATAGAGCCTCCTCCAAGCCTGGAGTGCTGTCCCCACTCGGTCGCAACTAGGGCATGCTGGGGCAGCCTTGGGTCAGCCTGATGCCCCATCCACCCCCCTAGCCCACTGCCCTTTCCCAGAACCCCTGCAGGCAGGCTCTCCTCTCCCAGACATTTCCAGAAGCTGCTGAGGTCTGTGGAGAGGAGAAAGGAGGCGAGGGGCAGGGGAGGGTACAGAGAGAGGGAGGAAGCAGGAGACCAAGGCGAAGGGCCCTACGTCCCCACCAGCGTGGACACCAGTATTTTGGCTCGCTCCGAGGCAGCAGCCAAGGACATGCTTGTCCGGTTTTCACGAAGTGACCAAGGACCGCCCATCAGCTGCGGCTTCTGGAACCACTGTCCTAAGAGGCGACATGGAAGGGCCTACAGGTGCACTCTGCCTCCTGTCACCCTTCTGGTAAACAGTTTCCAGGTGAAGGTCTGGGCTTTGTGCATGACTTTGGACGGCCACCCTGATGGGAAAGATCCCAGAGAGGACCCCAGGGACCCCATCACCTTCTTCAGGAGGGCTGCAGGCCGCCTTCCAGGCCGCGAGTCCTGGCTGGCCTGTGTCCCCAGTGTCCCAGTGTGGGGCACTGGCCACTCTGAGTGCCCACCATCAGGGCTGGGAGCCTTCTCAGAACACTCAAGTGCCACAGGCTTGGTTCACTTTTCATTTTCTGTCCAGTTTAGTGTCGTTGTGGCCCGAGAGGGGCCCCTCTTCCCCGGGGGACTTCGCTCCTTGGTCTGGGGTGGGGGGCACAGGTGCCCAGCCACCTTCTCCTCCTTTGGGGACACAAACTCATTGTGTTGCTGGAGGGAGCACCTTCCCAGGCCTGTAGGCCATGTCCCTGGGGAACTGGGCCCAGAGAACAGCCCCTCCTGCCCCCCCTCCTACCGCTCACCCCTCCTCCTCTCCCGCAGCCTTGCCTTCTGTGGCTCCCATCCCCCGCCCCAGTCAGCTCTGTCCCACAAACCCCGCATCGTAATTTCCCAAGGCGGCTGAGCCTGAGAAGAAGCTGCAGGCCGCTGTTTGGGCTGGGAATGTGACTCCGTGGGTTCCCAGGGCCCCGTGAAGTCCCACCACCCCTCTGCCTAATTTAGAAAGAACTAATGAGTTGGCTCCCCCAGGAGAAGGGCTGCCATCTGTCCTGGTTTCAGATGCTGCCTCTTGTCCTGCCAGGAGAAGCTATGAGTCACCTGATTTCCCCGCGACCGGAGAGGAGGCGCCTACAAAGGCATTGAGTGAGTGGAGCGGGCAACAGCCAGCAGTGGGGATCTGGTGACGGGGCTGCGTGCACCAGTAGAGTGCCCCCTCTACCCTAACCCCCAGCTGCAGACCTCGTCCCCAGGGAACCCGGGGCAGATGCCCCGCAGAGGCCAGCTCGTACCCCAGTTCTGGGCATCGCAGACCCATGTCACCATGATTGGCTTCCTGAGTGGACCACGCACCTCTGCTTCCAGAACCCCCGCCGGGAAGGCAGAGACACACACAGGCTCCCTTCCACAGCAAGGACAGCGACTCAAAGAGGGCTCGAGGCGACAGATCCACCCCATCCTGGAGATCTGGCCCCAAGTCACAGGCCCGGCCGCAGGCAGCCCTGCTCCCCACCCGGCTCTGTCCCGAGCGCCCACTGCAATGCCAGGGCGGGGCCCGGCAGCCAGTCAGGCCCTACCCAGGCATGCAATGCCCACATCTCCCATCCATTCATCCATCCATCCATCTAGTATTTTGACGACCCCCATGTGAGCACACAGGCTAGTGCCGGGGACCCAGAGCAGAGCAAGTCACAGCCCCAGGGCAGCACCAGGGCAGCGAGGAGAGAGGCCTGGGGGGCTGCTGGGAAGGGAGGGAGAGGTCGGGAGGGCTCCAGGGAGGAGGTGAGGCCTGAGCTGGAGAGTGTTTTTGGGGTGGGGGGGACGAGAGGAGACACACAGGTTCTCGAAGCTGACGAGGGACAGGCAGGGCCTGGCCAGTGCTGGCAGGCGAGGGCCAAGGTCCATTCCTGTGTGGGACCCCAGGTTCCAAGGATGTGGACAGGTCCCGACCTGTCCCCAGGCAGGGCCAGCCCTCTGGGACCTAACAGAGCCCAAACTCCGGTCAGTTGCAGGCTGGAGAGGAAGGCAGGAGGATCCACCACTGACCCTGGGGGAAGGGAGGCCTGCCCAGACAGGTTGCCAGTGAGACGACCGGTCAGGTGGGGACGAGGTGTCCTGGGGATCACCATGCCTGCTCTGTCCACCTCTGCCCTCGCCAGCGGGGCCGAGACAGGCCCAGGATGGACCCCTCTCCCGACTCAGGTCCTGTGACAGGCCCACGCACGCTGCTGTGCTCCAGCGTCTGGTCTGCCCCAGCAGCCAGCCTCCCTGGACTGGGCAGACATGGACAGCATCCTGGATGGCCCTACGGTTGGGCAAACCTGAATCATAATGGTTTTCCTGAGCCACAAAGCAAACAGAAGTGGTTCTTCACTGTCCCCTAGGGAGGCGTCTGCTGAAGCGTTTGAACTGGCTCCAACCTGCGCGGGGCCAAGTCCACTGAGCAAGGCCATCTGTGACGTGGTGCCCTGCCCTGTCCATCCTATACAGCCTCACCCTGGGTGAGGCCCTGCTCCTGCAGGCGGGGCCTGGTGGGGAGGAGGCCCTGGGAAGAGAGGGGAGTCCTAGGGGGGAGGAGGCCATGGGAGGGGAGGTAGTCCAGGGCAGGGAGGGGGGTCCTCCAGATGCCTGAACTCTGGCACGGGCAGTCTGTGGTGGCACCGTGAAAGGAGAGGCAGCAGAGGGGCAGCTGTGCGAGGCTGAGTGAGGCTGCAGCCCAGGTGGGTGGTCACTGTACTCCCACTGAGAATGTCATTGTCACCTGACATTCTGTGTTCCCAGCATCTGGTCTGCCTGGCAGCCCAGCCTCCCCCTAGGAGGTGCTGATCACCCCGAGTTGGGTACCCTCCTCAGAGCCTCAACTCCAGGCACGAGGCCTGGGGCAGGGCAGGTGCCCAGTATGCATTTGGTGATGCGGGCAGAGTCCTGTCCCGGGTGTGCTGGGGGAGCCAGGCCACTGGGGAAGAGACTTCATACGGGGGAAAATAAAGGCCCCCACAATGTCCACGTCCTAGACCCGGGACCCATGAACATGTCACGTACGTAGCAAAAGGGAATCAAGGTTGTAGATGGAACCAAGGTTGGTGATCAGCTGATTTTAAGATGGGGAGATGGTCTTGGATGGTCCAGGTGGGCCCAAGGGTCCTCGCAGGGGAGGAGGGAGGCAGAAGTGTTCAGAGGGTCAGAAAAACACCTACTGGCTTGAAGATGGAAGGCGGGGCCACGAGCCGAGGAACGCAGGCTCTCTAGAAGCTGGAAAAGGCTTCCAGCTCTAGAAACAGACTCCCCGGGGGCCTCTGGAAGGAACCAGCCCACCCACACCTGGAGTTAGCCCCAGGAGACCCTGTTGGACTTCTGACCTCCATATCTGTGGGAAGATGAATTTGTATTTTTTAAGCCAGTAAGCTCGTGGCAGTTTGTTACGGCTGCCCCAGGAAACTCACACACCCTCCCTCCTGGAGCCTAGAGTCCAGGCAGAGAAAAGAGCACGCGTGCACACACACGAGAAAACCCGCACGGCACTGCCCAAGGTCACTGTGTCCTCCGTCAGCCTGGGGTCGGCGTCTGGACCGTGAGTGTGTGTGGCTCCAGCATGGCTGAGATGCCCAGCCCACAGGGGCCGCCAGCGCAGCCGCCAGCCCCGGCTCCCGGCCCTTGTGGTGGTCCTGAATGGTGGACAGTCAGCCCGCCAGGCCCTCAGAGGTAGTGGGGCCAGGCGTCACCTCACAGGAGGGAGCCCTGCGGGGGGCTGAGATAACAGGGCCCCCGTCACCGCGCCTGCCCTGCGCCGCCTGCCCTGCGGTCAAGCCCTCCTGGGTTCAGAGCGGAGAGCCCAGTTGCTTCCAGGTCAGGGAGGACAAGCTCCTCTGCTGCCTGAAGAAGGGCTACTGCCCCCAACATGCAGCTTAGGTTCCAGACTGGACGTGGAGGGGCGACAACAAAGATGACGGCGAGGACGAGGACGGTGACCATGATGATGACGACGGGGGGTCGCAGGCCGGCGAGTGCTGAGACGTCCTCGCAGTGTTCCTGTGGAGTATGGCGGCGGCCTCAGCTCTCAGCGGTGGGGCCAGTGACACTAGGTACAAGTTAAGGGTCTTGAGCAGGTGTGGAAAACACACACACACACATGCCCACACTCACACGCTCGCCCTCTGGTGAGATCCCCCGGCAGGAAACGCCCCAGGAGGCTGCCTCAGGTTGGGGGACACTCCTCCTCCTCTTTAACTTCTGAATCTTCTGCAGCAGCATCTGCGGGTTTGTGGCCAGAGGATCTTTGGGGGTAATTCGCTGCTGTGGGTTCCGGGGCAGGTTGTGGACAGCAGGAGGACGGTGGGGGTCATGTGGGGCTCGTGGGGTTGCCAGGCTGGGGCGGGGGCGCCTGCTCGTGGGTGGAGGGCGCCCTCTGCTGGCCACAGAGGAGGACAGGCCCTCCTCTGGGGGCTGCACCGTGATCTGCTGGGGAGCCCCGGGAAAGCGGTCTGGCCACGCCCCTCAGGCTGGCCTTCTCCCAGGGTGCCGCCAGCCCCTCTGGCTCCTGGGGACTCGCTCTTGCTGTCACAGGAGGGTGGGCCACCCAGCAGTGCCCAGACCCACTCAGCACAGCCTTGGCCACCTGGGCCTTTCCCTGAAAGGCGGTCTCTTGGGGTCAATGACCGTGGTCAGCTGCTCTCCTGGGAACGTGATTGCTGCTCCTTCCCCCGCCCGCCCCCGCGAGCCCACGTCAGGGCGCCATTCCCGGGAAACGGACGGGACTGGAGCCACATTCCTGTTCACCCACCAAGTGCTGGGGCCCACCACAACGGCTCTGCCAGAGTGGGCGGTGGATGCGGGTCCCTGGCCGTCACATTCTGGGTGGACAGAGCTGGTCTTTGTGGAGTCGAGGAGTTTTTAGCTCTTCTATGAATAGACGGGCCCACAAAGTGCACGCCTTGGGCTGGGGCTCTGTGACCCTCGTCTGGAAGGCCTCGCCTTGCCTCCCTGCAGTGCTGTAATTGCAGGCATCATATTTTTAGTTCACACTTGACATCTGAGTGCAGCTCGCCTTCGGGGACCCCTGTCATCAGCGGCTCACCAGGCGCCACTCCAGGGCTGAAAATGACTACCTCCGCCCCAACGGGCATTTCAGGCCACGTCAAGGCCCCTGCTGGAAGCCCAGAAGAAGGGAGGCTGGGGTGGGAATCGAGCCTGAGAAGCCGAGCGTCCGCTCCTCGGCTCGCCAGCAACTCCTGTCGGTGGAGGAGCAAAGGAAGGCGTCCCTGATAGAACTTCCTGGTGATGTATAAGTGGCCTCCCACGCGAGGGGGCTGCTTCGCGGCTGCCACCAGCCACCACTGCAGGAATTTCCTGTATAAACACAAAGGCGTCCGTGGAGCCCGCGGGTACCCTCGCCTCACCGCCGTCCTGCACGCCCCCTCTGCCACCCAGCTGGTAAGAGGACACGGAAAGAAGCCCAGCCAAGGAGGTCCCGGACCCGGCAAGGGGTGGGCACCTCCCAGCCATGGGTGAAGAGGGCCTGAGTGGACCCCAGGCCACAGGCAGGGCCAGCGAACAGGTCCTGAGCTCTGGGGCCGGCGCTGAACCACTGAGGGCACACTGGCAGAAGGCTCTGGGCTCTGCGACCCATAGCTCTCCAGGGAAGCAGGTCGGAAAGCCTCGAGGGGGAGCCAGACACGGAGGTGGGCTGGAAGGTTCTGGATCCTGGAACAGCTTCCTAATGGAGGCCCATGTCTCAACAGACATGGCTCTTCATTGGGAGCGTCTGTGCGTGTCCACCTGCTCTCAGAGAAACATTGGAGCATCGCCACCGCCCTGCGAGCACCGTGGTTGCTGTGGAAACCAGCTGTCACCTCACAGGGACAGCACAGCTACGCCTTGCTCCTCTCTGGTGACCCATGCACTGAGGACACAGTGCTGTCCTCGCTGCATCTTGGCTCCTTCCACGCCACCCCTTGTCCCTCCTCGGCCCTGGGCTGCACAGCATGGATGCAGGACACTCCCGTCCACAGGCAGAATCAGACCCGCGGTGCAGCCTCGGAAAACACCCCCTTGGAGGCAAGATGCTCCTGTCCTGGTTCTGCTCCAGGTGCTCCAGCTGCCGCAGAGGCAGGACGGGGCCCTGTTATCCGGAAGCCGGGCGATGGAAGCTGGCCGACCACTTGAATTGTCCCCTGCCTTGGGGTGGCCCAAGGCCGATGCAGCCGCCCAGGTGAGCCACAGTCTGGGGTCCATGCGCCCTGGTCTCAGGACTTTCCCTGAAATCTCTAGGACAGGTCTGGCCCCTCACACTGTGCCAGAACACCCTTCCCGGAGGACGAAGCTCTCCACAGGAAGGAGAGACCAGGGCTCTCAGGCAGGAGTGTCCCCCAACCCCCCAGCCCCACCCCATGCTCTGCAGGACCCCCCCCCCCCCCGACTCCCTGGAGGTGCAGCCTGAGCAGTGACTGGAGGGAACTGAGACACGGCCCCCATCAGCCTGGGCCCTGGGCAGCCCTCACCACCCACGGACATGCCTTTGGGGCCCCACTGTCTTCACTAGCAGGGCTCTGTGTCTCCAGGAGCCTATGCCCAGCAAATGGCTCCATTGTTGGTGATGGGCTTCCCGAGACCATCGACCCTGCAGCAGGAAACACCAGCAGCTGGCGCACTCAGCTTCTCCAAGTCTCTCCCCTCGAAGCCCTTTCCTCGCTCTTCACCAGTCCTGGACTGAGGTGCCCAGGTCTCTGGTCCCAGCCGCAGTCAAGGCTGGAAAGACTTACCTTCAACCAGACCTCCAGGTCTCAGTAAATTCCCACTGGCCTCCCCTCTGCCAAGCCGCGCGAGCCCAGTCCTTCCCACCGCGGGGGCACAGGATCTCGAGGTTCCCGGGACACTGGTGAGGGTGTGTCAGGGACCCCTCCCTGGAGGCCCACTGTGGCCATCAAGTGACTCAGGGGACTGGGACCACAGGCTGGGGTGGGGGACTGGAGGAGTCACCCCAAGTCATCCCACCTCAGCTGGAAATGTCCTAAGGGCACCGCTGCCTGACACGGACTGGGTGCCAGGACTGCTGACCGCTGTTCCTCGTCGCTGAGGGACAGCCTGCCAGCGTCAGGTCCCCACACATCCTACTGTTTGGGAGGTCAGTTTTAAGATGTTTCCATTTTGGTCACAGTGACCGACAACCAGCCAACTCAGGCCAGTAAAGAGCCCGATGTGGGTCCCCAGGGTCCACACAAGATCCCCCCAACGCAAGGCACCCCCCTGGACCTCTGTGCTGGTAGAACTGGGATGGAGTTTGAAGAGTCAGAGCTTCGAGTAAACCCAAGACCTCCGGGAGCACGGGGCTCAGGTGGGATTCAGTGTGGCCACACCCTTTCTAGTCCTTGGCTATGAAAATGTGGCCGTCAAATTTCAAAGACAGTCATTCAAACTTCCTGGCAGTGGAAACTCTTCACCCAGAATCCTGCATGGATCCTGTGGCCTGAGGCAATAGAGCAGGGCTGCTCTGCTTAGGAGGCTGCAGGGCCAGGGCGGCTCTGGCCTCTTGGCCCTGCCCCTGCACTCCTGCCCTGGGTCACTGAGTCCTGCAGCCTCTGGTCTCCCTGGAGAACCACACATGCCGGGGGCGTGGCCTGGGCAAGTCTGGCTACCCAAGGCTGGGAGTCAGCAAGACGTCCTTATAAGGTCATCTAAGTGATATTTGGCCAGGCCCTGGAACCCTGGAGGCTTCATTTTAATGTGCGCACTTGGGCAGGTTTGAGAGCAGGAAGAAGGCGGGATTCCATGGGGAGATGGGGAGACGTTTGCCTATCTCAACCCATCGGGAGACATTTGCATATCTTAAGAGCAGAAATCAATCACCTTCAGGCTGAGAGTTCATGGGGTGGGAGTTAGAGGTGTCTGTGCTCTGGAGGACCCTGAGCTCCCCACCCATCTCCCCCTGAAGCCATGGGACCTGGGTCCCATGAAGTGGCTCAGGCTGTGCAGTGCTCCCCTTGGCTGCCAGGAGGATTTGTCCGCTTCTGCAGCCCTGAGTCTTGCCCACCTGCCCAAGTGACTGTCACTGTAAGAGGCACCAGTCCCACCCAGGATCAACTGGAATTTAGTACAGAAATGGGCAGGAAAATCATACTCTCCTGTTAGGTTACTCTAAATGTTGTAAATATATTTGTTCACCATTTGATCTTTTCTGTAATGTTTATGAGAATTTGGCCTGAGCAACAGCTTCCTCGAGTTTGTTTAAAACATGTGATCAAAGTCGAGTACCTGAGGGTTACTGTAAATATTCAATAAGAACATGGTTACCCTTCGACCTTGTTCCCAGCACAGACACAGATGAAAAGAAGTTAATCCTGTTAATTTGCTGTTTTCTTGTTTAAGCTGAAGGGTGACTCAAGGGTCACAAGGATTTATGAGTTTGTTTTGCAGAAGAAAGAGAACTCCTTCAAGGAAGTTATGATCACCAGATAACCAGCCCCTAGCTGCCACTGACGCCCAGAAGTCTGGTTACCCAAGAGCTTATCTGGAGTGAAAGAAACACAGATTCTCCCTTTGTTTCTCTGCAACTCCTCTTCCCAAGCCCCTTAGCTCTATAAACCCCCTGCTTTCTTCTCTTGTGAAGGTGGATTTGATAGAAACCATCCTCCCACCTTCTTGTTTTGGCCAATTCGAATAAACCTTTCTCCATCTCCAAGCACCCGATGTCTCAGTGATTTACTGAGCATCAGGCACAGGAACTTGAGAAAAAGAGGTTCCATATCACAATGAAGTCATCATTTCAGATGTGCTGCTCCTGCATAGAAAGAACTCTAAGTGAGACTAAAGTTCACAGTTTTCATACTTTTAATTTGTAGGAAAAAAATTGTGTTTCAGGGGAAAACTATGTGTTGCTTAGAGGGCATCTCTCCAGGGCATCTGATTCCAACCTCCTGGTCTTGGAGCTCCCTCCTACCTCGGCACGTGGTGGATATTTGTCTCCCGGGAGCTCAAGAGACCCCGTGCAAAAACCAGGATTTCCTCCATTGATTTCGATATTCATGACCTATCCACGTGTCTCTCCTTCAGATTCTCCTTGGAGCTGCTTATAACACCTGCCTGGTTCTCCCTTGACTAACTGATACTGAACCAAGTGGGCTTGCCTCCTGATGAGTTAAATAAGACTCTACACCAGTGGAAGTTGTCTCACAAAGTAAAGTGTATTTGCAGCAAATAGGAGGCCATGAGAAATCATTTCCAAAGTCATGGCATCCCTGAACAAAGGGAAGCAGGAACTTTTATTTCGGGTGGGGAATGAATATTCAAAAGGGAGAGGTGGGTACACTGCAGATTATGGTAATGAGGCTTATCTCCATTTAAAGAGATCTTCACATTAAAAATAAGGCAAGGTCATGGGCGTAGCTCTTATAGGGAGGCTTGGTTAGCTTCAGGGTGGTTGCTGGTTGTGTCTACTTAACATAAAAAAACAAAAGCTTGGAAAAACAATTAAATGTTTCCAGACCCACTCTTGAGCTCCTCAGGGCACCAGTCTGTGACAGAACGACTGAGTAAAATCTTTAACACCAGCTCATTTTTGTATCTGTGCTCCCAGGTTACCCGAAAATCACCTTTTAACAAACTTATTAGGTTTGTAGGAATTATTTACTACTCACGAAAGTTGCGTTTGTTAATCCACACAATGAAAGTACTTAAGGAACCAAACATATTAAACTAATCAATGCAGTTTAAAATGTGGGAAGGTATTTAAGGTTCTAAGTGGGAACAATTATTCAAAGACCTGGTGACAGTTTTTAGACTTATTAATAGAATTAAATGTATAGTATTGTTAAAAAGAAAACCACAGCCCCCAAACGGCGTCACTTGTGCTAAAGCCCCTGACACAAACCTAGATGTAACACCTGGTCTGAATGGGGCGTCAACCTCTCCCAGAGATGTGGTCCGGCTCGACCAGTCTGGAATTTTCTGGTCAGATCACAGTGAGGTGATCTGTCACGTGAGCCCTCTCACCCTCCCCCCCAGGAAGGAGAGGAATCTGCATCACAAAGACACTGCCTTCCCCTCCCCTGGGAGACGGCCTGGCCTAAAACAATCCTCTTTTCTTTGCTAACAGCTTCCCTGCCCCACCCTCTTCCTATAAAAGCTTCCGGTTTGTATAACCCTTGGAGAGCCCTTCTCCTTGCTAGAAGGGACGCTGCCCGATTCGTGAACCGCTTAATAAAGCCAATGAGATCTTCAAATTGACTCGGCTGAGTTCCCGTTGTTGACAGTATGGACTTAAAACTTATGGAAAGTCTAGGGTTCCGCAGCAGCGGGGCCCTGGCCGCCCGCCTCCTGTCCCGCCCCCAGCCTCTGCTCCGGCCCCAGCGCTGAGCGTCCACACGCGCCCGCCCCGGTCCCTGCCCTGGCCTTCCCTACTGGAGCGCCTCCAGCTTCCACTCAGACCCAGAAAAGGCCCCTCCCCTGAAGCCCCCCAGAGGTCAGCCTCCTCCGCGCCTCTTCCCTTGAGCACGTGTCTGTGCAGGTAAAGCAACGATTCAGTAGCTGTGTCTGCGTCTCTGGGAGCCTCCCACCCGTTTAATACGCCCCGCCGGGCCCACTGCCTCCCGCGCCCCCGGCCCCCAACCCGCTGGCGCTCCCCCCGCGGCTCTTAGGGGCGCGATGCCGGCAGGTGGCGCCGCTGCACCGTGGCGACCTCTCACCAGCAGACTGAGAGGTGAGCACCGCGGGGCGAAGGTCTGCCCACCCGTCCCGCCCGAGGCCCTGCCCTCGGAAGGCCCTGTGTGGGGCTCGAGGCCACAGAGGCTCGGGCCGGGTCTCGCTGAATTGTCCCCAGAGGGGCCGGGTGAAAGAGCAGGGACTCACACGGCCTTTGAGACATGTGCTGGCCTCTGCCGTTTGCAGGAGTTCCACACATCTGGAATCTTCCGCGCACCCTAGAGGGGCAGTGTGAGCCCAGGGTTCAGAAGGGGCAGCCGAGGCACGGAGCGGGTTGTCATTTCCTGGCCTAGGTCCTGCTGCTCAGAAGTGGCCACGTGGACCTGGCATTCCAGCCCCCGATCCTGCCGCGGGTCCCTCTGCCCCCAAGCCCCAGGTGGGCGGACCCACGGGTGGCACGTGAACTCCAGGCAGCTGTGCCTTGGGGGCCCAGTTCCGGGGTTGCTAGATACACTGAAGTTCCTAGGCAGCGCCCGGCCCCCAGAGCAGAGGCCCCAACAAGGCCTGAACCAACTTCCCACCGATGAGGGGTCAGCCCCCGGCCCTGGAGGCCAGGCCTAATGGGGCCAGGGGCTGGTCCAGCGCCCACAGGGGAACGTGAGGGGCGTGGGCCTGGGGGCAGCGTGGCACCTGTGCATGAGGGGGCTGCATGCTTGGTGGTCGCTGTGTTTTCTGCTGCTCGGCCAGAAGAGGGCCCCCACGCCCCTCTATGGCTGTGCGGACCACCCAGAGACTGCAGGGCCAGGTTGCGGGGTGCTCAGTGGGCAGCAGAGGGCCCAGGGGATGGGCTGGCTCCTCCTGTGCCCCTCCCTCCTGGGCTTGAGCCCTGTTGGCACTTTCAGCTGAGCTCTGATGGCGGCTCCCACCCACTTCCGGGGATCAGGTGGCTCTGGTGGCCACTCTGAGGGCCATCCCTCCAGGTACAGCACGTGGCTGTACTAGGAGGGTCTGGGGGCCTGCAAGGCCGTCCTCTCCACTGCTGCCCCATTGGGCTCACGGTTTTCCGCCAATGGCTGCAGCTCACCCTGCCCCCTATACTGCAACACCTCAGTCCACAGGATCCCAGCGCCCCGAGCACACCCAGGGCACAGCTGTCCCCCCATTCTTTCAAGGCGGACCCTCCTCTCTCCTCTCCCACACCTCCTCCTTTCCTCGGCTCTCCAGCTGCGCATCCCAACAGCTTCCTGCACACCACAGGCACCTGCCCCCCTCGCTCTCCCCTCCCTCTGCCTCCCTCCCGCCCACAACTCTGCCCACAGCCCCTGGGGGGTGGGTGGAGGTGACTCTGGGCACAGGGAGGGGCCTGCGGAAGGCCCAGGCCATGCCCCTCCCCCAGGCCCCAGCCAGGGCGTCTCCTGCCCACAGTCACAGCCGGCTAGGCACTGAGGTGGACATTGGTCAGGATGGGACAGCTGGGAGCCGCCACCTGGCCCGCTGCTCAGGAGCTCCCCAGCAGAGGGGGCCGCCTATGGGGGCTGTTCTGGCTCTGGATGGGACTCACCTCCCCAACCCCCTATGCACACCTGGCCCAGCCCCAGCATCCCCCTGCACCTGGGAAAGGCTAGTCTGCGCCCACTCACCTGCATCGGGGTGCCGGCCAGGTCAGTGCTACTCAGAGCAGGAATGTTTTACGGGCAGCACCAGAAAGATGGTGTGAGTATTTTATAGACTGAAGCACAGCCCCACTTAAAGAGGGATCCATGTTGTGGGGGAGATGGCCCTCCTGGTCCCCATGTCGCACAAAGGCTGTGGTGGGGGGCATCCCATGGGGCAGGCTATGCCCTCCCAGAGCTGCAGCCCCAGCTCCCCCACCCGCCCCGCTGCACCCCGGGCCCGGCACCCCACCTGTCCCCCCCCGGGGCCCAGCTGACCCCACCTGTCCTCACCCTGGACCCAGCTGACCCCACCAGTCCCCACCCTGGGCCCGTGCGGACCCCACCTGTCGTCACCCTGGGCCCGTGCGGACCCCACCTGTCCCCACCCTGGGCCCGTGCGGACCCCACCTGTCCCCACCCTGGGCCCGGCGGACCCCACCTGTCCCCACCCTGGGCCCGGCGGACCCCACCTGTCCCCACCCTGGGCCCGTGCGGACCCCACCTGTCCTCACCCCGGGCCTGTGCGGACCCCACCTCTGGGTCTTCACAGGGTTAGGGGCCTTTCAGTAGCTGACCCTCTCTGCGTGGAGACAGGTCTTCATGGCCACACAGGGCAGCACCCCACCCCACGGGCGACCCGTCCTGCACCTGCCTTCCTGGAGCAGGGCACCATCCTACCTAGCAAGCTAAGCCCAGGATGATTCGCCTCGCCTGGGCTCTGCGCGCACTAGGGTGAAGCTGCTCAGAGCCAGGTGCCCATCTCTGACCAGCCACGTGCCTTCCCCTCTTTGGTCTCTAAGGCCCCTCCAGGCCCCCTCCTCCAGGAAGCCTTCTGGCCTGCCCACCCTCCCTCCTTCTGCAGATCTCAGGGGCCTGGCCATGACCAGATCAGACTCACTCTGCTTGAGGTCCATGTAGAGGGGATGGAGAGGGATTTAGGAGGGAAGGAGTCACCCAGGCAGAGGGTCTGGATGATGCCATGTCTCTCAGGGCCTGTCCCCAGCCCACAGGAGCCCTGTGGCCCACCAGGCATCTCCTCTGTGTCCAGCCTGTGCTCACCTACAGCCTGAGTCCCAGGCCGGCTCCGAGTGGCTTGTCTGGCACATGCTGGAGGCCCCCTGAGACTCAGCTATGCCACGATGGTGACAGTGTTTCCTAGGAAACCACAGCCAGCTGCCACACGCCTGCCTGTGGGGCACAGGTGGGGGCTCTGCGGCTGGTGCAGGCGGGGACACCCAGGCGGGAAGGTGTGTGTCCCTGTGTGTGCGTGTGAGAGTGGGGTGTGTGGGGGCCTGTGTGTCTGAGAGGGGGTCTGTATGGGGGGGTGTCTCTGAGCCTGTGCAATTGTGGGTCTTTGTGAGGCGTATGTCTGAGTGCCCTGGGTCTGTGTCTGGGAGTCAAAGGGGTGTCTGTGTGTGGGTGTGTGTATCTTGGGCGGGGTGTGTGTGTGTGTCGTGGGTGTGTCTCTTCTTGTCTGGGGTTCAGGACAGGCAGCCTCACCTACCCAGCACCCAGCTGGCAGTGTCAGCCAGCTCACTACTCCCCGCCCACCCAGCGACGAGGCCCTGGGCCATCTGGCAGACTCCCCTTGGCACACAACAGTGGGGCCAGCCTGCGACAGTCACTGGGGCCGACCCCAGACCTGGCCTGGAGGGTGGCATGACTGGCCGAGGGGCCAGGCAGTCCTGGAAGGGTGTGTGAGGCCACGGCCGGCTCTCAGCAGGAAGCGGACGATGCCTCCAGCTCCTGGTGCTGTCCTCAAAGCCCACCGCCCTGAAGCTTCCTGTCAGCCCCTCCCTGTCCCTGCCCAGCCTCCCCTCTGGGGCCCTCTGCTGTCCCTCCTCTGCCTGTGAGGACAGCAGGACCAGCCTAGCACTGGTGTCCCTGTGAGGTACCACGCCCCGGCCCACAGGCTCTGGGGAGGGACTTGCTTGTGTCTAAAGATCTCCTGGGCTTTTGGCTCCTGCAGAGTGGGAGACTAGGAGAGCTGTGGGTCACCATGGGGGTCACCGGCTGAGCCGTGGACAGGGCGGAGGTGCAGGTCACGAGGTGCCCTCAGAACACACTGGAGACCAAGGTGCGCTCACGCCAGGCCCCTCGGCCCCTCCTCTGTCTCCCCTGGGAGACTGGGGTGGCACAGGGCCACCCCTCCCTGTGCCAGGAAGCCTGGCACCCAGCGAGGGGGAAGGACGGGAGGGACCTGTCCCCGGGGGCTGCAGGCCTGCTCAGACCGTAGGGCAGCCCCCTCTGTGGCCTGTGGTGTGCAGGGCTCCGCTGGGAGACTCAGGAGCTTCGGTGGCCTTGTTCTGGAGAGGCCACAGGCTCAGCTGGGTGACCTGAGGTGTGGGCCTGGGGACTGGACCTGACAGGGGCAGGGCCTGGGGTTCACTGAGGCCTGGGGGTGCCCAGCCCCCATGGGGCACCAAGGACAGAGCCATCCTTGGGCCACGCCAGCTGGGGCGCGGCTGTCCACAGTGGTCCTCTCTAGCCTCAGGACTGTCCACAGAGGCTCAGTGACCCCCAGCCCACCTACCTCTGGGGGCCCAGCAGAGGAGCCGGTATGTCCTTGTGGGGAGCCCGTTGCCCCTCCCTGGGGGGCTGTGCAGCCCAAGGCAGGGCACAGTGTCATGTTGACTGGGGACCCGGGAGGCTCCAAGCACCCCCAGAGCCTGTGCCCACTGGTTCACTCATTTATTCCTTAGTCGTCATTGGTTCCGCCAGCCCCTGAGCTCCGGGCCCCAGGAGACGCTGTCTCCTCGGTTCTCTCTGGCTCAGCTCTCAGTCTAGTGTAACACCACATTGCAGACCCAGTTTCCTTGTGGGAGTGTCGCTGTGAAGGGAAGTGTGGCCTGAAGAAGGAACCAGCCACTCTGGGAGCATCTGGGGGACTTCCTGGAGGAGGCCGTCTCCACGCTGATGCTGAAGCAAGAGTGAGTGTTAGCTTGGCAAGGCTGGGTGTTAGCTTGGCAAGGCTGGTGCTAGAGGAGGGAGGAACTTTCTGGACAGAGTTTGCATGGCCTGGTGCAGGGAGTGAATGGGGGTACTCCTCTTGGTCCAGCCCAGACACAGCACCCCACATCAGGAAGGGGGGGGCTGGCTGGTGGAGGGCTCAGCAGGGCCATGGGGGTGAGTCAGGGCAAGGGCCTGGGAACCAAGGGGCCTGGTGCAGTCCTGGTAAAGTGCCTGCCTGGGCCTGGAGCCTGGGGGGCTTGAGGGACTGGGGACCTGGGGTCCTGGGGCCTGTACCAGGCAGGTCTGCTGTGTGGACTGTGGAAGAACCTTGGGGGGCTCCTTGGGAGGGAAAGATGTGGGGACAAGCTGCAGGGGCCACTACGGGAAGGTACAGGGGGGAGGGCCTGAACGGGGGAGGTGCGGGGCAGCTCACCCCCAGCCGAGGAGCAGAGCTGTCCAGAGAGCAGGCAACATCAGGTGCCCTGTCCTGGGGTCTGCCTGGGGGAATGGTGGTGAGGAGTGGGGCTGAGGCTCAACGCCAGCAGTCACTAAAGCACATTCAGTGCACAGGGGCTTCAGGGCCCCTCTGTGACCGGGACCTCTGCTTCCACCTTATGCCCAGGCCCCAGGAGAAGCAGCCCATCGAGGCGCCCCATCCTCCAGGCACACGGCTGGGCGAAGAGCAAGGAGGCCGGGTCAGGAGGGGCTCGGGTCTTGCCAGGCATAGGCACCAGCCAGCAGAGCCCCCCAAAGGGCAGGGAGCAGCCTCCTGGGGCCAGGGCTGGGTGCTCTGAGGGGCCCACTGTGCTGAAAGAGGAGATGGCTCCAGGGGGCCCTTTCTGAAGCAGCAGAAGTGGCCGTCACCCTGTACCCAGCCTCCAGGAAGAAGGGGCCTGGGGTGGAGAACGACAAGGAGGGAAGGAGGCAGCATGGAGGTGGCAGCCAGGCCGCCCTGCCTCTGTCGGTGGCCTCCCTCCGTGCCCGCCCTCCCCCCACTCTGCTCCCCACGACCCCAGGGGCAGGCCCCTTGGTGGATGCAGTCCCCAGGACAGATGCACCCAGGATCCGATACAGAGATTTCCCTCTTTGCTAATTGGCGTATGTTTGCCTTAGAGGCAAATGAAAGAGTTAAAACATGCAGAATTTACAGTTAGCATTTTAAACAAGAGCGTTGTCCCATTTACTCTGATATTGGATAAAGACATACACGATATCTTCCGGAAGCTGACGAGAATGAATAACTACTGTGCTGACATCATTTTGCAGGGCCTCTGTCAGGGCAGTGGCCCCATGCTCCCGGCCCAGGGCCAGTGGGGCCCGTGGCGGTGGGTGGGGGCACCTCCCTAACCCCCGTGTGTTCATCTGCCCGCCAGCCCCTCCCACTCGAGCCCCAGGGAATCAATGCTGCACCTTTTGTAATAAAGGAGACTGTCAGGCTTCCTTCCACGTGAGCGCTGTCTGGGGAAGGAGGAGGGAGCATTTCATTATGTAATTGTCACCGAGGCTAATTCAGCACGGTGCTGCCAGCGCGAGAAGCGGCTCTTCCTGGGTTCTGGAAGCAACAGCAGAACCACGGTTTTGGTGACGGAGAATGGTCTTGTTCAATTAATTTAGCCATCGCGGACACCCGGTCGGGCACAACAGAACGACAAAGCCTGGTGGTGGCTGGCCCACAAGACTCTGGGCCCAGAGAGGCCAGGAGACCGGAGGGGGCTTCTCCCAGGGGTGGGCGCCTGGTGGGACCCACATGTGGGTTGGGGCGGGGCGGGGGTGGGGTGGAGGGCTCAGTCCGTGGCGGGGTCTATGTTCCAGCATGGGTGCTGTGAGCAAATTGGGGGGGGGCCCTGGTCCTTCCCTGATCATGTGCAGGCCCCCCAGTCGTGTACAGTCAGGGCTCTGTGGCCCTGCAGGACTCGCAGGAGCCCGAGGGCCTCGGTTCCTGCTATGGTGAATTTCACATGTCAACGTGGCTGGGCCGCACAGCGGGCTGTTTGGTCAACACTAGCCCAGGTGTTGCTGTGACGGTGTTTATAGATAAGAGTTAGCATCTATAGTCAGTGGATTCCAAGTGACGCAGAGTGCCCTCCACAGGAAAGACATGTTCCGTGTCTCCTTTACTCACACCAGTAATACTTCTGACACCAGACGTGTGAGGTTTTCCCCGCGCTGAGCGGTTCTCTGCAACGCCTGCTGGGTGTCCTATGATCCTACTCAATTCTGACACTAGCAGAGTTAGGGCAGACCACGGTTAAGGGCTCAGTCCCACAAGACTGCCCCCTTCAGATGCCGGTCACAAGTAGCGGGTCCCCAGGTCACCCACAACTCTGCTACAAGTCGGAGGTTCCCATGACCCCCCGCCTCCAACCCCGCACCAGGATTGAATTATTTGCTAGAACAGCTCGCAGAACTCAGAGAGTCACTGACTTACGTTGACCAGTTTATCGTATTATAAAGGACACAGATGAACAGCCAGACCAAGAGACACACAGGGCGAGGTCTGGAAGGGTCCTGGGTGCAGAAGCTTCTGTCCCTGTGGAGTTGGGGTGTGCCCCCCCAGTACGTGGCTGTGTCCCCCAACTGGAAGCCCTCCAAACCCCGCACCGTAGAGGTTTTTATGGAGGCTTCGTCACTCAGGCATGATTGATCACTAACTCGATCTCCGGCCCCTTTCCCCTTCCTGGAGGATGGAGGAGCATGGATGAAAGTTCCAGGCTGCTAATCAGGGCTTTCTGGTGACTAACCCCCATCCAGAAGCCCACCAGAGTCACCTCGTTAGAACAAAAGACACTCCTATCACCCAGGAAATTTCAAGGGATCTAGCAGCTCTGTGTCAGAAACTGGGGGCAGAGACCAATATATATTTTTTCTATTATTTCACACCCTCCATGAGGTGGTGAGCCTCATCTAATCAGCTGAAGACCTAAAGAGAAAAAGACTGAGGTCCCCTAGCAAGAGGAAATTCTGCCCCTAGACGGCCTTCAGACATCAACTCTTCCCTGGGTCTGCGGCCTGCAGCCTGCCCTGCAAGCTTCAGACTTCCCAGCGCCCACAATCGCGTGAGCCAGTTCCTTAGAATAAATCTCTTCCCCCCCCCCCCTCTCTTTCACACACACATCCACGCACACACATTGGTTCTGTTTCTCTGGAGAATCCTGACTAACACAGCAGCCCGGCAGTGGCGCTGAGGCGTCTGTGAGAAGGGGCAGAGCTACAGACACCCCACACCCACTTCCTCTCCTGCTACCACCTCTCTGGGCCTCCCAGGCCCCCTCTCCATCCTGGATCTGGTTCATAGGGCTGCAGCTTGGGGTCAAGAGACTGCAAGGCTCAGAGTTGGGTGGGGGCCAAGGGCACGAGTTGGGGGGAGGCTGCCAGATAAAATATAGGATATTCGATTAAGTCTGAATTTCAGATCAACAATGAAGGGGACAGACTTACACTAAAATTATTTGTTATTGATCTGAAATTCAAATCTCACTTGCTTCAACTTTGATTTTTTAATTTGCCAACCCTGTCCACCCTGGGTGGGGCATCGGGCTGGGGGAGCACAGGGGCAGCCCTGTGTGCCATGTGACAGACCAGCTTGGCCTTGTCCACGCTCGTCTCCACCCAGGCCCACCTGCCCTGGCGCCCCCTCCCGGAAAGGAGCTCTTGGCACGGAGGCTGTCTGTGGAGGGGGCTGGACCTAAGGGTCCCAGCACAAGGGTTGGTGCTGCAGGCAGGGGCTGGACCCGTGGGTGCAGCTGGGACATTTCCTGAAGCCGCTGTCACGGCCATGAACACATACCACCAGGCCTCTGTGGACAGAACGACGAGGGGAGACCCGCATGCACCCTGTAGCTGGGTTGCAGAGCCCCCTGCTGCTTGGCCGAGGAGGGTCAGCCAGGCCTTGGAAAGATCCCAACAACTCCAGCCGCCACAAGTGGGCAGGGACGCTTGTCTTCATGTATATCTGGGGGATCGGCTCAATTCAATCGTTTTCTGGTCTCTTTCAGAACATCTGGCATTGGCTGGACACTCAACTCCAGCCGAGAGGTGGCATGACGCTCAAAGGAAAACAGAGATGCAGGGAGGGCCCCTCACCCACGAGAGCCCTGAGTTCAGACAGAGCATCGGGAAACCGAAGCTGCTCCTGCCCCTCTGAAGGGCTCTCTGGGGTTTGGGTCCCTCTGGACACCCTGAGAAGTATGGAGGCCACCAGCGACCTCTGGTGCAGCCCACTCACCACAAGTCCAGGCCAGGTGTCCAGGGCCCCACTGAGCGAGGACAAGATCAGCAGAAACATGACCCCACATCAGCCCCCTGACCCCTTCACGCTCTGAGGGGTGGCTCGGCCTTGGCATCGGATCCTCCCAGTTTCAGCCTTGATCCTGGGCCTCATGGTGGCATCTTGGCCTTATGGGAAGGCTGGGGACTTCCTTCACAGCGGCCTCCTCAACAAGGCCTGGAGCAGCCTGTCCACAAGCACAGCCAGTAAAACGAGCTCAGGTCCCCGAGTTGCAGGTCCCAGGCCCATCCTCAGAACCGCCTGCCTGCCAGCCCTTCTATACACCTTTCTTGATCTGTTCTGATTATAAAAATTGCAGCTGCTCATCGTACATTATTAAGAAAATGTGAAAAACATTTAAAGAAGAAAATTAAAAGTGCCCACAATCGCACCCACCAGAGAAAATCATAGTTGCCTCTTTGGTGTATTTTCTTTGGGGGGCTATGCACACACATGCACGTGCAGACACACACACACACAGACACACACGCAGACACACAGACACACACACACACACACACACACATGTGCACAGAAACGCACACACGCAACACACACACACAGATACATACACACATATATACGCAGAGAGAGAGAACAGTGGAGGCAATTCTGTGTACAACATCATTCCATACATGTTTTTTCACGCATTAAAATTTGTTCAGAAAGACAGGATTTTAGTGGCCGCCTCACGTCCCTCCATGAGGGACTCCCGTAATGAATTCATTGCCCCTGCATTTTGAACACGCCATTTGTTTCCGTGATTTTTCGTTTATGAGCAGCCCCTGATGAGCATATCTGCCCTGCTCTGAAGAGGTCACGCTCCCTGGGAGGGTATTCTGGGGGGATTACTGGATCCAACCGTGAGGACCCTTTGAAGGCTCTTGGTGTAAAGTGGGTTAGGCAGGCCCATGGCCTGGGCAGCCCTGAGGCACTGGGCACGGCAGGGCCTGACCCTTCGAGATGCTCAGACCAAAGGTCAACTTCCCTAAATTCTGCCACTTAGACCCTTTGCACCAAGCACCCAAACCTTCTGGCAGTGAGACCCTGAGGAGCAGGGTGGGACGGGGACCAGGGGGGGGCCTGGTAAGGCGTGGCCTGCTGTGGACACCAGCAGGTGGGCCCAGGAGGCCCCTCCTCAGGAGCACAAACCCACCCTGTGCCCTGGTCCACAGGGTGACCTTCACGTCTCTTTAAGTACTTTTGTCCAGTTTTCAGAATTTTAGGGAGTACCCTGTTATGTTTATTCCTAACTCTTTTTTAAAATAGCTCTATTGAGATATAACTCACCAACCACACAATTCACCCATTCAAAGAGTACGACAGAATGGATCTTAGTGTATTCACAGACATGGGCAACCATCACCACAGTCCGTCAGTTTCATCAGGTCAAAGAGCACCTCCATATCCTTTGGCCATCGTCCGTACCTCCACCTTCCCCCCAGCTCCTGGCCACCGCTGATCAGCTTTCTGTCTCCATAGATTTCCCTCCTCTGGACTTGTTATACGAGTGGGAATCGTTTCATATGTGGACCTTTGTGTCTGGCTTCTTTCACTCAGCATCATGGTTTCAAGGTTCATCTGTGTTGTAGTGTGTGTCAGTGCCTCATTCCTTTTTATGGCCAAGTAATATTCTACTGCATGGATAGGCCACATTGTGTTTATCCAACCATCCACTGGTGGATTTTTTGGGTTGTTTCCACCTTTTGGCTATGGGACTAATGCTGCTCTGAGTATTTGTGCACAAGTTTCTGTGTGGACAAATGTTTTCATTTCTCTTGGGCACACACCTAGGAGTGGGACTACTGGGTCATACAGTGACTCTGTTTAACCTTTTGAGGACTGTTTTCCAAAGTGGCCACACCATTTCGCATTTGCAGCGGCAGTGAAGGAGAGTTATTATCTGACTTGTTATTTGCAGCCATCCTGGTGGGTGTGAAGTGGTCCCATTGTGCTCGCTCGCTGCACGTCCCAGTGAGAAGATGAGCAAGTCAATGTCCAACAACCGGGGTCAGACAAATCAGCCACAGTAGCCACAAAGGGCACAGACCAAAGGAGTGGATTCTAGAGAATGTGAAGGGGGATCAGAAACATTCGTGTGAACATTAAGAAGATCACAAAACTACTGCCAAAACTTGAAGGCAGAAACAGAGGTAAAAATGAAACTGGCTAAAACCCCTAATCCTCCTGATTCCATATTTTTAAAGCTCATTTTTTTTTATTTTAGGATATTTTATTTTTAGAATAAAATAGATTACTGTATGGGAAAGGGCTTAGAAGAGCTCCTAGGCGTTGTTATTATTGGTGTTGTTTTCATTATTATATTTCAGTAAGTGTTATTATTTTCTCCTAGAGGGGAAGGAACACGTCTTGATCAGTTATGGATCTTCCCAAACATATGTCATAGTATAAATATTTGAATTGAATTTAGATCACTGGCTAGATTTTCCAAGTCTTGCATAATATGTTTAATTCTAGTAGAACCTTCGTCTTTGTTCTGTAGACAATGCAAATCTACACACTTGTGCCCAGCTGATCCTTCCAATATCCCTTTAGGAGCAGGTGGTCCTGCAGAGGGGAGCGTGGCCCTTGAAGGGCCGAGTGACCCAACCAAGGAGTGACTTCGTTCCTTTCTGCCAGTGGCCTTCAATCTAAGTGGTATCTTTTTATTTATGTATTCATTCATTTATTTCTAATTTTTTTCTTTCTTTTTACCTTTTGACCCCCTTCACCCATTTCTCCCACCCCCTTCCCTGCCTCTGGCAACCACCAATCTGTTCTCTGTAACTATGCGCTTGGTTGTTGGTTTGTTTCTTTTAGTTCTACTTATAAGTGAGATCATACAATATTTGTCTTTCTCTGTCTAGCTTATTTCACTTAGCATAACACCCCCGGGGTCCATCCATGTTCTCACAGATGGCAGGATTTCATTCTTTTTTATGGCTGACTGATATTCCACTGTGTATATATACCACATCTTCTTTATCCATTCATCTGTTGATGGGCACTTAGGTTGCTTCCATATCTTGGCTATTGTAAATAATGCTACAATGACCATAGGGGTGCAGAGGTCTTTTCAAGTTAGTGTTTTCATTTTCTTCAGATAAGTACCCAGAAGTAGAATTGCTGGCTGATGTGGTAGTTCCAGTTTTAATTTTTTGAAGGACCTTCATACTGTTTTCCATAGCAGCTGCACCAGTTTACATTCCTACCAACAGTGCATAAGGGTTCCTTTTTCTCCACACCCTCACCCACACTTATCTCTTGACTTTTTTTTTTTTTTGGGAGGAAGATCAGCCCTGAGCTAACATCTGATGCCAATCCTCCTCTTTTTTTTTTTTTCCTGAGGAAGACTGGCCCTGAGCTAACATCCGTGCCCATCTTCCTCTGCTTTATATGGGACGCCACCACAGCATGGGTCAACAAGCAGTGCGTCAGTGCATTCCCGGGATCCGAACCGCCGAACCCCGGGCTGCCACAGCGGAGCACTCGCACTTAACCGCTTGCGCCACTGGGCCAGCCCCTCTCTTAACTTTTTGATGATGGACATTCTGACAGGTGTGAGGTGATGCTCCCTGTGGTTTTGATTTGCATTTCCCTGATGACTAGTGATGTTGAGCATCTTTTTGTGTGCCTGTTGGCCGTCTGTATGTCTTCTTTGGAATAAGGTCTATATCCAGATCTTCTGCCCATTTTTTAAGTGGATTGTTTGGGTTTTCTTTGCCAAATAGTTGTATGTGTTCTTTATATATTTTGGACATTAATCCCTTACCAGACACAGGATTTGCAAATATTTTCTAGCATTTGGTGGGTTGATTTTTCATTTTATTGACTGTTTCCTTTGCTGTGCAGAAGCTTTTTAGTTTGATGTAGTCCCACTTGTTTATTTTCACTTTTGTTGCTTTTGCTTTCGGTGCCAGATTCAAAAGATCACGGCCAAGACCAATGTCAAAGAGCTGACTGCCTATGTTTTCTTCTCAGAGTTTATGGTTTCAGGTCTTATGTTTAAGTCTTTAATCCATTTTGAGTTAGTTTTTGTGTATGGTGTAAGATAGGGGTCCAGTTTCATTCTTTTGCATGTGACTATCCAATTTCCCAATGCCACTTACTGAAGAGATTGTCCTTTCCCCATTGTCTATTCTTGGCTCCTTTGCCATAAATTAATTGACCTTATGTGCATAAGTTTATTTCTGGGCTCTCTATTCTCTTCCATTGATCTGTGTGTCTTGTTTTTGTGCCAGTACTAGGCTGTTGTGATTACTATAGCTTTGTAGTATAGTTTGAAATCAGGGAGTGTAATGCTTCTAGCTTTGTTCTTCTTTCTCAGATTGCTTTGGCTATTTTGGGCTTTTTTGTGGTTCCATATAAATTTTAGGATTATTTTTTCTATTCCTTTGAAAAATGTCATTGGAATTTTAAAAGGGACTACATTGACTCTATAGATTGCTTTGGATAGTATGGACATTTTAACAATATTGATTCTTCCAATCCATGAGCATGGAGTGTCTTTTTCTTTCATTTGTGTTTCGATTTCTTTCATCCTTGTCTTGTAGTTTTCAACATACAGGTCTTTCACGTCCTTGGTTAAATTTATTCCTAGACATTTTATTTTTTTTGATGCAATCGTAAACAGGATTGTTTTCTTTATGTCTCTTTCTGGTAGTTATTAGTGTATAGAAATGCAACCGATTTTTGTGTATTAATTTTGTATCCTGCAACTTGACTGAATCCATTTAATTGTTCTAATAGTTTTTGATGGATTCTTCAGGGTTTTCTATATATAATATCACGTCATCTGCAAATAGTGACAGTTTTACTTCTTCTTTTCCAATTTGGATGTCGTTTATTTCTTTTTCTTGCCTAATGTCTGTGGCTAGGACTTCCAATACTATGTTAAATAAAAGTGGCAAGAGTGGACATCCTTGTCTTGTTCCATGTTTTTAAAGCTTATTTTCTTATTACAAAAGCAATCTGTGCTCTTTACAGAACAATCACAAAATATTGAAAGTAAAAAATTATGTCCCACACCACCCCCAATCTCTCAAACACCCCAAGACAATTTCTGCTAACCCAGGTCTTGTCTTCTCAGAACTGTCTGAAGGTGCAGGCCTGTGCCCGTGTATGTACATGCATTTGTAACCAAAGTGAGCTCCTAGCACACCACTGTATCACAACCAGATGGTTAACCAGCCCTCAAAGGTTGAACATTTACATTCTTCCAAACGTTTCCCTTACAAACATCGAGCAGGAGGAGCTGGTAAAGGAGAGGAAAAGAAAAAAGAGGACAAAAAGCACGGAATTCAGTGTCTTTAGAGACAAAATGATATATTTCAGATAAAATGATCTGGCACGAGAAGAATGAGGGGGAGGGTGGCCTGGGGCACGAGGGCCCTTGTCCCTGTTTTGTGTGGGGTTGGACACGTCCATAATAAAATGTTTGAGAAGTACGGGAGGGGACCAGAACAATTCTAAAGAAAATGCGTGTGGGACTTACAAGGTTGCACAAGCGCCCCAAGGCTTTCACAGACCCAGAAGGGCAGGGCTGGGGAGTTGCTTTTCAACCACATTTCTTCCCGGCCAACTGGTTCCCACCATGCTCCTCCGGAGGCCCCTGGAGCTGAGCAAAGGTCCACGCGGGTGGGGAGGAGAGCCGCCCCAGACCTCACTCAGACCCTGGTGGGGGACGGGACTGTCCTGGCCCTTCTTGGACTTCAGTCCTATAACAGCTCAGTCTTTTTAATACACAAATAATTTGCAGGTATCAGCAATGAGTTAGCTCTTTAATGGGGCTGTAATTTTTAAATGAATATTTGTGAGCTGCTGTCAAGCTCCGCTGAGCCAGTGTGCGCGCCCTGCAGCCTGGAGGTTCCTGACGCTGAGCTGAATGACAAGGCCTGGTGATCCTCCCTGGGCTCCAGGAAGGCCGGCCCACCTGTGGCTTCCGTCCCCGGGTCCACTGGGCTTGTGCTTCTGCCTGGCGCGCACCCACCCTCCGCTCCCCCATCTCAGCCGTCAGCTCCCCACCCCGCCTTACCCCCACCCCCATCTCACCTTGCCCCTCATGGAAGATTGTCGCTGAGCTAACATCCCTGCCAGTCTTTCTCTATTTTGTGTGTGGGTCGTTGCCACAGTGTGGCTTGATGGGTGGTGTAGGTCTGCACCCAGGATCCAAACTGCTGAACCCTGGGCCACCAAAGCGGAGCGTGCAAACTTAACCACTACACCACCAGACCAGCCCCCTCCTGCCAGACGTTTAAAGGGAGGCCCAGGACTGGAGGGACCTTTGGTTTGAAAGGGAAGGCACAGGCCAGCCTGGAAGGGGGTGCATGGAGGGCAGTCCTCTGAGTGATGAAATGGCTGAGATCCGGGTTTCCTCCCGTGGGGATGTGCCCGGAGCCCCCCAGGGCTCTTGGAACAGTGGGCAGGCCCTGGGGCTCTCCCTTGTTTTAATATTGACATTTAGGTAAAGAATTGGGCCTCCTGTGTGCCCCTGAGCTGTGAGGGAGGCCCCCCCCCCCCCCGCCGTTACACCTGACAGCTCTTTCCAGATTGTGTCTGGGTTTCTCTTGGTGCATCAGTTCTGCCAACGAGAGGCTGGCTACATCTGCAACAGGGGCTGCATCCTGGTCAGGGGCTGTGTCCCCAAGCAGGGGCTGCGTCCTGGTCAGGGGCTGTGTCCTGGTCAGGGGCTGTGTGCCAGGGCCTGGCGCACAGGTGTCCACCCTGGGAGCTTGATGGACACTCCTCTCCATGGGTGGTGGCAGGAGGGCAGCTGGTGGATGAGTTCTAGTGGCAGGTCGGCTGCAGAGCTGCCTTGAGATGACAATGTCCCACTGATGCCACGAGGACCTTCTGGGTGTCCACTGTCAGGGAAGAAGTGGGGCCCCTACTGTTCCAGGGCCACAGCCTGCTCTCCACCCTGGGGTCCTGCTGAGGCCAGGGGCCTGGGCTGCAGACGAGCCACCCCAGCTGCAGGCTCCTGGCGCCCCCGTCCTGGTGGCATTGGCTTGCCAAGAACCAGGGTGGAGCCCCTCAGTCCACTCGTCCCCCAAAGCTAGAGAGCATTACTTTCCTGGGCCGGAGGAGATGCCACCGTGACTGCGGGAGCCCTCAAGACGAAGTGGGTCCAGCCACTGCACATTCTGCCCAGGGCTCGTGGGCCCCTCTTAGAGAAGGTCTGTGCTCACCTCCCCCTTGCCTCAAGTACCTGTGGCTGTGGGGATGCCCAGCGGGGCCTGGACACCCTCCCTGCTGCAGGCCACCAGGTCACTGCTCATCTGGGCCTGGGCTCTAGCCAGGGGGCACAGATTCCCTGTTGCTCTGTCCACCTCCTGGGGCTCAAGTGGACACCAAAGGCGTGGGAGGCCAAGGGGGAGGTGACTGGGATTGGTGGCCTCAGCAGTGTGTGTGGGGTGTGTGGCAGGGGTCCTCACTTCTGCAGGCCAGCCTCGGCAGCAGCGAGGCTGTGCAGCTGGACCCGCCCCTCTCCCACCGGGATGGGAGCAGTGGGGGCGGGGCCCAGGGTGGAGGAGTGGGGGGCCTCAGGATGGGCCCTTGACCTGCAGAAGGAGTGTGGTGCGGCAGGAGGTTCCAACAGCTTTCCTGGAGAGGACCAAGGTGGAGGCCACCAGTTGGTGAGCTGTGGTGACTGGTGGTCCGTGCTGGGCAAGGCTGGGCCTGGAGGGGATAGACAGCCCCGGCGCCTGCAGCACCAGGCCAGCAGTGCTGCCCCCTCTGCCCCACAGGAGCCTGGGTACAGGGGCTCACGCGGCTGTGTCCATGCCATGAGGCCCCACGGGCATGAGGCCCCAGCCAGAGCAACACTGCCCAGTGACTCCCGGCCCTCCTGCCTCCAGCTTCGCCTTGCCCCTGCCCCCTTCCCAGCCGGCTGGGCTCCCAGGAAGTGGGGCACCAGGAAGGACTTTCAGGAGTGGCAGAGGGACAAGGCCCAGGATCTGGTCAGCCTCCGGAGCCCAGGCAGCAGAAGAAAGGTGGGAGGAGGCTGAGGCGGGCAGGAGGAGGTGGGACCCTGAGGGTCAGCTCTCCCGCTTCTCCATCCTGCCCCCCTCCCCCGCAGGAAGGATCCTGGCTTTGACACTGGTCAAATGCTGAGGAAGCCTCAGGTACAGAGCATTCCGGAAGCAGGGAGGCCTGGGGAGGCTCCTAGACTGACCGGCTGAGAGACTGCCTCCCAGCGCCCTGCTGACTCATGCCCGGAGAGACGCAGGAAGTGCAGACAGGAGGAGGGGGAGGAGGGGGAGAGGGGGATGGGGGAGGGAGGAGGGGGAGGGGAGGGGGAGGGGTCAGGGAAGAAAAGTGGGGGAGGAGGAGGAAGATGAGGGGGAGGGGAAGGAGGAGGGTGCAGGGAGGGGGGATGTGGAGGCAGTGAGGGGGAAAAGGAAGGAGAGGAGGGGGAGGAGGGGCCTGCGGCCAAGGGGTGGGTCCAGGCTGGGTGCCAAGGGCCTCCCTGAGCTGAGCTGTCTGTGGCAGCTCCCGAGGGCCCTGGGCACCGACAGGTCACAGGTGTCAGCAGGCAGAGGGGGCGGCAGGAGCTGCCAGGGAGGGGTCAAATGGACGGGGTGGGGTCCAGGGAGTGTCTTACCTGAGCCCCCACCGCCCAGCCCCCTGCCTGGGGCAGCTATGGGATCCCTGGGCTGGGACTTCCTGAGAGGTCTTCCTGCCTCGGCTCTGAATCAGCCGGTCATCAGGAAGCAGCCCTGAGGCTTTGCCCGCTGGGCCGCACGGGCTGGCCCCAAGGAACTGGATGGTGGGCCTCTCCCTCTGCAGGCTCAGGAGGGCCGTCCCGGGCCGTGCTGTGGGGCAAGGTGCCCTCAGAGCAGCCCACATGGCCCAGGGGTCCACAGATAGCAAATGGGGACACTGTCGGGGGGGGTTGCTGAGGGAGCTGAGTTGTCCCCCCCCCCCCGGGGTCTCGGGGAGGAGGCTGGCCTGGCCACAGGCTCCCGGGGGCCTTGGGCAGGGCCTGGGTGGGGGAGGGTCTGTGGGAGAGGCCATGGGTTTGAGGGATGCGTGTGCATGTAAGTAGTGAGGAGTGTGAGCATGTGGTGTGAGCTCATGAAAGCACGGACGAGCCCAGGGCCCCTCCTCCCAGCATCCTCCTCCCTCTCCCCTCCCTTGCCTCCTCCCTGAGTTAATCAACCTGTCAATCTCCCCCCACCCCCTGCCCCCACGCTGTCCTGACCACACTGGGACCCACAGGCACCAGGTGACTTGGCACACGCGTTCTTAGGTTCCTGTTTTGTGTAGACCTCAGACGATAAGCATATTTCCTAGGTCTCTTCAAGGCCAGCCCAGACCTGGAGAACCACCCTCCCCTCTCCTTGGCACCCCCACACCCCCCAGCACCCCCAACACCCCCAGCAGCCCTGGTCCTAGGTGAGGCGGTGATGTGGGGCGGCTGGAAAAGCCGGTTCCGTGGAGCTGCTGCCCCTGGCCAGCCTGTGCTGACAGGTGCGGCTCAGCGTTCAGGAATGCGGAGGAGCCGAGAGGCCGCAGCTTGGGAAGGCATAGGGCGGCTCTGGGCTCAGCGACTGGGCAGCCATGAGCCTGGGGGAGGCTGGGCTGGGCTGACCCAACCTCAGAGAGGGAGAGGAGGCCTCCCCCACCCTTGGACCCTCCTCACCATCTCCCAGGGGACCCACGGTGATCATGTCTGTGCTGAGCCTACAGGCCTCCTGGCAGGATGGGCTCCAAGAGACTCCTCAGGTCCTGGAGGCGGGGAGGGCGGGGCAGGGGAGAGAGAGGCATGGAGCCAAGGAGCTGTCCCCTCGTCTCTGTGGGGAGCTCTCAACAGAGGCAGGAAACAAATAGCCTGTCAAAATTCCTCATTAAAATACAGCATAAGTGATGGCTCTCTGCTTGGACAAGGGAGGACCAGCGAAAACCAGCAGCACTCGGTCATAAGACCAGCCCGTTCATTCTGGCTGGAGGAGAATGTTCACAGGAAGAGAATGTTCACAGCGCTGGTTCAATGTCATGCCGGGAAATGGGAGTTTTTTAACCACAAAGGAAGGAAAGAGAAGCCCCATGAGAAGCAGAATGACACCCTGGCTCCCACTTTGCTCTCCTCTAGGGACCCCCCCCCCCCACCCAGGGGACCCGGGCCCCTCCCAGCCCTGCCCCAGCCCTGCCCCAGCTGGGAGAGGGGCCAGCGTGCCCAACCCGGGTCCTGAAACAATTCTGGGGACTTAGGGCTTTGTCTTGCACTTTCTGTTCTTTAAATAAATTATAAGTTTAAACGAAATAAAGTATCATAAATGATGCTCATTATAGAAAATGTGAACATAAAAAAGAAGTTTCCATTTGGAGGAGAAGTGGAGAAGAGAGCACAGAGATGGGGGACGGGGTGGAAGGCCATGGAATGTTCTATTTGTCCTCCAGGACACATCTCGGCCAGCTGACAGATGGGGCCAAGTGTGCCAGGGCCTGCCCTGGGGGCTCTCCGTGTGGCCCAGGGGCAGCGCATGGACATCAGGGAGGTGGAGATGGGTGTTCAGACCCCTGGCCTTCCCCCTGGGGGCTCTCCAGCACACCCTGCACCCCCTGGCCCCTCAGCCCAGAGCCAGGCCCCATGTGGAGGGGGTAGCGGCCACCACCCCCTCCTCAGCTGAGCCCCTGGGTGCAGGTTGACATTCAAGTCCTCGCCTGACTGACCCGTGCTCTCCCTCAGGCCCCAACAGGCCACCCAGTCTCCCCGCTCCCATACCAGGCGCTCACTTGGAGAAGGGACAGGGAGAGACCTGCGCCTTGGCCCACCAGCCAGACCAGTCCTGGGCCTCCAGGGGAGGAGGGATTCACGGGTGGACAGGGCGCCCACTGTAAGCGCAGGCCTAGGCCAGGTCCAGGGGGAGGGAAGGGCAGCTGCAGCCTCAGGCTTGAGGAAGGAGGTCAACACAAGGGGGACAGAAAATGTGATGAGAGGGTACAGCAGGGGAGAGAGCTAGAGGCCCAGGCACAGCGCCCGCGGGAGACGTGGAGCCAGAGGGGTCCTAGCGTGGGGGCCACGAGCAGAGACCCCGAGCAGCTGCTGCAGGGACACCACCCAAGGGCATCGTGCTCTCCGTCCTTCCAGGCAGGCTCCAGCCCGTCCGGCAGGAGCCCTTCCCCACAGCCCTCCCAGGTGTGATCTCCCCTCCTCTGAACCTGTGCCTCCATCTATGCAGCACACGTGTCCCAAGGCGTGGGCGAGAGCCACAGGAGCCAGGTACTGGCCCAGCCCACACTTGCTCTGCACGGCTTGTCCGTAGCACGCACTCGAGAGTTTGCAGGGCACTGTTCATTCCAGGGCCCCGTGCACATGAGGGGTGCATGAAGAATCATCGAGGAGACGGGGACGACAGTGGTGACGATGATGATGACAAGAAAGGTGAGAGTGATGACGAAGATGGTGGGCAGTGCCCCAGCCACTCTCGGGACCCCGGGGCCCTGCAGCTGGCCGCTCTGCTGCCTCTCCCCGCTCCCGGGCAGCAGCTCCCCAGCCACGGGAAGACATTGAAATGCAACCATCCTGCGGGTTGTGAGGATGGGCGTTAATTACACTCCCTCTCGCAAAGCCTAATCAACTTCTCCTAATTAACCCGTTTTCTGTCACTGTGAGATAATTGAATTTGCTCTGAGCCGGCTGTGCAGAGAGCAGTCTGAAACCCACTTGGCTATTTGCGATGGTGGAGATTTCAGCAACAACACATTTGATTTTGAAAACACATTTTCTATTTCTGTTGGCATATGCTCTTCTGATTCACAAGCTTCCAATGTTTTTTCTAGAGCGGGGATCCTTAATTCAGGGGGTCTGTGAACTGGGACAGGAAAAAATGACATCTTTATGTTCACTAACCTCTAACTGAAACTGAACATTTCCGTCCATTAGGAACGTCCGAGGCCCTGGGCTCCGCTCTCTCACAGAAGGCGCAGACATGTTTGCGTCACTGTTGGCTTGTTGCAGACATTGCAACATTGTCCACTCTCACCACAACCTCAACCCACCGGGCTGTGGGGGCGAGTATCCAGCATCACCACTCCACACATCTGCTTTGTTATATTTTGATAATTATTTCAAAGTAACTGGTTTCCTTTGTAATCCTATGTGTCTTAATTCATTTAAAACATTAATGAACAGGTGGAGCACAGGGATTTTTAGGGCAGTGGAACTGTTCCACGTGATGCTGTAGTGGTGGGTATGTGTCATGTGCATTCGTCAAAATCCATAGAATGCAGACACAAAGAGTGAAGCCTAACACAAACTATGGACATTAATTAACAATAATGTATTGATATTGGCTCACCCGTTGTAAAAATGCACCGCACCAGTGCAAGTGTAAATAGTGTGTGTGGGGGGAACTCTCTGTACTATCTGCCCAGTTTTTCTATAAACCCAAAACTGCTCTAAAAAATTAAAGTATTAATTTTTTAGTGTCTATTAATTATTTAAAAAATGATCTCCAGGCTGCCAAAGGGGCCTGACCCCTCAGAGCGCTGTAGGATCTGGGGACAGCTGGCCCTGGCTCAGGCCAGCCAAGCCCCTCGCCAGCCAGCCTGCAGCCCCCACCTGCTGGAGGGGGCAGCCTTTGCCTCCGTTTTGGTGAATGGGGTGGGATGTCCCCAGACCACGGCAGACCCCTGGGGTGGCTTGCAAGGAAGGAGTGATCACACTGAAAATTCAGCGTTGACACAGCTCACGTACACATGTGTGCACGCGTACACACACTTGCACGGCGTCGGCAAGCAGCCTCGCTCTTGGACACCAGTATGTTCCATTCTCAGTTTTTCAGATCTGAAATTCCTCCTCAATGTTTTCCATTCTGAATGCACACGTGGTTTAATCTCCACCATTACGTTTGGAGTAATTAAACCAAAAAGCTCATTTCCGAAGAGACAACGTATTTGAGTTTCCACATCCATGTTTAACGTCTGCCTGATAGTCTAGATACTGCCCTGGGCGGTAAAACAGTTTCCACTCCCAGTGAATACTACCCCAACCACAAATCCCTGGAGAAAGAGATACATTTCTTGTGAAAGATCAATCGTGTTGACTGTTTAGATGCACAGTTCTGGTAGGATTTTTTTGTTCTGTTTTAAAATCTCAGAGCCAGGGGCGGGTCCTGTGGCTTAGTGGTTAAGTGGGCGCGCTCCGCTGCTGGCGGCCCTGGTTCGGATCCCGGGCGTGCACTGACGCACCGCTTCTCCGGCCACGCTGGGGCCGCGTCCCACATGCAGCAGCTGGAAGGATGTGCAACTGTGACATACAACTATCTACTGGGGCTTTGGGAGGGAAAAAAAAATAATAATAATAAATAAATAAATAAATAAATAAAATCTCAGAGCCAAATTCAGCTTAACAATCAAGCTAAATGATTACTCTACTTTAGAGCTAATGCATTTGAAGTTGGAACTTAACACATGATATATTTCAGGGAAAAAATGCACAATATATGAACTAAAAAGAAAAGATTCCTCTAGAACTGACCCCCAAAGTGACGGTTGCCTGTAGCAATTGTCACCAGTTAACGGGAGTCTCGCTGTAAGGAATGACTGGACAGAACATGCACAATCCATTCGACCACTACGAGAAAGCAGCACTGTGCTGCCCTTTCTGCAGAGACCAAGTCCCCACAACGAGGCTACAGGCTAAGGCACACCCGCCAGGGGCGGGATATGCACCCATGTCCCGTGCTAGGTCCCCAGGTGCTTTATGCCCACCCAGAGATGCCTATGGGGACGTGGACGGGCTCTCAAGTGCAGAGGGCCCAGCCAGGGAGGGGGGTAACACAAAAACCCAGTCAAGGGAAGGCGATGCCTGTGGGGCGGACCTCGCTTCCCGCTGGGGGAAGCCCCTCAGAAGCCCCTTAGAAGCCCCTGGGGGCTTCTGAGGCCCCACTGCTGAACTCCAGGCCAGTGGGGACAGAGACACGCTGTAGGACGGGACCTCACCACCTTGTCGCTCTCCTCCCCAGCCTCAGCGGGACAAACCATGATGGGCCTGCAAGTCCCTACTCATCACGTGGGAGCTGCTGGTTAGGGACCGTCCCAAAGGGCTGGAGCAGCCACAGCAAGATGGACGATCAGAAAGGAGGTTCTGAACAGCCAGCAGCCAGGGCACCAGAAGTACCAGCATTAGGCCTGTATGCCTCCCGTCTGGAGCACCACCCCCCACCCCCCGACTGCCCTCTCAGCAGCTGCTCCAGTGCGGTGGGGTGGGGTGGGAAGTCAGAGTCCTGCAGGGTGGGAGAGGGCCAGGTGAGGCAGCTGGGCCACAGGCCAGAGGCCAGCGTCTCCCTCAATGTCCGCTTTTCAGATGACAGCTGGGGTCACATCAAATCGCCTGAGATCAACTCTCAGTCATGACGCTGTTGTTAAGAGGACATAAGTTACCATGGCCCACAGGACCCAGGTGCAGACCCAAGAGAAATGAAAACAATGTCCACATGGACACTGGACACGAGCGTTCACAGCAGCTCCATTCACAGCAGCCAGAAGGCAGACACAGCCCAAATGTCCACCAACGGAACAATGGTAAACCAAATGTGGTCCGTCCACATAATGGAAGATCATTCAGCCACAAAAGGAATGAGGCAGTGACACGCTACAACACGGGTGAACGCCGAAAACATGACACTGAATGAAAGAAGCCAGATCCCAGGCCACATATTATACGATTCCATTTGTAAGAAAAGCCCAGAAAAGGCAACTCCCTAGAGACGGAAGTGGATTAGAGGTTGCCGGGGACTGGGGGTGATGGCTAAGGGCAGGGGTGGTGAAAGTGTTCCAGAATTGACTGTGCTGATGGCTGCACAGCTGTAAGTATTCTAAAAACCGTGCAGCTGCTCAGTAAATGGGTCACCTGATGGGATGTGAGCTATATCTCAATAAGCTGGTTTTTTAAAAACAACCTGTTTCCTGTCTCCTGTGGGGAGACAAGACGGTTTGAAGGGCTTCCCCCGCCCCTGTGCTTATCTCTGTCATGAATCCTCACCCAAAAAACAGGCTTCGGATGCCTCAAATCGTTAGGACCATTCTCTCGGTGACAAAGAGCCCTCAGGAGCTTCTTGCTTGAAACTGCATCCAAATTAGGGACCCAGGGGCTGGGGGATCGTCACTGCAGGTGGACCTAAAATAGCCCCTTCCCGCCAGCCATGAGGAGTTTCCGTTTGCCCCGTGGGTGTCGGTGCTGGGCACTGTCCCTGATCCTGCTCCCACAAAACCCCACGGGTGGAGGGAGTGAAGGGGAGGGGAGGGAGCTGACGGTTGGGACAGGCCCTCAGCAACCGGCACAGGCTTTCTTCCCCAAAACAGGCTCCAGTTGTGCCTGCACCTGGCAGTCCTCTAAGCCCTCCTCCTTGTGGGGGACAGTCCCTTCCCGCTGGCCCAGGCCCAGTGCAGGATGCAGGCAGCCCCGGGCAGCCAGCCTCCATCCTGCATCCAGCCCCCCACCCTTCCCCGGGGTAGTCTGCAGCCACTCCCACCACCAAGGGGTTCAGGCTATCCCCACCGTGCTCCCCGAAACCCCTGGCCTGCCCTGCTGCCCCCATGCTGCACACACCTATCCATGAGCCCTGCCACCTTCCGCAGGCCTTCATCCTGGACACCCCCCCACCCTGCCCCACTCACCCCTCCCCAGTGTCCAGCGGGTTGGGTCCAGCTCTGCTCCATGCCTCCAGCCCCTGGCACTCACCGTGCCCACGCCCACAGTGCCCTTCCTCCTCCTGCCTTCCTAGCTGTTTCCGAGGCCCGGCTCGCAAGCCCTGTCCAGGATGCCCTCATGTCCACACCCTCCCTGCTGTGGACCGGATGTTTGTGTCCCCCGAAAATCCACGTGTTGAAGCCTAACCCCCAGCATGACCTCCTTAGTCAAGGAGGTCATGAGGGAGGGCCACCACCATGGAGTTGGTGTCCTTATGAGAAGATACCCGACTTGCTCTCCCTCTCTCCCTCTCCACCATGCGGAAGGCGCGTCTGTGAGCCAGGAAGCGGCCTCACCAGACCGGCGTCCGCCGGCACCTTGGCCTTGGACTGGCAGCCTCTGGACTGTGGGAAATCCACGCTGTTAAGCCCTCCAGTCTGTGGTTCTTTGTTGTGGCTGGCTGAGCTGCCCAAGACTCCATCCTCATCTCTGGCCCCCATGGAGGGCCACTCTCAACTTGCTCAGGCTTCAGCCTCAGTTTCCTCCCCTGCAGAAGGATGACACTGATCCCTGTCCCCGCAAGGGGCTCTTCGGGCCCCACCTCCAGGCTCCAGGTCCCTGGGGCCCTGCCCTCGGCCACATCCAGGAAGGAGAGGACCCCCATGGCCCCACCTCCCTCGCATGGTCAGCAACGCCCAGCCAGTCCCTAAAAGCATGGGGTCAAGGGTGTAGCTGCCCTATGACAGGCCTTGGGGCCTCTCACTCCCTTCTCCAAGGTGAAAGGCCAACCCTGGCATCCTCAGGGCCAGGGTGCTGCTGGGGAGGCCTCCATGGGCGGGCCAGGAAGGGAGGCAGGCCCTGGGGACACATCACTGACTGGACCCAGGGCCCAGCAAGGCCACACAGGAGGAGCCGCTGACATGCCTCCAACCCCAGAGAGGGGCGTCAGCAGCCGGGAAGCTGGGCGAGGCGGAAAAGGAAGTCAGTCTGCTCAGAGCAGCAGGCAGCCCACCCCATCCCCGGCCCCGGTCTTCCGGCTGGGCACTGATGAGTTAGAAGCTTCCTGGGGTTTCTGGGGGTGCTGGAGAGGCACAAGCTGCTTAACCCTCCCCAGCAGACAATGGCAACTCGCAGGCTAGCAAGGCAGGTTCTCGCCTCCTCCACATCCATTCCTTACTCAGCCTGGTGGGGGCCAGAGGCAGAGACTGGCTCCCTTCCCTGCGGGAGACTGTGGGTGCCTGAGGGGACAGGGCCCAGCAGAGGCTGCCTCCAGCTGAGCCCCAGACTGGCTGACAGCTCCTCCCGCAGTGTCCAGGAGGGTTGAGATGCCCTTGGCAGGGAGAGGGCAGGATGGGAGCCCCAGGACACGGGAAGGCCCGGGAAGGTGAGTCGGGCAGCACTTCCCAGGTGTCACGAGGCCAGGAGTGCAGAGCGAACATCCACTAGTGCCCAGAAACACCATCCCGGAAGGCCCACGGGGGCGGGAGACTGTGGGAGAAGGTTACTTTCTCTTCTGCTGTCATTTTACCAATTTTCTACCACCAACAGGGGGTTATTTTTAATTGGAGAAAAAGAAACCTTGCAGAAAAGTGAAGGTACCAACAGGGCTCTTGGCCTGGCAGAGGTGCTGCACCCGCTCTGGTAGGATCCGGAGTGTCCAGGGCTCGGGGCCCTTAAACCCAGCAGATGGGACCGGGAACCAGCACGACACCCTCCAGGCCTCAGTCTCCCCAGCTGGAGAAGCTGGGCACTCGCGGTGATTTGCAGGCCCAACGTGTGATGGAGAGCTGGCGCACTGAGAGGACCCCATGCATGCTTGCTCTGCCCTGCCCCACCCCACCGCCCCGGGGGCAGCCCGCCAGGAGGCATGCTGGGTGGATTCCTGCACTGTGTGCTTGATGGCAGAGCAGAGACCGGGAGGCCGGGTGGGCTACAGGGCTCAGGGCCTGAGGGGGAGCAGAAGCCAGCCATTCTGGGGCTGAGTGTCCCACCCCACCACCTCTGCCCTGCCCCTGCCAGGAGGCCCAGGCCTCTTCAGGGTCCAGGCCCCTGTTCAGCCTCATACTGCCTGTCTGGCCAGGCCACAGACCCCGAGCCCATGAAGCCCAGGGTGAGGCCCTGCAAGAAGCACTGCAGCTGGGAGGGGTCAGGGCAGAGCTGGAACTGGGGAGACGCCAGCAACCAGGTGAACGGGCCAGAGGCGCCCAGGGCTGGGACGTGTGTCTGCCAGGCTCAGACAGGGATGGCATCCAGGGCCTGACTGCCAGGGCCAGGGTCGTCCCATCACACGCGGCTGAGCCCCATGCCCCGGGGTGACCAGGTCAGCCCCAACTGGGCCTGAAGGCAGGGTCTCTGCGCTCCCTCACCATAGCCAGGTGGTCTCCCCAAGGTGAGAGTGAGGGGCCAGAGGAGCATTGAAGAGGCCCCCCCAACCGGGGCCATGCTTGCGCGGTCCTGGCAGCTTCAAGCTGTCGTGGGCCTTCCTCCTCCACCGAGCCTTTTCCAACCAGTGCCCAGAGAGGGGGCCTCCCCCAGGAAGCCCAACCACCTCTTGCAGCCTCTAGGGGGTGGCCCCGGAGCGGGGAGAAGCAGAGTGCTGACGTCACCGGGGACGTCACCAGGGCACCGGGATGTTGCCAGGGGCTGGCCATCCACCCAGGTTTGAGGGACCAATGCTGCATGTGGGTCCCGCCTCCCAGCCCCCAGGAGGAGAGCCTGTCACACAGCCAGCCTATGAGCCACCATGAAATCAAACTGACGAGAAAACGTGATTAATTTCCTACTTAAAGAAACAGTCACAAAGCCTTAAAAAGAAACAAATGTGCCTTCCCCTTAATTAGAACTGCTGTCTGTCCCTGCATACCCTGGCCAGTGCCCCAGCTGGGGTGGGGGTCGGGGGAGAGCTGAGGCAGCTCCGCGGAACAGCCAGCACCCGGTTCTCGTCCAGCCCCTCGGGCCCCGCCGTCCTCCTGAGGGTGTCAGCGAGGACAGCCCTGGGAGGTGCGCCCATCCTGGGCGTCTGAGCCAGCGGGTGGCTGGAGGGGCACCAAGCAGGTGAGGGCATCATGGAGGCCCCAAGCCCAGAGTGGGGGAGCGCCCTGAGCAGGACTAGGGAGCATTGGGTCATCAGGGACAGCACGGCCAAGGGACCGGGGAGCCCATGGGCCTGAGGGTCATCTCAGGGCCAGGCTGCAGCCTGCTGGATCTCAGCCAGCTTTTAAGAGGGCACTGTCCTGGGATGGTCCAGGGGCAACTCCCAGGACAAGGTCTGCTCGTCTCCCGCAGGGGCCCTCACCAGGCCCTGGAGCTCCGGGCGAGAACGCCTGGATCCAATCCCCACACACTGGTGGCCATCCTTGAGCCTGGCCTAGGGGCTGGTCTTGTCACTCTGACCAGCAGGGGCTGCGTTGAGAGCCTTGGGCCGGGCAGGCAGGAGTGGAAGTGCCCAGGCCAGGGCTGCACGTGGCTGTCCATCTCAGGGGAACTGAGGCCTGATCACTCCGTTGAGCAATGCTTAGCTTATGAAGAACGCTCTGTTGCTCTCCTGGGCACTGCTCTCCAATCCAGGCTTCACCCCAGAGCAGCCACATCTCCCCCCAAGGTGGGGATAGCGCAAGGGGGCTATCCAGGGCAGAGGCCTCACAGCTGGGATCTGAGAGAGGGGACAGCATCTGGGAACTGTGAGCTCAGCGAATCTGGATGGCTCCTTCGGCCTGCACAGAGTGGCCAGGCTGCCCTGCCCGAGGCTGGGGCCTTGGCTCTGCGGGACCCATGGGGCGGGGGCAGGAAGGGGCTCTGGGGGGAGGAGAGAGGAGGGAGGGATAGCACCGTCTCTCCTTCCTCCAAAGCACCCCCTCTTTGCTCTCCTGGACTCATGCAAGGTCCCCCCTCCCATCTATGGACCCTGGGGGTTCTCAGAGTCGAAGGGCCTGGACAGGAACATCTCCTCCTGGGGGTTTATTCTGTTAAGGACCGTCCTGTTTGAGGAAAGGGCTCTGCTGCTACAAAGGTTTGAAAACCGCTGTCCTTCCCCCACCCACACCCCCCAGGAGCCAGGCCCAGCCTGAGGGAGGGGAGTCCCACCCTCTCTTCCGTCCTAGAGAGGACCTGGTGGCGTCCCCCTACGCCAAGGCACACACTCTTGGCCTGGCCAGGAGCAGTCCCGGCTGGGGGTGTGGTGCCTTACAACACAGAATGTTCTAGTAAAACCAGAAACAGGCAAAGGCACCACTATCCACTCTGGGATGTCCCTCGGCTCCGAGTGAGCAAACCAGGAAACGGGCGATGCTGGGTCTCACTGGGAGGAGAGAGCAAGACTGTCCCGTTTTCGGAGACGAAGCCCCACCCAGGGAAGTCGTGAGGGAGGCTGGGGGGCTGGGGGGGCTGGGACCACTGCTCCGCCCCCACTCCCTAGACAGCAGCAGCGCCTGCGTCTCCCGGGGAAAGAGACACACCTTTCAAAGCTGCCCCCGATATTCACTGGGGGCGTCCTTCACCAGGGCCCATGGCTCGCTGCCCGCGGGAGCACAGACGCGCACGCGGGTGCGCAGGTGCAGCTCCGACACAGACGCTCTTGATTATCTCACATTTCAACAAGGAAAGAGCAGACTCATTTTCTTTTTCTTTCTTTTTTCTTTTCGGTCTTTGAAGCAACAAAAAGGGAAAAGGAACATAGTCTTACAAACCACAGAGCAAGGGTTTTTTCCTTTAATGTTTAAGTCTGTTTTCAAAGTGAGGGTCCCCCATCGCGTCCACACGGTACAGGTAACTCCTAGCAGCTCAGGGAAAGGTGGCCTTGAGGCCAGGTGCTGGGCATCCGGGGGACGTTAGCTCTGGGATGAACGTGGGGGGAGGTGAGGGTGGGTTCCCCATCTCAAGTGCACAGAGACCCCTGCCCCAGGGCTTGGAAGGAAGAGCCCCACTCGTGCAATTTGGTTTCTCTGAAGCCTGCAGGGTGGCCCTGAGCTGACACCAAGCACCGGCTGTTCCCAGGACACCAGACGCTCCCCAACGGTGCCCCGGCCCCAGGCCGGCCGCCTCCGCCCCCAGCACGCAAGGCAGCAGCAGCATGCGTGTTGCTGGGCTCCTGGTACTTCACAAACCAGAAAAGCTAAATTCTGAGTCACGGAATAAATACATTCAGCCGAGAGGAACTGCTGTGCTCCTGGGGGTTCTGTCCTCATGGCCGGATACACCTGTTCCTCTCCAGGGGGGCCTCGAACCAGGCTGACCACTGCAGTCACTCAGGGTCCTTCGGACGGAACAGGGGGCATGGAGGACACCCCAAATTTGGAAGCTCCAGGAGAACAGCCGTGACCTCATCTTTGGTGACCTTCAGGGAAGCAGAAAGGGGCAGAGATTACCACGAGGTTGAGCGCTGGGGACAGGCCCCTTGAGGTCCAAGCACCAGGCAGAGTGCCCGCAGGGGGTCTTCTGAGCCATCTCCCTCAGGCTCTGTGGCCCCCAGGTCCCACTGGCCCTTGCCATCCAGGGAGTCCCCCCCTCCCTTGGTGCCCACAGCTGGGCCATGTGGGGCCTGCTGCACATCTCCTGGCACAGAGCCCCCTGACCCCCCCATCCCCTGCACCCATCCCACCTACCAGGGGCCCTCACTGCCCGGCAGAAGGCGCAGGATCCTTGATGGCTTGAGGTCCCAGACCACGGGGCTTGCCCTGAAGCCCCAAAGCCTTAGGCCAGGCACACAGGGGTGCTGAAGGGGGGCCTACTGTTCTGGATCCTTCCAGCTGCTCATGGCTGGGGGGCTGGGGGAGCTAATGGCCGTGCACATGCCCTGAGCTCACGGCCAGAATGACCCCAGTGTGTAACCATCAGGGGGGTGTGACTGACACCCTAGGGAGACACGGCCCCCCAGCCCAGAACACCCCCCAAGGTGTACCCTCCTAGTGTGGGGGATCCCCCAGCAGCCAGTGGGACAGACCCTGGAAAAGAAAATCCTTTCCCAGGTTATTGGGAAGCCCAGGCCTCAGCCCTGTTTCTCGAAGTGTTCCCACCTCCCATCTGACTGCCGGAATCCAACGAACAAGGGGAGCAGCGTTCACCACCAGAATTCTCAAGGGGCAAGGAAGGAGACATCATAAGAGGCTCTCAGAGGGATGGAGCCAGGAGCCCAGGAAACAGGAAAGAGCGGCAGGCAGGGAGACCCCGGGTAACAGGGAAGGGAGAGGACGAGGGGCTCCAAGAACAGGAGGAGCCCAGAGCCCTGTGGCCACAAGCCCTGCTGCTCCTTCGGCCAGGAGGGGAGGTGTCCCCCACCGTGACCCACTCCACCAACACAAGAGGGGGAAGCGATGCTGTGCTGGGTCCTGGCCCAGATCATAAGACAGTGGCGGCTTCTACTTGCACCCTTGGAAGCCATAAGCTGCCGTGATGAAATCCCACCGTCCTGAGACCACCAAGCCAGGAGGAAGCCCAGCCAGCCGCGTGGAGGGGTGTGTGTGAGAGAGAGAATGTGTGTGTGTATGCACCCCGCTTGTCCTGGCTGCCCTAGCCAAGGCCTCAGCAGGCGAGGAGCTGCGTGAGACGCTCAGCCCGGCCAATGCCGCTGCCCTGGAGCAAACAGACTCACGAGAAATGGCAAACTAGCCTTGTTTTACGCCACTAGGCCACTACGTTTGGGGGAAGTTCGTTCACACTGTGATCGTAAACTGAAAGAAATACCTAACGTGTCCGGAGGCACCGAGAGATTTCAATCTCTCTTAGAGAGCTGGGGACAAATAAGTGATAAGATATAAAAACTAAGCAGCTAAAAAACTAGGCAAATTTAACCCTGCAGAGAACAGTTGAACAAAAACAAAATATATTCATAATTATCCACATGGATAAGCTGCAATTTTTAATATAAACACTGGATCTTGATTTAGCCAAAAACTGTTTGTGTGCATGTGTGGTAGGGGAGTAGGGGATTGTAAGATTGCAAAATCTTCACTTTCCATAGAAAAAAAGTCTGTAAATAATGCCTAAATTGAAAAATCATGAAACAAGAAACAGCAGGATAAGTGTGTCTCTTAGGAACATGGAGATAAATTCTTTCATTATATACTTTGTGTTACTAGCGGGCTTTAAAAATGTGAACATATATAACACTGATACAAATAAAAGTTAAATGAAAAGAAGTTACGTTCAGGAATATCTTACTATCACGTAAAGTAAGAATCAAAGCCGTCTCCCGTTTACAGCTGATAAAATCCAGGAGATGGGTCTGCACAGACAAACCCACACATCTCACTGGCTCGGCTGCCAGCCCCCGGTCCCCCCGATGCTGGCCCAGTGCAGGGGTTGGTCACAAGCCCGGGCCAGCCCTGTCTGCAACTTGCCTGCCCAGCTGGATGGCCAGAAGGCCCCAGGACCCACCCAGTGCCCTTGAGGGAGACAGAGGTGGTGCGGGGCCTGGTGGGCAAGTCGGGGGAGCTTGAGCCTGTGGAGGACGAGCCTGGCCCCAGCTGGGGGCACGGGGGAGCCTGGGTGGGAAAGGGCACTGACCTCCCCAGACTTTCCAACACGAGGCTGCTGGCCACGGGACAGTTCAGACATGGGTGACAGCCCCTCCCTGCGGTGTCACTGAGGCTGGGGCACACTGCTGGTCCAGGTGCTGAGCCCACTGCCGGGCTCCTGGCGACCCAGAACAGCCCCTGGGGCAGAGGTGCTGAGGAAGGCTCAGAAAAGAGGACACTTGCTGCCGCCGGTGGCTGCTCTCAGCTCAGCACAGCGACGTTCGTGGTCTGAGAGCAATGACCCCACTGCCGAGCGACCTGGCTGGGAGGTGGGGAAGGGGGAACCGCCCATCTTCCTCCTCTGTCCAAAGTGGCCAGATTCCAACAACCAGGAAGGAAACACCCACAGTGACCCCAGCACACTGGACCGCACACTCGCTCTGGCCACAGGTGGTCATTGGGCTGGACCTCTGTCTTGTGACGTCACCCCAAGGCTCAGGGATACTCCCTGGCCACATCTAGGAGCTGGACTTGGGGAATGCAAGAAGGAGCCCTCTTCTGGCCCCAGAGCTGGGTCACGACCACCCCCACCCAGAGCAGGCCCTGGCCCCAGGCCCGTCCAGGAAGCAGCCCCCTGGCACCAGATGGAGAGGGCTGGGGCTCTGGAGCCGTCTCTCGAAGGGTGCAAGGTGTGCACGCGGTCAGGGCGGGACCCTCGTGCAAACACGGGAGACACCCCGCTAAGTCCCGAGCGTGGCAGCACCAGGCCCTGCTAGAGACCCGTCCACCTGGGACAGCCGGCTTCCTCGTCTCGGGCCACACACCTGGGATGGGTGAGCCGCTGGGCGTGAGGGTGATGTCCCCTAAGCTGTTGGTACAGGTCGCAGAGAAACCCTGCCGGTACCTGGAACCTGGCCGCCCACTCCAGGGCCCCGGGCTGTGCAAACACTCGGCTCCGAGAAGGCTGTGCTGTATGTGCCAGCGGCAGGCTTCCTGAGACATGCATGCCCTTTGCAAAGCAAAAAGACTGAAACCATAAATCAAAGTCTTGGCACCTGCTCTCCCATTCCCAGCTGCCTGCTGCCCACCAAATACCACCCCAAGTGCCAGCCCTCGGGGACGGGCCCCTCTAGACACTGTGTCTTTCCCTCTGCAGTTGTCCCAGGACACGGTGGACACTGGTCCCATCCTCGTGGCCTGTGATGGCTGCCAGACACTCCCACCCCCGAATCCCAGGGCGACCAGCAGACCCCAGGAGAGGCAATGAAGGAGTGGCATGAGGGCAGCGATGAGCACAGGTCTGGTAGTCAGGGCCGGGGGCAGGGGGCACCTTCCCCTGCGTTAATTCTATTTTGACAACCCTGGGGGTGCCATCACCACCCTCACCTTACAGACGAGGGGCTGAGGCTCGGAGGGGTTCCAGAACCCGCTCAAGGTCATTCAGCTAAGCTGTGAGGCCATGCTGCAAATCCAGGTCTGGAGCCTGTGTTAGTGTCCAGGGCGGCCAGAACAAAGGACACAAACTAGGTGGCTTCAGACCACAGTCCTGGAGAACAGACGTCTGGGATCCAGGTGTCACCACGGGGAAGCCCCGTCTCCAAAAGGGCTGAGGAGGGAGCTCACGAGGCCCAAGGCCTTGTTGGTCAGAGGCCCTGTGAGAGCGCCCACCCGGACAGCAGGCTGAGCACCGGGAGAGAGGTGCCCCCAGTGACAGGCCCCTCTGCTAGGAACAGGTCCCCCACCCGCCTAGGTCCAGGCTGGACCACCCACCCCTGGCCCAGACCACTCTCCCCGCAGGGAGGGCTGGCTGTGTCTAAACGGGTGCTGCAGTCCCCCAGCCGGGCAAGGGCAGAGAGGTTTCTGCCCCAACCCTGGGTGGCAGCCCCTTCCCTGGCCAGGCAGAGGGTCCCTGAGAATGCAGCCCACTGTTGCTGGGTCGTGGGAAGCGTTAGGACCCCAGTGTTGTAGGAGTAAGATCTGCCGGGGGCAGCTCAGGGAAGCTGAGGAGGGTGCCAGCCTCTCTCCACAGATGGGGGAACTGATGGAGCCCCCCACTCCATCCTCCCTGAAGCCACCACCTCCACCAGGGTGGCCGAGGCCGTGGCCATGACGTCTGGAGGACAGGCCCTGCACTGCACCTCTGAGGACAGCAGAGTCCGAATGACAAGAACAGTCCTTTCATGAGAAATATTCACCAGGATCATCACCAGTCACACAGACACATTCCTGCAAATACCGTCTTCCTTTCTGCCTGTTTGTCCCTCAGGCGGGAAAAGCAGCTGTGACAACCCAGTTGGGCCCCCACAACAGGCGACACATGTCCGAGGTAGCCACACTTGAAGATGGACAGCCCACATCGGGCAGGGGCCCAGGCAGCCCCATCTCCACGCGTCCTCGTGCCCACTGGGGGTCCCTCCCAGACCTCCATGATTGTCAGGAGCTGCTTGCGAGATCTGATGAATGGGGGCCGTCGGGAGTCTGCGGATATCACAACGGGTCACAGTCGGAGCTGCTGGCACAGGTGGGGAATAGCCACACCCGCATCTGCGAGCGCCGCCCCCCTTTAATTGAGTGTCTCAGGATTTCAAAGGGGCTCAGATCAAAGGTGACCACGCTTCACTGCAAACAAACACGCAGCCCCGGGAGATAATGAAAACGGCCCGAGCCCCTCCCATCAACAGCACGACCTCCGCAGACGTTCTTAAACATCCATCAGCCACGACCCTCGACCCTCGTTAGAAAAATGAACAACGGGCCTTGAGAGGGGGCGGCTGGCCCAGGCCCTTTCCGTCCCGCACACCAGTGCCCTTTGAGGCCCCTGCTCTCCCCCGGCAGGAGGATGGGGCAGGACTGGTCGTCACTCGGCGTCTGTCCTACCTCCCTGCCCGATGCAGCCAGCCAGCCCAGCTTCTGAAAGCCCCCTGCTCCCCCGCACTGGGTGCCCTGGCTCAGTGGCCTCCACGAGGACAGCAGGTCTTCTTAGAATAGTCTGGAGGCAACTGGGAATCTCCCTGCGCGTTCCTCTCAGCAGACCCGCTACGAAAATGTCCGTCACAATAAGACAGAACCCCTGCCCTCTCACTTCCCTCCTCCCACCAGCCCCCGGACACCCCGCCCCTCTGTAATTACGGGATGTTCGGGGCATCCCTCCCTCTGGGCGGGGAGGTCCCTGATCCTTGACCACAGCCAGCCTGGGCAGCTCCCCCTGCGCCCCAGCCATGCTGTCCCCCGCCCACCCACTTGCATATTGTGGAAAAGGCACAAGCTCACTGCAGAGGCCGCTGCAGGCGGGTGGCCCTTCAGAGAAAAGCTCCTGTTTCCTGGGGCTTCCCAGGTAGGCCAGGAATCAACCCAACTGCCCAGCGAGGCTTCCTCACCCCCTTCCTCAGCTGTGTCCCCCCACCAGGGTCCTCGCTCCCCTGAGAGTCACCCCCACGCCCTCGGCCCACTCCCGGCCCGGAGGCCCCTCTGCCGCCCTCTAGTCAATGGAGATGGCAACACAACCAGCCTCCACCTGGGCCCTGGGGGACCCCACCCACCTCACACAGGCCCCCACCTCCCCCAGCCTCCCCAAGCTCTGGGGAGGACAGACCTCCCCGGTGTCTCCCAGCAGGGCCCTGCCTCCCACACCCAGCCCCCAAGGCCCTGCCAGGCCACATTACCCACTTGCAGGGCTCTGACAGCCCCTTCTCCCTGTCTGCCCCTCGCTGGCCCAGGCTGACCTCATGGGAGCAGTGTCCCTCTCCAGGAGTGTCCCCCACTGGGCCCCAAAACCACCACAGGGCCCCACAGCCAAGGTCGGCTGAGGCTGCTGTGCCCTTGAGTCACTGGCACCCCAGTGATGGGGTCCACAGGCTGGGAGCTTGTTGAGAAGATAGGGGGTGACCGGAGGGGCTCCCCTCCCCCTGCACAGGGCCTGAGCGCGTGGGCAGCGGGGGGAAGGACGGCGGGTGCCGGCCAGTGCCCCGGGCCCCAGGATGATGACCAGATCTGCTGTTCTCAATGCTCGGGACCAGACCTGACAGGCCTGTGTCCCCAAACCACAACCTCTGCAAACGGTGACCACAACCTCTGCAAACGGTGACGTCAGTGCCGTGTACAAACAGAGAGACGAAGCAGCCACAGTCAGAAGTGGGAACCACCAGGCATCACAAAGCAAAAAGAGGCAGCGCTGGGCTGGTGTTGCTGATGTCACCGTCGTTAGGCGGAGAACGTGTGCAGGGCCCCCCAAACACAGCCCAGCCCCTAGTCCACCACTGACAGCCCTGACACGCAGTGGCCACACTTGCTCACAATATGTGAGCTGTGACCCCATATCCAGCCCCAGGAGTCTGCAGCGCATGGCCTCCCACGGGCCACCCCCAGGGCTCTGCCACTTGGCTCTGTCCCTCTAGCGTGGCTCTTGGGGAGACCAAAGGTACGGCCACTCCCTTAACCCTGCTGAGACCAGCGTGGCCGTGGCTGTGGGCCCCGAGCACCCACCTCTGCAGAACAGGGCCCCAAGTCACCTGCTGGGTCCGCGTGGTTCCTTTGGCCACATGCATTCAAGCTGCACCAGGGCTGGTGGAGACCCTGGCCCAGGTACGGGGGTCCTGAGGTCAGTGAAACAGGGGTGCAGCCCCGTCTCTGTGGGAAATTCACATAAGCCAGCAGGAGGCCTTCACAATCAGGGTCACAGTCACGCCCGCAAGAAGTGGACGATTCCCAGGGATGCTGGCTCCTCCGGGTGGAGGACTGGAAGACTGTTGTTTGAAGTAAAGTCTCCTAGGACATGCAGAGGGTTGACATGTGGCCCAAAACCCCTGGTCCAGAGACCCAGGCAGTCCCTTCTCCCAGCCAGCACTCCCCCTCAGCACAGGGAGGGCTGGGGGGTGGGAAGGGCTGATGGTGCCCAGGACCCCCCAGGAGGGCCTCGTGACACCCGTGATGGGTCGTGTAGACTCTGGTGTGGAAGCCTCCAGCTCAGGATTCTTAACCCAGTGACGCAGCGGGGCAGACACCAACCAGCCCACCTGCCCCGGAGCCTGACTCCACTCCTGGGTGCTTCCTCCCTCTGACTACCCTTTCAGCCACAGCTGGGAAGCCTCTCCCCTCTCCCGTGGGGCCAAGGGTGGGTGGACACATGTCAGGCATCCGGCTCTGCCTCTCCTAAGCCAAGGCTGGCCACCTTGCAGCCCCTGGGGTGTTGGACACACAGTGGGAGCCCAGCCTGGGAGCAAACCCTGGCTCTGTGTTCCCCGAGACCAGTCTCCCTATCTGTGGGACGGGGCACCACAGCCCCCTACTCCCAGCAATGCAGCCAAGTGTGCAGAGTGCCATGAACCTGGCGGGGGGGGTGTGTGGCTCGCACTGGGGAGGGGGCCATGCCCAGCGCCCTGACCTGGCCCGGGGCCCCCAGCAGGCCAGCCTCCGCATGCATTACTGAGCTCCTGCCGTGTGCTGGCACTTACTTCCTGGAAGGGGAGACCCCAAACAGGACAGCAGAGGATGAAGGAGCAGGTTGTGAAAGGAACTGTGACAGAAACAAAGAAGCTGGGATGGAGAACACCGACTGTGGGGGCTTGTCCTGGACACCAGACACAGGGTGCTCTGGGGCTGCTGCCCCAAGGGGGTGACGTCAAGCTGGAACCTTGAGGACAAGGTGGCCAGGGGGCACAGGGCGAGGTGGGCACCGCGACTTTCCCACACAGTGCCGAGAGCTGGGACACAGGGAGAACGTACAACGGTGCTGCTGGGCCCTGGGGGGCCCACCTGCCCTGGAGCCCCCAGCCCCCACACCTGGACTCAGGTCAGAGTCTCAGACCCACCCACTTCTTGCATCCCCACTGTCCCCCAGGGCCCGCAGGACATGGCCACCTCCCTGTTGGATGGAGCAAGCTGTGGGTTCACACCCCACCAGCTCACACCCTGCAATGACCTCTCTTAGAAAAGCTTAGAAAACCAGAGCTGGTCAAGGGCACTGGTGAACAGGCTGCGGTGGGCCCACAGGCTCTGCCAGGAGGGAGGAGATGGTCTCTGCATATAGCCAAGAGCCATCTTGGTGGGCGTCAGAGGGAAAGCGAAGCACAGGGTGGCCGTGTGTGCTGCTTCCACCTAAGAGGGGGTACATTTATGTGTCTGCTGGTGTCACAAACATCAGGATAAGCAAACACGGGGAAGAACGGAAGCCTAAGAGATGAGGTCAGCACGGAGGAGCCGGGACAAGGCCAGACTTCTCCAAAGGGACCTGGTTGTACAGATTCGACTTAGGACCCGTGGAGATGTGCACAGAATTACAAAACACAAGTCAAAATGAAAACAGATGGGAATCTCTAAAAATGGAAAGTAAAATGAAAGAAACGACCTTACGTTTGAGGTCATGACAACCCCAGGAGAGGACTTGTCTTGATGACTTTGAAACAACAATCTGATGTACACCCCAAGGGGCCAGACTCCAGGGACAGAAGGACCAGCAAGGAAGCCTTGGGGTGTTCCCAAAGGTCACAGCAGTGACCCTACGGTGTTGCTACTCTGAACCGGTCGTATGTATGAGACAGCCCACCTACGTGAGATACCTGACATGTTACACGTTAAATATGTGCTATAGTATGTAATATATTTGACATTTTATACATATATCAACTTTTACATATAAAATTAATACAGTCCTGCATTGCCTAATGACAGGGACACATTCTGAGATTTGTGTCGTTAGGTGATTTTGTTCTTGTGCGAACATCATAGAGTGCACTTACACAAACCTAGATGGTATATAGCCTGCTACACACCTGGGCTACATGGTGCTGATCTTACGGAACCACCATCGTATATTCGGTCCATCGTTGACAGAAACATCGTTATGCAGCACGTGACTGTAACTATGTTGATATCATTAAGAACCAAGGTTTACAGCATAAGAGAATAGGGATGCAAATATAAAAGTCAAAGCAGTAAAAAATTTGAATTAGAAAAACCACTATGAAGTCTGATCTCTTTTCTCCTAAAAGAAGTTAATTTCTAGGTCATCAACTGCAAAGGTTGAGAAACAACGGTGAACCCGGAAGGAGTGAGCACCCATGGCGCCCGGGCTGGAGCGCTAAATACCATTTCTGTTGAGAGGACCCAGGACTCCCTGGGACACAGCCAACCCCAGGCCTGGGCTGGAAACGCCCACTGCAAGCCAGAATCCCATGTCACGGTGAAAAGCAAGGCCCCTGCCAAAGATGACCGTGGTCATTGGACTCAGGAGCAGATGAGCCAACCGGCCAAAGATGGGACAATTTACGCATCAAAGAGAATAACATTTGCATGGACCGAAAGGAGTCAAATAGATTTAAAAGACACACGAGTTTCTGTGATACGCACACCGTCAGAACAGAGCTCACTGGTCATTCTGGAAGGTGCTGGGAACCAACTCAGACACTGTCCTGTAAGACGCCTGTCCTTCCTGTGAGACTGACTGAAAGTTATAGGCTGAAAGCAGGGCTGCTGAGGGACCGATCAGACCGGCAACTCCGAAGAAGAGTCACCAGCAGAGAGTGGCCACCACCTCAGTGGAGGGTCCTGCCTGAATCCACCGGCACAGGAGTGCAGAGCGAGGGCCCCTCCCAGAGTGCCCTCGGACCTCTGACACTGGGGCAAGTGCCCCGTCCAGGGGCACGGAAGCCGAATGGGGCCAGGGACGAGTATTTGGAGCAGGTGGTGGGGACCAAGGCAGCAATGCAGACCTGGGCAATGCATGTCTTCTGAGAGGTTAAGGCATCTCGCCAGTGGGAGGGGCAGCACTCAGCCTGGAAGGCACAGGGGGGCAGGGGCAGCCCAAACCCACCCCCTGGCCGGGAGAAGTCCTCCACCCCAGGCACCCGGTACCGCGGAACAGCAACTGCGAACACCGGGTGCATCTCCCCGGGTACTGCTGTCCCCCCGCTCCTGCTGCGCCGCACACCTTGCTGACGCTCACGGCGCTGCCCGGAGGAGGTGGGACGGGGCCTGAGGCCCCGCAGCAGGCTAGGAATTACAGGCTTTAGTTTCCTTCTGGAACAAAATAATTACAAGCTTCACAGAGGACCTGAATTCCCTGAAAGCCACGCGGGAAGTCAGCTGAAAACCCATCTTCAGAAGCAGAAGTACATTTTTATTTACAGTTGGAAGAAAGAGAAAAGCTGGTTTGGGGCATGCAGCTCAAGGACACCCCTCTAAAAGGAAAACACCCTTAGGAAAAGTCAAAACCTGGAGACAGAATCTGGATGCTTCTACCCCAGCTGGACCAGCAAAGTACCACATCCACACAAAAATCGGTCACGGGGCGCCTGCCCACCCTGTGGGAGGAGTGCCGTCGCCAGCACGTTGCACGGTTTCCAGGCTGGTTTTCCTGATTGACAGCTTTATTTCCCAGGAGAAGTCAACATCATGAAGCTGAAAGTCGGACACAGCCCAGGGAGCTGCTGGGACCCACAGCCCGTGTGCACAGTCTCCCTGGCACAGCAGCAGATCCTTCCGGAACAATGGGTTTCTTCATCACTGCTCAACTCCATCAGGCTCCAGTCCACTTCACCAGCAGCTGATTTTTTCCCCAAGCCCAGCTGGCTTTCTGTCGAAGAAGAGGCTGGGGGACTGGAGCTCACACGAGCCCCATATGTGCTGGATGGACGAGAGGATGCGGGGGGTGAAGGGTGCCCCCAAAGACAACAGGTCCCAACCCTGGTGGGAATTGTACCTTCTACAGTAAAGGCGAGGCAGGTGTGATTACATCAAAGCTTTTGAGAGTGAGCAGATTACGCTGGATTATCCAGGTGGCCCATAAATGCCACCACGGGGTCTTACAACAGAGAGGCAGGGGGAGAGTCAACAGTGAAGAGGAGAGGCCATGTGACCACAGAGGCAGAGATTGGCGTAACGCGGCCACAAGCTCAGGGACGCCTGGAGCCCCCAGGAGTTGGAAGAGGCAGGAGAGATCCTCCCCTGGAGACTTTGAAGGAAGCGCAGCCCTGAGACATCTTGATTTCTGGAGGCTCTGGCCTCCAGAACCATGAGAATAAACTTCTGTTGTTTCAAGCTGCCCAGTGTGTTGTCATCTGTGACAGCGGCCACAGGAAGGTAACACGGAGGTTGAGACTAATACGGTGGATGAGGCTAATACAGAGGATGAGGCTAATACGGAGGACGAACCCTAGGGACACCCCGTGCTCAGTGAAGTGGAATACCCCGGGCTCAGAGCCGCCCTCCTACAGGCACCGTGGGGAGGCTTTGCTGGGTGAGCCCCACGAGGCTCCCTGCCCACCAGCATCCTGGCCTCTCAGGCAGGAAGGGAAGGGGCTGGGTTCCCTCGGTTCCACGGGAGGCTGGACACCGGCCCTGGGGCCCTTCCAGCTCACACGGAGACTGTGAATCTCCCACTGGCCCGAGAGGCTGGGACACTGCGTGGCATTCTGTCCTCCCACTTCAGGGAGGCGCCACAGCTCCAGCCCACGTCTCAGCAGAGCACTGCACATGGGCCCCCAACCCCGCTGCTCTGCTCAGCAGGGGCTTCGGGCTCCAGGCACAGCACAGAAGAAGCTGTCAGGGCTCCCAGGACACCTGGGCACCTGTCCCCGCACCTCCTGGCCCCTTGGAGCGTGCTCCCGATGACCGTCCACCCAGTAATGGCTCCATCACTGCTTGTCCCCTCCCTGTGTGGTGCCTGCAGGCTGGGCAAGGCCCCTATCTCATCTGCGCGAGCCCATTGCCTCCCCTCGAGTCTTCGGTCCGCTCGCCTCTCCAGAGGCCTCACTAGTGCTGCCCACTGTCCTAGGTCTAGCCCTCTTTCCTGGGCTCCCACTCGGCCTCAAGCCTCTGGTCACCTTTATCCACCTTCCTGCACTCCCCTTCCCTCCACCTTCCTTGCCCACCACGGCATTGTCCTCACCTAGGCCATCCCACGAATCCACAACCCCAGCCCCAATGCTCCTCTGAGCACTGGACCCTGAGACACCTCCCAGCCGAGACTCAGACACCAGCCAACTGGAGCCACCCTCCCTGTGCTGAGGGGCACCCAGCATACTCATCCCACCTCCCCAGGGTCTTCTCACCTTGCCCTTCAGCCAACTCTCTGTCCCATTTCAGCTTCTGTCCTCTCACATGTCCATCCAGCCTCCTGGGCCCCCATCACACTCCTGTCTCCACAGCCAGGGGGTCTTTCCAACAAAAACAGAACCATTCACTCCTCTGCTTAAATCCTCCACCAGCATCCTTTGCTCTCTGGATAGGCTGCAGTGGGGGCCTCAGCCCACCAGGCCTGAGTTGGCCTCCTCCCCCTACCCTTGGAACGTGCCCAGCTCCTTATGCTGTAGACCCTGCTACATGTTGCCCCTTTTGCCTGGGATGGTCACCCCCTGGTTAGCTCATAATTAGCTCACAGATCTAATCTTGGCCACATTACCTCCTCCAGGAAGCCTTCCCGGATCCCCAGTCCAGGTCAGCTTCCTCGCCAGAGGCTGTGTTGTGGGGCCCTCGTCCCTTCTCAGCACGTTCCTGTCTGCAACTATGCATGAATGTGGGGACTGTGATTCACAGCCCTCTCCCCAACGCCCCCAGTGAGAGCGTCGGTGATTCTGCACACCCTTCTGTGCCCCATCTAGCTGAAGGTTCGGCCCTTGGTGGGTGGGTAGATGGACTGGAGAGAAGAAAGATGTGACCAGGGGTCTGAGAGAAAGAGTTCTGGCCCTGAGGGAGGGGTCACCTCAGCAGGAGTCGCCATCACCTATCAGGTTGAGGGGGCCAGCCCTGTGCTCTTGGGGCGTCCCCGTCACACTTGCAGGATGAGGCCTGGCCAGTCAGCTCCTACAGGGCCCTCACCCTCTGACCAGCCGGGACCCCTGAGCAGCGCCACAGGCAGGAGGAGGGTACGGCCTCATCCAGCCAGGAGCGTGACCCCACCCTACCCCTAGAGCGCAGCCTGTAACCCCCACACCTGCCTCCCTGCCAGGTCCTGCCAGTCCCTGGGGGGGGATGTGGGAGGAGTCCCTGGGAAAACAACTCCCACTGAGCGGGGAAGGATGTGGCCACCTCCAAAAGTGGCTGTTGAGGGGTCATTAACAAGCCCCAGGGTACCCCTCACTCACCACTCAACCCAACAGGCAGGTGCTGTTGTTGCCCCGAGACAGATGGGGAAACTGAGGCTCAGAGACGCCAGCCTGCTGGGGCAGGAGCAGCAAGCGACTGGTCAGGGCAGGGCCAGGTGGCCCCGTGTCTGCCCCTGGAGATCAGGGCCTCCCTTGGGAGGAGCACCCGGTTCCCCAGGCGGTGGATCAGCGGTCTGAAGCAGTCCCTGCTGATGGCCAATGTCCCCTCCCACCAGCACCCCGGACACCAGGCCCCAGGCTGGTTCTGTGCTTCTGCAGAGTCCACGTGGCCACTCACCTCTCAGCCGAGCTTCCAGCGCCCCGCAAGGTGGGGCAGAGGGGTCTCTCGGGAACAAGATGCTGGGAAGGACATCCCTGGAAGGGACCTGACCCTGCTGTGTCTGCTGGGACACTCTCTGACATGTGCCTGTGGGCAGTACAGATACCCCCAAACCCCGAGGAGCTCCTGGCACTGCCACAGTGGTCCTCAGGTGGCCGCAGGCCCAGCTGGGCCAGGCCGAGGCAGTTGGTGAGCAGGGCCTGGAGGACAATCTTCCCCAGCAGGCCTCCCCTGCCCAAGCTCCAGGCCCCTGTGCAGCCCCCAGGTCTCCCTCCAGGGGTCCGGTGGCCCCATGCCAGCTTCCTCCTCCCAGGAGGTGCCCAGGTGTCAGCAACCGTGGCCTCTCTCTCGGCACCAGCACTCAGCCCCCATTAGCATCTCACATCTTATACCAGCCCCTGCAGCCCCTGGCTTGCCTGGGGAAGCCCCTCTTCTCCAGCGAAGGCAGTGCCCGGTTTCCTCTTCAAGGAGCTGACTGGAGGGGCTGCTCTCAAAACAGCATCACTGACACGTGAAAGCAAACTTGTTTGCCAGGAAACCACCAACCCCACCCAGAGTGGGAGACCCTGGCTCGCCACTGCCAGCGGATCAGCCACCTGGCTGGCACGCACCTCAGCTCACAGCCTTTAATCCTCAACAAATGAAACCAGGGGCAGGCTTGGTGGCATAGTGGTTAAGCGTGTGCACTCTGCTTTGGCAGCCCAGGGTTCGCGGGTGTGGATCCGGGGTGTGGACCTACACACCACTTATCAAGCCGTACTGTGGCGGCGTCCCATATAAAGTGGAGGAACATGGGCATGGATGCTAGCCCAGGGCTGGTCTTCCTCAGCAAAAAGAGGAGGGTTGGTGACAGATGTTAGCTCAGGGCTGATCTTCCTCAAAAAAAAAGAAGAAGAAACCAAAAAGCCAATCAGGCAAAACCACTTTGTGCTTTTGTGCTGAAAGGATCCAGCACCCCATGCTCCCAGAGCTCCACAGGCACAGCCCCAGAACCGAGAATCAGAACCCACAAGAGGCCTGTGCGTGGGTAGGCTCCTGCAGCAGGCAAACCGGTTGGGTGAGATTCTTCCTTCTGCTTCCTGATGAACAGAGCCAGCTCTGAACCTACTGGGCTGCCTTCTCCCAGCCTGGGGACTCCATGTCAGCCAGGCCATGCTGGGCCCCCAGGGCCCTGAGTTTCATCTGGGCCGATGCCTGGTCGGCTCACTGTCCCCCGTAACCGCCCACCATGACCTGGGATCTGAAAGTCACTCTGAGGACTGATCTGCTCACCACGCCCTCGCTGACAGCATGGCGCCACGGCACACACGAAAGGGATGCATGGGAGAGGCGCCCACTCTCCATGCCGGCCCCAGACCCAGCTAAAGGCAAGATGGGCTGTGTGAGCAGAGGGGCTGGACGGGGGCTGCAGAGAGCACAGAGAGAGGCAGGACCCCGTGGATGGTCCCCAGGCCAGAAGGACGCGGCTGCAGCCTGCGGCTCCCAGCTAAGCAAGGCCACAGCAGGGAGACATCCTAGGAAGCCGACGCCAGGGCATCTGACCTTTTTCTGGAGGCCCCTCAAGGCGCCTTCACTTGACACCCTCGCTGGCTTGATGCCACCAGGTCCAGGCTGCACCCACACCCCAACACGAAGGCTCAGGACTGAGGGGAGACGTGCATGGTTCAGGAGAGGAGGGTCTGTGCCCAGACGCCTGGAGTGACTCAGGATGATGACCAGGCCTGACGCAGGAAGCAGGTGTGGGGAGGGGGCGGGGACAAGGCCTTGAGAGGCCTCATCATCGGTTCCTCATCCTGGCACCCCCACTGCACCTGGCATAGCAGTGAGGTGACATGGCAGGTGCCCCACAAACCCCTTGCCCAGCCACATGTCAGCCGGCCCTGCTAAGGCCTGCAGGCTCACCACAGGGGAAATTGTGACACCAGACCGGAGGATGAGCAGGTGGGCCAGGTCAGACAAGGTTGCCTGAAGGTCTTGGAGACCAAGGCAGAAGCTCAGCTGGGGTGGAGGACCACTCTCATCCTCTGTGTGCAGCCCAGCCCCACCCCATCCCTGCTTCTGGGGGCGTGGGTGTTAGGCCACAGAGCCAGGAAGACGGCCACAGGCTGCTCCCCACCCAGGCAGCCTGGAGCCTCTGGGGCCCCACGGCCTGCACAGGACCAACAGGGAGGAGAGGAAGGGGAGTTAGCACTGGGAAGAGTCCCCAGCAGGGCCAGTGACCTGCTGGACACACCTAAGCGCCCAGGGACCTGAGCTGGTGGAGCCGTCAGATGAGAAGGTGCCCAGCATCTCCCTGCAACTCTGGGCCCAGTGGAAGCTCACAGCAGGTGGCCTCAGCCCCTTGGCCATTTCCTGACACCCCACGAGGTGACAAGGTATGCCATATGGTAACTCCCCGACCCCACACAGTGACGCCCCAACCTCACCTGGTGACAGTCCAATCCCACTTGGTGATGCCCCATCTCCACCTGGTGACAGCCCAACCCCACACGGTGATGCGCCAACCCCACATGGTGACAGTCCAACCCCACACGGTGACGCCCCAACCACACCTGGTGCCAGTCCAACCCCACACAGTGACGCCCCAACCCCACGCCCCAATCCCACCTGGTGACAGTCCAACCCCACACAGTGATGCCCCAACCCTACACGGTGATGCCCCAACCCCACCTGGTGATAGTCCAACCCGACCTAGTGACGCCCCAACCCCACCTGGTGACAGTCCAACCCCACACGGTGATGCCCCAACCTCACCTGACGACAGCCCCAACCCCACATGGTGACGCCCCAATCCCACATGGTGATGCCCCAATTCCATGTGGTGACACACCCAACCCCATGTAGAGAGGCCCCCCGGCCCCAATGAGGCTCTGACAAAGGCCTGTTGCTGGAGATCCTACAAAGTTCTCCAGTGGGGAGAGACGGAGGGAGAGCCACCTCCAGGGGCCTGGAGCACCTAGCCATCGCAGGTCTGGGAACCTCGCGCCTGCTGATGGAGGAGAGCACACACCGGCTCCAGGAGGAGGGAGGGGGGCTGAGGCCATGGGAGCTGCATCTGGGGGCAGGCAGCTGTGACCTTCTTCCTTCCTTCCAGTCGAGACCCGGCAGGGCACCTTCGAGCAGGAGGGGAGAGGCCACGGCTCCTGTCTTCGGGCAGAAAGGAAGGCGCATCCCTTCAGCATGAGAGCAGAAGAGGAAGCCCCTCACTTCGCTTCTCCATCAGTCAAAACCTCGATCTCTAAAATGCGCCCCTTTCTCCAAAAGGCTAACACAAAAGTAAGGAGATCTTTTATTGCACTTTGAAAAATGGCCACAAGACACTAACAAGCTCCCTTCTTTGAACTGGTCTACTTTTAAAGCACCTCTTCTGATGACCTTGCAGCGAACAGGGCGATTTTCCGGATGGTCCCCTTCAGAGCAGGGGTCCCGGTGGCTGAGGGCATCCCCAATCCCCCTGGCTGCCTGCGGCCCCCGAGCAGAAGAGCAGCTGCGACGCAGATGCAAGCTCGGACGGCCCGGGAGGGAGGCCACCCTCCGTGCACGCACTCACCTGGTGGGAAACACGCGTTATGTTTCAAACTGGGTTAAGAGCTCCCTTATTTCCGGGGCCACGTGTCGCGCAGCATTTGCAGCCTCTGTTATAGCTTTCCGATACATCCCTTTCTTCTTACGGTTAAATCTCAGTTTGAAAAATTCAGAGAAAGGGGAGAGTTTTGAAATAGACAAGAACGATGTAGTTGGAGAACCAAACCATGAGACTTTCGCTTCTTGCCAAGAGGGCTCCCCGTCCTCCTTCTGGCTAAGACTGATGTCAAGGACACGGGCTGGCCACCAAGGAAAGCCGTGAATCTTACCCCACACGATGTCCCCCACCGCCACGGTCCTTCCGTCCTCGGTAACGCACGTGGAGACGCTCTGCGTGTGCAGCCTGACCGTCAGGGGAGGGACCGTCTGCCGCGCATCCTTGGACGAGGACGGCACAGACACACCATCGCCGGATGACAGGTCACACGTGTCTGGCGATGGGACCTCTGAGCTGGACGATTTGGCCTCATCCAGGCTGTCACTGCTCCACACTGACTCGCTGGCACAGTCTGTTCTCCTAGGGCAGGTGGCGAGAAAAGCCAGGCTGTCTCGCCCGTGTTTACCCTGGGGACCCCTCTTGAAGTCTTCATCCTCGCCAGAACTTCCGGAAGACAAGTCCGCCAGCCCCCCGTGGGCAGGGCTGTCAGCCAGGAGCGCGGGCGAGCTGTCCCGGGGGCCTCCCCTGTGGCCGTTGAGCTCCTCCACCAGCTCGGCCCTGTAGACGGGCTCCTGCTCGCCGGCCCCCAGCCGGTGGGGCTTCAGGCGGATCTTGGGGGGCGGCAGGTCGGTGCCGGGGGGCCCGGGCCTTGTCAGCTTCAGTTTGGGGATAGAGGTGGAGGGCCCGGCGGGCGGCCTGTCCCGCGGTGGCTCGGGGTCCTGGCCTCCACCATGCAGGGCCTGTGGCGGGCAGAAGGGCTCCAGGGAGCCGTGCACGCGGGAGGGGATCTCCACCACCTCACCCTTGCCCTGGGGTGTGCTGTAGGAGATCTTGATGACCGGGCTCCGCGGGACCTGGGCCTTGTCCTCCTCCCGCCTCTCCCTCTTGCTCCTCCTCGAGGTGGCCGCAGCCACCGTGTCGCCTCCACCGTTGGGGTCCTCGGGCTTGCGGGGCTCCCTGTCGGGGCCGGGGTCGCTGCCCTGGCCCCTGCGTGCCTTGGGGGCAGCCTGGGGGCCGGGGCTGGCCTCCGGGGGGCTCAGGGTGCTCTTGCACTTCTCACAGAGCACCTGGCGCGGCCGCAGGCGGATGGGGCTCAGGGCCAGCCGGCCTGGGTCGCGGTTTCGGGACAGGCGCCTCCGCGTCCTCTTGATGGTCCGGGGCGGCGGCTGCGGCACCCACTGCCGGTAGGTGTTTCTCAGCCAGAGCGGGGGAGGGAAGGGGGCGCCCTCAAAATATGGTGAGAACGGGGGCAGGCTTCCGGCAGGCAGCAGTGGCACGAGGGGTGGGGGCGGCTCGGGGCCGGCGGTCTCGGGGGGCTGGTCCCCGCAGGGAGGCGCCGGGGGACCCGTCCCCAGCTGCATCGCCTCTGCGTCCCCCTCCGTGGGGCCTGGGCCGTGGCAGCCGTTGACAGGCGGGTCCTCGGCCTGGGGCAGTGGAGCCGGCGGGGGCAGGCCGAAGAGGCCGGACCTGGCAGCGGGGAGACAGAGAGGGACAGTCAGGACAGTGAGGACCCTGCCGCCCCAGCCCCCACTCCCAGGGGCCCAGCAAGACCCGGGTGCTGGCACTGCCCGGTGTACCTGGAGGCATCTCTGGGCTTTCAACAGGCAACGCCCCCAAGCACCCCCAATGTGGGCGTCCCAGGGGAAGTGTGCTCTGTGAAGTCGCCTGACCAGCATCCAGGCCACATCTCAGGTCTGACAGGCCTGAGTGTCCACATTTCAGTTGGTGGCCACAGGGGGAGTGTGGGCTTGCAGCTGGAGACCTCCCAGGTGCAGGTGTGGGGGTCCAGGCGCCTGAGGACAGGGTCTGGGGTTCTCAGACGTGGCCTGACCTGGCCTGTGGGTGGCTGGCTGATCTGTGGCCAATGGCCCCTTGCTCACAGGCCTTGTCCACTCACTCTCCTCCTTCCTGAGGGAAGCACTCCCAGAGGGAGGACCCCACGCCTGTGCCCCCTGGAGGCACCAGTCCCAGGACCCAGGACAGCCCACAGGACCCTGGTCCCAGGTGCCTGACATGTGTCTGGGGGTGGGGGCCACAGCTGCAGCCTCTGCAGCCCAGAGAGGAGAGGGGTCAGCCGCCACACCAGAGCCCCCGCCCGGGAGCGAGCCCGCTCCCTTCTGAATGCTGAGTTGGCCCCACTGTTTCCACTGCCCTCGGGTGAGGGTGTCATACATGCCACCCCTGCCTGCCACCACCTGGAAGGACCGCCCCTCCTGCCTGGCCCCCCAGGCCCTTCTCTCAGGACCTCCAGCTCCAGGACGGGGAGCAAGCTGGCACTGACACGGCCATGTAACCCGCTGGAAGGGGACATGAGAGGGCAGGAGGCCCACCTCCCACAAGGACCCACAGCTAAGGACAAGCAGCGCGGCCCAGCCAGCACCCCTGGGCTCCCCAGCGGGGACCCACCCCAGGGACCGGCCTGCTCTCTCCCTGAGAAGCGCTGGGCTAGGCGGCCTCCATTCAGACATGCAGGACCTCGAATGGCTTCCGGGGTTTTGTTGGAAGTCGGTGGGCAGCGTGCCCTCCAGAGTGGAGGGTCATCCCCAGGCCGGACCACCCCATCATCCAGGAGCCCACGTGCTGTGAGCATCAGGAAGTCATGTCTAATTCAACAAGTTGCTTGTAATGGGGCAGGAAAACACCTACATTGTTCCAAATAGTGAAACACAAGCCCAAATAGTTCGCACCGTTCTTCAACGGTGAACACGCAAAACTTGCAGTGCACGTGACTTAACTGTAGGACTGATTGTATTAGCTAAAAGCTCTTATGTTTTAGCACAAAAACAGACGGTTGGCCAAGTTAAGGGAGCCAGGTTTAGAACGCTGCCCCTCAGTCTGCACCCCTTTCCAATCTAATCAGAGGAGGTAAGACAAATGATCTTCTCTGTGGTCCAGTTTCCAGATGATTCCTCCATTGACTGTTCTCCAGAAGAATCTAGGGATGCTAAGAGGGTCGACCGTCGTGACGGCACTGTGTCCAGCATGGCCCCCTGAGAACCCATGGCTGGACGGCTCACCCCGACCCTCAAGCCAGGCGGGAGTGGGGTGCAGGCTACATGAGAAGTGTGGAACCCAGAGCCAGGTGAGGAGGGCTGTGCAGGGCCGGGATGGGGACTCCATGAGCCTTATTGTCATTATGCTGACGAAATGAACAAACATGGGAAGACTGCCCAATTTTTGTTTAATTCAAGATCACTGATAAAAGCCTAGAAATCACATCGAACTTTTACTTTTCTCCTTTTCCCTATCCAGCTGAATTCCGTCTACCTGAAGCTGGCTCCCCCAAATCTAAAGTCTTCCAGGGTGGGCTGCGGGGTGGGGAGGAGCTCACATTCTTCTCAATGCCCAGAGAGTCCAGCAAACACAGAGCTATGGCCACCTGCCCTCTGCCTGGCCACGGAGGATGCACTGGTTCAGATGGCTGACCTATAACCCGTCACCTGTAACTGTGACAGAGGAAGAGCAGGGGAAAGGGAGGGAGCATTCGGCCACGGGCCAGCACTGGGGGACCTGGTTCCCTCCAAGGTGGGATTCTGCTCTGAGTTGGGGGGCAGCCACGGTGAGCCCCACTCTCCCCCCTCCCCAACCCCCGCTGGGCATGTGACTCTCATAGCCCCACTCCCTGGGAGGACCAGGCCACCCCACTGGACTGGCACCCACTGCAGCCCCCACGTCCCAGCTGACCAACAGTGGCAGTGACGACCACCAGAGTCATCTCCACAAGCGCTGGCCGCAAGCTGGGCGCAGGCGGAGCAGTCTGCCCACACATCTTACTGCACCACAACACCCCTGGGGACACGTATTGTAGGACTTCCAGGCCAGGTGGGCTGAGATTAGCAGGGATAGGAAAGGAGCCCCAGGATCATGCGCTCAACTGGGAAAACAACCCCCAGGTGTAGGCTCCCCTCTCAGCAGCCCCAGGCTGGGCACCGGGCACAGGGACAAGGAGCACGGACCCTGGGGCCCCACGGCCCCCACGGCCCTCGGGCCAAATCAGCCACCACTGGTATTTGTAAGTCAGGCCTCACTGGCACCCGGCCACGCCTGCTCGATTGCGAACCGGCTGGCCGCTCTCCACCCCCGCGGCATTGCTGAGTAGCAGTGACAGACGCTGCATGGCCGCCAGGCCGAAAATAGTTACTGTCCAGCCCTTTACGGAAAAAGTCTGCCAGAGTCCAGGTGTGGGAGATAAGCCCCTGCCCAAAGCTGCCCCCCGCTCCCCACTCCAGGGTCCGTGACAGGCTGGTGTGTCACCAAACCTCGCCTGAGTCCCCGGGCATCAGAGGGAGCCCGGACCCTACGCCGAAATCAGCACCTAGCTCATCCCTTCAACAAGCACCTCATGGGAACTCAGAGCAGGCTGAGAACCAAACTCGTGTGCTCACACCCAGGCACGTGCACACACACATACACATCATTCACACACGCACTCATGCGAACGCATTCACATGCACCTTGAGTTTCTGGGCCAGCTCATTGCCCCTTGCCGTTGGGGGTGCCAGGAGCCCCACCATGTAACCCACAACACCCCACAAAGGGGTCCCACATGAGGAGGTGTTTCAAGGAGAAAGGGGAAGCCGGGAGGCCCCCAGCCCTCGGCAGCAGTGGTGCCTGGCCAGATGGCGACATCTAGGAACAGTGGTTGTGCAAAAAGCCCCCTCGAGGGGCCCCTTGAGAGGCAGACTCAGCCCCAGTGGGAGCACCTGGGCCAGAAAGTCACCCAGGCAGCCCGGCCCCTCCAGTGAGCAGGCTCCCCAGCTAAGGGTGAGGAACGGCCCCTCAACTACTGCCCTGTGGGTACGGGGGCAAGGGCCACAGTGAAGGTATCAGGACCTCGGAGAGGAAACCCCACAGCGGGGTCCACACACAGTCCAGGAGGTCCACACACCAGGAGGGTCTACGATCCCGGGGGGGGGGGTCCACAGACCAGGGGTCCACACACTAGGGGAGTCTACAGTCCAGTGGGGTCCACACACCAGGGGCATCCACAATCCAGGGGGGTCCACACATCATAGTGGGTCCACAATCCAGGGGGGGTCCATCCATCATGGGGGGTCTACAGACCAGGGGGTCCACGGACTAGGGGATCCACAATCCAGGGGGTGGTCCACACATCATGGGGGGTCCACAGATCAGGGGCAGCCACAGACCAGGGGGTCCACACACGATACGGAGTCCACACACCAGGGGTTCACAAACTAGAGGGGTCCACACAGCATGGGGGGTCCACAGACCAGGGAGGATCCACAGATCTGGGGCCTGGAAGGCTGTTCCCAAGGCCTCTGCCAAAGCCCACTTCCTGCCCACCTTTTGTAGCCACCTGGTCATGAACTGGGGGTTCACTCTGACACCCTCCTCATCATCTGCATCCCCACTGTCCCACCCTCCCCAGCCCCTGTGCTGCCACCCCACTCAGACACAGGCCACACTCTCTCCTTGGTCTCCCCTCCCACCCTCCCCACACCTGGCCTGCACCTGCATGCCAGCCTGCTGTGCTGGTGCAGAGCCCCTCCTGCCAGCTGGGGCCCAGGGACCCCAAGAGCGGGACACCTGGGCAGCCCCTTCCCTATCATCCCCCCCAACCCCAAGTGGTCTTCCTTGCAGGAGCCCCCTCTGCAGGACCCTGTGCAGACTGAGCCCTTGGCCGGCTGGCCCAGGGGGCTCTGCAGTCCCCTTGGGCAACGCAGGCTGGGGGCACGGAGGCAGGGGGGTGGGTGGGAGTCACTGTACCCCCGAAGTCCCCACAGGTGCGGTCCAGGGAGGCTTCTGCCCCTGTTTATGGCACACGCCCCTCAGGGGTCTCTGCATGTTTAGGATGGACACACAGCCCTCGGCCAGAGACCCAGGCCCTGACCTGAGCCAGAGCCCTGAATGGTGGACCCCTGGATGGGCCGGGCCTACACCCACCAGACACAGGCCAGGCCTGGTGGCCAAGCCCTCCCTGCCCTGGCCGACCAAACTGGGAAGCAGGCTTGGCTTCCCACAGCACCCAGGGCCGGGAGAGCAGGCAGGCCCCTGCCCTGGTGCGCACGCCTCTGAGCCCACAGCGGCCGGGGCCTCTGGGGGGGGCTCCTTCCAGACGGCAGCTGCAGCTCTGTGCAATGGCACCGCTGCCGCACGGCAGGCCCCATGACCCTGGCACGGCCGGCAGCCATACTTCCTTCCCCGAGCTGCCGCCCTGTCCAGGCCACACCCACGACCGCCTGGTGGGTAAACAGCGGCCGGCGGGAGGGCTCACTCCCAGGCTGCAGGTTGCAGAGCAGGTACCCCAGGCTGCTTCAGCTCCCAGCCCTCTAGCAGTGCCATGAGGCACCTATCATCGCCATCCCCACCTCAGGGACGGGAGATGAGGCTAAGGGAGATGGGCCCCAGCGGGTCTGGTGACAGCCAGGGTCTGCACTCATGTCCCAGCTCTGCTGCCTCCAGGCACAGACCACACTCTCCAGGAACAACCTCAGCAACCTGCCCCCAGTGGGGCGACATAACTGGACCCGGGGCACAAGGTGTGGCCCACTGTGGCCTATGGTTCGTCCACAGGGCCCAGCCCCTCAGTGAGGCCGGGCTGTGCCCACAGCGGCCTGAGTCCAGGAAGGGAGGCCCCGGCTGGCCTGGCAGGCCCCACAGGTGATACCGCAGAGCCTTGGCAGGCGAGAGGGCTGGGGTGGCCTTGCAGCCAGAGGGACAGCCTGGCAGGCCCAGGGCGAGGGGCCCAGATGCCCCCACTGTCCTGCCCTCTGCTGCGCTGAGGGTCTGTGCTGGACTCACTGGGCCCACCAAGGTGGGCCCTACCCAAGGATGGAGAGAAGGCACATGGGGAGGGGCCCTGGCGTGACTCAGCAGGGGAGCCAGGGCCCGGCCCAGTCTCGGCCTGGAGCGCCAGGCTGGCCAACATCTCCACAAAGAAAACTGAGGGACCCAGAAGCAAACCTCAGCACAGTGTCCTTGGGGAGCTGGAGGGAGGGGCAGGTAACCTCAGCTCTGAGGTTAGGCTGTGGAGACGAAGGCAGGAGGCTCTAATGGGAGTCAGACCCAAAAGCAAAGTAGTTCTGCCCCCAAGAGCACAGGAGACAGAGTCCCCAGGGCCACCCACTACTCTGCCCAGGTGAAGGCAGGGCCACTGGCATGGACACAGGGGCCCAGAGAGAAACAGCCCGGCCTGCAGTTCTCGGCAGGACGCCAGTGGCCAAGCCTCCGCTGACCCATGTCCCTGGGTCTTGCCCGTGAGTCCAGCCAGCAAACTCCCGGAGCGGCCGGGCCTGAGGCGGCCCACGGCCAGAAGGAGCAGGATGGCCACTGCCAGAGCTCCCCGCCTCCCCTGAGGCCTCCCTGCTCTGCAGACTCAGGACTCGAGCAGCTGCAGTGCCCAACGGCCCCAGGCCCACATCTGCCCCGGACCTTCCTTCTCATCCTTCCACGGGGAGAGGCCACCCTGGGGTCCCGTAAAGAGGTGAAAAAACATGGCTCCTGGAACAGAAACACCCTGGGGGTCCAAACCCCGGGGCCAAGCACCTGCAGAAGCTCCTTGCAGTGAGCGTCCATGTTGGCAGGAGCCTGAGCCCCAGGACAGGCCTGAGTCCAGACAGCCAGGCCCACCCTGCGGTCGGGCTGTATAGCCCAGCAGATGGACAGCTGTAGGGCCAGAGCCCTGAGGGAGGGGCAGAAGCAGGGCACCGGGCTCGCCAGGCCTGCTGCGGCACGAAGGCCTTCCGGGTCCACCTCTGCTCCAAGAGGTGTCAGAGGAAGTGAAGCCCTGGACACCAGAGTGGTCCCTCATCCAGGGGTACACGAGAGCCCACCACTCCCCCATGGGTATCAACCCAGGGTCTCTGGGGAGAGCAGCAGGGCTAGGCCATCACAGCTGGCCCCCAGAGTCCTGGACTCGAAGGTTTAATAACCATCAGCATCATTCCAACAAAACTTGGCTGACTGCAGCCCTCTCAAGGCCTCCAAGGACCCCCCCAGCAGCACAGGCCCGAACCCTAGCCCACACCCCTTCACCACGTCCTTGGAGAAGCTCCCAAGACCAGCCACGCCGGCCAGGTCCCTTCAGCTCTCTGAGGACAGGGAGAACGTCCTCAGCAGGGCCTGGACCAGGTGCTCCTCATTTATCCAGAGAATTTACCTAGGAGCAGCCACCAGTGGCCAAGCTTGCATCCTGGACGGGGGATGTGTGGGGCATGGAACAGGGCTGCTCTCCTGCCCAGGGACAGGCTGTGGCTGAGATTCTTGGCCAGCAGAGTCTCCAGAAGCCCAAGTCCCAACCCCCCAAAGGTTGGGGTTACAAAGGCTTGCACTCCAACCTTTCCAGCAGAGGGGCCCAGAAGTCTTGCATGGTAATGGCACCTTGGGTGACTCACAACGGGGAAGTTTGAAAACCAACAGCTTAGAGGTCAAGGCCAGAGGCCCCGGATTGGCCAGGCCTGGCAGGCAGCCACCTTCACACCTGCTGTCCATGAGACCATCCTTTTTCACCACTCTGAGCCTCTGCTGTCCTAAGGCCACCCCTCAGCCAGGGCCACCCTACCCGAGGTCCTCAATCAGAAGTATACCCCCAAATCACCCACAAAACAATGCCCATGCTCACCCTACGCCCCAGCCTGGAGAGTCAGAGCTGTAGGGTCGAGGCAGCCCTGGGCTTTTCGCTTCATTACTGCATCGGAAGGAATCATCGCCTTGTGGAGACACTGGGAGACCACCGGTAGCAGTATGACTGGGACCTAGCCCACTCCCTGGCACACAGTAGGTGCTCAATGTGCACATATGTGAACTGTGAACGCACAAGCAGGCAGGCACTCGGGGCCGCTGAGAGTCTTGCTTCAGATCACACAGCAGGTTGGCAGCAGGTTCAAGTCTGGGAGGGGAGGAGGCACTCGGCATGCGGCCTGCCAGCTCCACACACCTGCTGAGACCTCGGCCCGGCCTCCGCTAGCTCCTCTCCCCTCTGCGAAGAAACAGGGAGGAGAGCCCTCCTCCCAGAGCACCAAGGGAGGGGACGCCACCTCCCAAACACCCAACCATCAACACTGGTTGCTGGGCCCCGCTCCAGGGGCGACCCGGGAACCTGTTTGCACGGCCCCTCCTGGTGGGACTGCCTCGTCCAGCAGGAGACACGCACAGTTACCGCACAGGGCGCCCAGGCCCACGTCTGCTGCTGACACATGACAGCTCCTGGCACGCGCCCTGCGGCTGCACCATGGGCACACCGTCAGCTGCAGCCTGCTGCCCTGAACACACCCACACGACCCCGCTGCTCTGGGACCTGCAGGCCCCGGAGGTGGGCGGACACGTGCAATCCGAGCTCCCAGCTGCTCTTCCCTGCCAGTTAGCGCCCACACCCAGACCCAGGCCTCCCTTGACCAGCCCTGACACTGTCACATACGGGGAAGGAGGCGCGGGCATCGAGGAGAAACTGGCGCCAGGGGAGGCAAGGCAGCGCTGTGGACCCTGCCGCCCGAGGCCAGACCCCCACTGCCTGAAACACCCAGGCCGGGATACAAGCTGCCCCTGGACCCTGCCCGAATGTTGCAGCGCATGTATGATGGGTGGAGAACTGGAATCAGTGTGAAACCAGGGGCGACAAGCAAAGGAGAGACAAGGGTGGACAGAGCAGGGGCAATTTCAGGACCAAGCCCTGGAGGGTTGAAGGGGCAGGGGAGGCCAGCTTTATCTTCACTTCCTCCACAAGAACATGGAGGCCAGCTCAGGTCAGAAAGAGCCGCTGCTGAGCAGAGGTGCGCCCACCGAGGCCCAGCTCCTTGTTCCTTGGGTGGCTCTGCTTACAGCTGAACACGGCCATGGCAGGGTTGACTCCCACGCACCCTACAGCCGCCAGGTCCCATGCTGGGGATCCCAGCCAGGCCTGCTTCCTTCCACGAGGGGGTGAGGAAAGGGGTGGGGGAGTGTAGATCTCCCAACCAGGTTTGCCACAGGCCTCAGGGAGGAGGGCCCGGTTGGAGGCAGAGAGAAAGGGAGGGGAACCTGCTGCCTCTGCAGACATCCCCAGCCACAAGCCAGGGGGCCCCACAGCCTCCCTTGTCCTGAGTCAGGGAGCCTCAGAAAATGGGGGAGTCTTCTGTTGCAAGTGCCCCTCTCCAAGGAGGAAAAGTCAGGCAGGGCTCACAGGCAAAGAGGGGTGCAGCCCTGCACAGACCCGGGGGGCAGGCACAGGGCCAGGCCGGCAGTTCTGCCCGAGGGAGGAAGTGGTGGCCATCAGTTGCAAGGGACCTCGGCCACCCCAGAGCACAGCCTGGCAGCTTTCAGGGGGCTATGCTGCAGCCCCCGAGTGTCACTGGGTCCTGCCAAGCACTCTCTGCGGTAGCCAACACGGAGGAGGGCGACAGTCACCCGGGAGGCCATATGTTACATCACATGACTTGTGTATAAATGGCTTCTGGCACATCTAATGAAGAGATAATGCCAGCCGGGTGGCTGTCTAAAGGTGATGGCCCTCTAGCTGAATCCACACCACTGGAACAAAATCTGGGCTCCACCAAGGGAAAAAGTTGGGCCTCTGCAAGGGGAGCCCTCTACTGCTCCCAGTTTCAAAATAAGGCCCAGCAGGAGCACCAAGACATGAGTGTCTGATTAATGCCTAATCATTTATCTGTGGCAACAGCTCACCGCCATGTGACACCGTATCCAGGAGACTTCCGTGCTGCAGGAGTCCCTGCAGCACGCACAGGTGTGTCTCAGGACGGGTTTGCCCCCAGGCCTGCCCGGGACCCTCCGCTGGAGAGGCCAGAGCTCCCGCAGAGCGCACCGGCTGCTCCACATCTTGGATCTCTTCAGTCCTGCACCGCCGAGGGCTCCCCCACCCCAAACAGTGTTTTTAAATCCCACCGCCGGACACCACTGCTTGCCACCAATCCAAACCTCAGCCCCTAGTCGCTCCTAGGAGCCTAGGGGAACCCATGACATTACTCAGCGCACCCCCAATTCTGAGTAACTGACAGGGCAAGTCCGGCGCGGATCTGAACCCACTCTCCCCACCCCCAACGATGACAATTCTGAAAACAGCCGAATTCAAAGAATTCGCGTCTGAACAAAGAAAAGTGCGTTAATTATGGCAGACGTGCGGAGTTGGGGAGCCGGCGGCCGGGCGCGGGGACTCGGGTCCGTGCCCCGCGCCCAGGCTCCCACTTGGAGCCCAGCGCTGCTCCACGCCCGGCGCCCCTTCCCCGTCCCGAAAAGTCGCAGCGACTTTGAGAGCCACTTTCGCCCCCCGAGGGGCAGCCGCGCTCGCGCGCCCTGAATCCCGGGCCAGGGAAACCGAAAGCGGGCGCCGCGCCGCCCCGCCCTGGAACCGGTCGTGGCCCTGGGCCGGCAGGCGTGGGGGTTGTCCCGGGGGGTTCCGGGGGGGTGGCCCGGGCCTGCGCCCCCCGCTCACTTTTTCGTGCAGTCCAGCAGGATCCCGGCGAAGCTGCGCTCGCCGCAGCTCACGGTGACCAGCAGCGCGCCGTTGACGACCTGCTCCACCCGCACGGGCAGCCGGCAGCCAGCCCGCGGCTCCATGCTCCCGCGTCCCGGCCCGCGCCCGCCCCGCCCCGCCGGGTCAGCCCCGCGCGTGACGCCGCCGCCGGCCGCCTGACGTCACAAAGCTCCGCGCGGGCGGCACCGCGGGCGGGCCGGGGGCGCGGGAGGAGCGCAGGGCCACCCCCGCCCGCCGCCGCCGCTGCCCGGAGCCCGCGCCGCCTCCAGAACTCGGCGTGAAGACGCATTGCGGAGCCCCGGGGATGGGGCCGGGGTGGCGCGCGACCTCCGGGCCGCTGGCCGCAAGCGCCGGCGGAAAGGACCTGAGACCTAGAGCGGGGGCGGCGGGGACACTCCCTCGGGCCTGCTCCAGGGCCTCTCCCCCGCCCTGCTGGGGCCCTTCCCGGAGCGCCTCCCTCTCCCAACCCCGGGGTCTCCTCTGCTCTCCTCTCCGCGGCCCTGCTCCGGGCCCTTCCCTCCCCGGACCCCCGGGTCCCTGCCTCCGGGTCTGGCGCCCGGATGGCCACCCGGGCACTGCGGGGAGGAAGTCCCGGCGCCGCGAGCAGGAAGCCGGTCGGGCCGGGCCGAGGAGACGCGGGGCGCCGAGGGGACACCGGCGGGCGCGCCACAGCGGCCCAGTCTCGCCCTCGTCGCGCAGGGGGCAGTTGGCGACCCCCGTGCGCTCGGCGCCTCCTGAGTGAGGAGAGGGCGCTCCTGGCTCAGGACTGCCCTGTGCGCCTGGCCAGGGTGGCACGCACCAGGGTTAGGGAAGGCGATCCCGTCTGCGAGTCTCGGTTGCGTGTCCCTGAGTCGCCAGGGAAACAGCGGGCTCCGTGCGACCCCGCCGCGGCCGGAGGGGCCCGGGCGCCACGCGGCCAGTTCACAATGGAAAAGACCGCCTTCCCCGAGCGAGAGCTGGGTTCCCCAGCCCGCAGCCGGGCCCGCTGGAGGGAGTGGGAGGCGGAGGCGCCGAGCGGACGCGGGACCCCTACCCGGGCCCTGCTCCCGCGCGCCTTCAGTCCAATAAAAGCTTTCGACTTTCCCGAGCACTTGCACGTCCAGCGCCCGGCTCAGGACCCGTAACCGGTCGCCCCCAGGGCCCAGCTTGTTGCGGTGACCTTGCCCGGAGCCCGGCCTGCCCCGACCCCTAAGCCAGGCTTGCTGCGCCTGACTGGGCACCCGAGACTGGCCGGCAGCCCGGTTGTCTTGACGACCCGGACGCCGCCCGCCCGTTGGGCGCCGCCCCCTCCGAGCCTGGCCCGCGGCCCCGCCCGGCCCGGACCTGCGCCGTGGCTGCCACCCCTGGCGCCGCCGGGTACAGTGGGGCCACCGCGGCGCCGCTCATCCTCGCCCTCCGGCGGCCTCGCCGCGCGGGGAGCCGGCCGAGAGGAGCCCGGGCGGAGCCAGAGGGCCCGCGGGATCTCACAGCGCCTCTCTGCCCCTAATTGTACAGGGCTGGGTATCGAGGCCCGGGGCGCAAGAGGTCCGGCCCCAGGCAGACCTGGGAGAGGCCTGGGAGCAGAGTGAAGACCTGTCCTCTGCATGGCAGGGTGCCAGCAGCGAGCAGCCCTCCCCTACGGAGTAAGGGACCCCACCGGGAGGCCTCAAGCACCTTAACACCGCCACCTCTCCAGGGTCAGCCGGCCCCTCCCCATGACTGCTGTCTGCACCCACAGGCCTTTGCAGCCTCCTCTCTCCAGAGCTGGGTGGGGCTGACTTTGGAGCAGAAAGGCTAGGCAACAGAGATCCCTGCTGGCCTCTTCCCAGGTGGCACAGGGAGGAGGGGACTGGCCAGAGGCTGCCCACCAGCTCAGCACAGGTGCCAGCGTGCCCCCAGGTGCCTGCTGGGCACCACCCTTCCTGGACCCTGGTGACAGACAGCACCACGGACCAGGGAGCCAGGGTTTGAGTCAGCTCCTGGGCTCCACCATAGCTGGAAGCGGGTCCGTGCGTGCACTGGGGGCTGTGTGTGGATGGGGTGTCCAGAAAGAGTGCCCAGGAGGGGGGTGCTTGAGCGGGCAGGCGTCCACCCAGAGGGAGAAGGGGCCCCACGCGGCAGCTGGGGCAGCACACGTCTGCTGGTTGGCAGGGGTGACGTGGTGGGGGCAGGGGATGCACAGAGGGGGACCCTCTGAAATGCCCCAGGGTTGTGATAGGAAGGGGGGCTCCCGGGAGCCATTGGGGTGGAAGGACAGGTGCACCTGAGGACTGGCTGGGCTTTGGGAGGGGCCGAGGCTGGGGGAGGGGGAGCCCCACGGGACAGTGGATGAGTGTGGGGGGCACAGAGGGCAGGCAGGGCCTGCAGCCCCGGGCAGGTGAGGGCCACAGAGCTAAGTGGGAGAGGGCGAGAAGGGGTGCCCCTTTGCTTTAGCCTCGGCCCCCCTGTGCTATGTGCTTTTCAAGTGCACTTGGAAGCCATTTTTAAAAACCCTTCTCTACAAGGTAGAATATTAAAAAAGTCAGCAGACTGGGAGATTGACTTGCAATTTAAAGGGTGGCTGTTTAGGGCCTCACCCAGCAGACCTGCCCCACGCCCAGCCCAGCCCCCCCTGCCGGCTTCCCCACCACCATTCTTGTTCCTAGAAGGCCCTGGGAGTTTCCATAGTCCTTGATTAAAATGTGGATGACCTTTGGAGGGGCCTAGTCAGCCCAGGGGTCCTGGGTGCTGACCCCCTGTGCTGCCTCCTTCCTGACCCAGTGTTCCCTCCTCTGAGCGTCCCCCTCAAGGGCCAAACCTGTGCACACCCGTGAGTGAGGGCTGGCTGGTCCTGGACAGAACAGCCCCAATCAGCTGGTGCCGCGGGCCGCTGCCCACTGAAAGCTGCCACAGGCTGCCTGATGGGCTGGGGGGAGCTCCAGAGTGACCTGCACGGAGGGAAGACAGGGCTAGGATCCTCCTCCCCAGCTCTCTGGACTGCGCCTCTACAGCCTTCGCTTCCTGGCTGCAGGCACCACAGCCATCACACAGCCTACCCAGCACCTGGCCCTTGGCAGGGGCTGCCTGGGGCACCACCAGAATGATTAGGGCTGGCTGGCCTGGTCAGATGGGCAGGGTGGCGGTGTGCAGGGGGACAGGAGACTGTCCAGCACCCTCACTGGGCTGAGTTGGGTGACTATGAGCTGGCAGGAGGGCTGCAGGGGTGCTCCAGGCAGGGGCTGATCTGTGTCCACCTCCCCTCGGGGTCCTGGTCTCTGTGCCGGTCCTTGGAGGTGCTTCAGGATTCGCCCCACAGCAGCCCGGCCCCCACACTCCCTGGCTCCTTGCTGCCCCCACTCACACCACCAGCCCCCCCCCCTCCAGTATTTCAGAGTAACCCCTCCGAGGCCCCCTCCAGTGTCCCTCCTCCTGGCCCCTTAACCCACAGGAGAGCCTGCTGAGCCCTGCCCTGTACATAATGACGCCTTCGTCATCTCTCATTCTGTCTCTCCCACAAGATGGGAGACTCACAGGGGCCTCCCCATGACGAAAGCTGCCATGGTCACATGGCCTGTTCCAGGTTTGCCTGGCCAGGCAGCTGGTGTCCCTTGCACCACCCCCGCCCCCCACACACACACCCGGGCCTGCCCCATTTCCTCTTATTGGGCTCACCTGGGCTAGCCTGGCGGGCGGGTCTTTTGCAGCACAGCCAGGTGCTTCTGAGATGGAACCAAAGCTGCCTGGTCAAGGGGGGCCCCACGGGTCAGAGACCACAGGTTTATCTGGAGCCAGTGCCCAGAGCCCAATGGCACGAGAGCCAGGACGGGCCCTGATGCTTGGGCCCAGGCCACCTCACAGCAGGCCTTCTGTCTGGGGCCGTTATTGGAAGGGAGAGGACAAGATGAGGCCCTTGAGAATGCAGGCCTGGGTGGGGACAGCTGATTTCCTTGAGCACCCATTTAGCATGTGCCAGCACCCATCCCAGGTCCAGGGGTGGATTGGGGTGCATGAGACGACCAGGCCTCCCTCCGAGGCGTCTGGCAGGGAGTTCCAAGCTTCTCTGAGGCCAGTGCTGGTGCGCAGCCTTTGTGGCGTCCTCTGAGGCAGGGCTGCGGGGAGTCTTCCATGGCAAACACTGAGCCCAGCGGACCTGGACCTTCCCCTGCAGGTCACAGATTCTGTCAGAAACATCTGCGTTCTATTCTGTTCCAACCTGGAAGCCCTGGGTCTGCAAGACTGGTTTTGTTCTGTCTGACCACCAGCCTTCTCCCTGCCCTGGGATCAGGAGCATGGGGGCCACATCCCATGAAGAAACATCTCATAGGCCTGGCTGGGAAGAGAATCTGCCAGGACTCCACTGGAAGTGGCACAGAGAGCTGGCTCAGAGCACAGACTCAGGCCAGACTGCTGGAGTCCTGCTGAGTGACCTTGGGGAGACTGCCTAGCTCCCCTGTGCCTCAGTGTCCTCACCTGTAAAGTGGGAATAATGATAGTGGCTACCACACAGGCTTGTGGTGGAGATAAAATGAGTTAATACACACGAGGTACTTAGCATAGTGCCAGCCCCCAGTAAGGACTGTGTAACTTGGCTGCCATCATCATCATCACCCCCCCATCACCACCATCATTATCACCATGACCATCGTCACCATCATCCTGATGATCATCACCACTATCACCAGAACCCCACCATTATCACTACCATCATCATCACCATGACCATCATCACCATCATAATTATCACCACCACCATCACCAGCACCATTATCACCATCACCCCACCATTATCACCACCATCATCACCATGACCATCATCACCATCATCACAATGATCACCACCGTCATCACCATCACCATGACCATCGTCACCATCATCACGATGATCACCACCACCATCACCAGCACCATCATCACCATCACCACCACCATTATCACCATGACCCTCGTCACCATCACGATTATCACCACCACCGTCATCACCATCACCCCCACCATCACCATGACCATCGTCACCATCGTCATGGTGATCACCACCACCATCACCAGCACCATCACCAACATCACCATCACCACCATCACCCTCACCCCCACCATTCATTATCACCATGACTATCATCACGATTATCACCACCATCACTACCACCGTCATCATCATCACCATCACCATCATCATCACCACACAGCTCTCCCCTACAGCCAGGCCAGCAGTGGGAACCTCAGGCCCTGTACCAAGGTCATGGCTGGACTGGAGCAACACACCTGTGCCCACATCCCCTGTGCAGCATCTGCCCCCACTGGTATTTAGCCTAGGCCAGTGCAGATGCTGAAGTGTCTTGGTCGGGGGGCTGGTACCTCCTAGAGAGCTGCCCCATTATCTCACCCACCCCATAACGTGTGCCCTCCTGCATCCTTGGCAGAGCAGCCAAGGCAGCCGGTATGAGCAGGGTGGCTCTTAGCAGTGGCCGTGAATCTCCTCCAGACTCAGATCCAAAAGGCTCTGCGGTGGCAGACATCTGAGTAACAAAGTTTTTAGGGTGGGACTCTCTTCACCAAATAATTGCTTTACTTTAAAAACAGTTGATCTGTGGCCCTTCCTTTTCTGAACCAGCTCCTGTTTCTTCCTTAAGAGAAGCCTGTTCTCCATGACAAGGAAAACAAATGCAAAGCATCCCAAACTGGTGTTGGGTCACTGAGAAATAGGGGGTGGCAGAGCAAGCCCTGACTGACTGCATGCATGCTGTACTGGTAACACTCCTCCAGTTCCTCACTTTACTGGTTTGCGATTAACCCTTGATGTCCCGGTGTTGGAGAGGAGAGAAATCTGCCCCCATGTTGATTCAAACTGCTTGGCCAGAAACTGATCTCTCTCCTTAAAGTCAAAGATGGAGAGAGCCATGGTGTTCCTGGAGGAGCTCTGCAGAAGAGGCAGAGAGCAGTGGCCCGCAGTAGAACAAGGGTCCTAGAGCCTGCCTGTTCCTCACGTAAACACTGGCCCGAGACACTCAGACCTGCAGACCGTGAAGCACATAATTGCATGCGAGTCTCCCCAAGGAGCTGCTGGCCCACATAGGGGGTGGGGGTGGAGGGCTGAGACCCTCTGTCCTGGCGTCTGGCCAGGTGGGACCATGCCCATGGAGGTAACAGAAGCAGGACCCCTTGTGGAGACGGAGCCACTGCTCCAGGGTGGCTCTGCCCCTGGAAGCAGCAGGCACCCAGAGGTCTTGAAACACGTAAACTGGAAGTTCTGGAGGCGCAGGTCTTCTCTGACGCTTCACGCGGCCTGAGCACAGCATGCGGCCCCAGGAGGAGAGGGGACTGAGCTGAGGGTCTCCGTTCCCAGAGCCCCTCCCTGCCAGATCCTGCAGCCAGATCCTTCTCACCAACGGCTACAACGCCACAAGGAGCAACGAGAAACTCCTATAAGTTAAACTCGGCCTTAAAGCCCTGCCGCTTCCTGGCTTTCCATTCTCGTGGTCCCTCATTGACCTCATCAGAAGTCTTTAGTGTGTGTGGTGTGTGGCTAGTTTAACCTGACAGTCTTGTCAAACCTCACACTAGAAGGTGGGGCTTCTATTTGCTAAGACATCATAATATTCCACTAGTTTTAAGTTACCCACATCTGAGGATACTGGAGAAAAACCTCTTGGAGCTCACATAGAATGTTTTCATGCTCCCGGCTTTCGAGGGCTGCGGCCTGCCTCCTGCTCTCAGCCCCCAGGCCTCCCCAGCCCACCGTGAAGGCAGGCACCCCAAACGCCGAGGGTCAGGTGGGCGGGCGGAAGCTCTGGGAGAGGGCTGTGGTCATCCCTCAGGGCTGAGATCAGGGAACAGCCTCCCAGGGTGCAGACCAACCCTCGCCATAGTGGCTGGAGAAGACACTGGCAGGGGCCTGCCGTCCCTTCTCCTCAGGCCCACCCCCATGCCCACAGGTGCCTGTGGCCTGTCACCCATCTACACCCATCTACAAACACAGGGGCTGGGGGAGGCCTCTCGGGCATCTCCCAAGTGCCGGCCGAGGCCCTCAGTGCCTGTGCTCCAGTCCCCTCGTCACTGGTGGGAGCGAGCGCAGAGAGGAGCTGGCCCCATGTCAGGAGGGCTGGGCGTGGGCCCACAGGGAGCACAGGGCTGGGGGCACCCAGAGTTGCTTCCTCCCTGCTCTGTCTCACCCAGGAAGAAATGGAAGCTGACGGTTTTACGCTGGGGGAACGTTCTCCCAGTGAGCTCTGCCTACCACGGGCCTCAGGCTGCCCCAAGGCCATCATCAGCTGTTCTCAGCCCGATAACGTGACTCTCTGTGCACTGGGGAACACGCAGCCCCATGGCACCCTGCTCCTGCCCGTCTGTACCTGCTGCATCAGGCTTCCCGCCCCGAGAGGACAGCACAGACCCTGGCCTCTGCCCAGACCCCTGAGGAGGCGGGGGACAGGACCCCCGTGGTCTGTAGGACCCCTGCCCCCGACAGACTCAGCTCAGCTGCATTGCCAGCCCCCGCTAACACGGCCACTACCTCCCTCAGACCCAGCATGAGGGCCCCACTCTATACCCCACGCCTCAGAGGGCCCCGTCTGGTCCTGCTCCTCCCAACAGGCAAGGCATCCCTGGGCTAGGATGTATGTCCACTTGGGGTCTACACCTCAGGACCACCTGTGGTCACCTGGGACTCCACCTCTGCCCTCATGGTCCAGGGTCCATGTCCCAGGCATGCCTCCGCACTGTGGGTCCTGCTGAGACATAGGGGGTTGCAAAGGAGTCTCCCCAACATAGATGGTGGCCAGTTGGGGGGGGTCTGAATGTCACCAGCTGTGGGCTTGACCGTCCACAGGTGGCGTGAGGGAAGAGAAGGGGCTGCGGCCACTGGCTGGGCCTGACCTTCTCTTCCTGGCGCTCATTTCAGGCCAGGACCCTGAGGAAACCAAGAACGTGAAATATGAGCCAGGGCTTCTGGCCATGATGCAGGCGTCCCGTCAAGGTGGGAGGACAGACCCCTGAGATGGCAGCCTGCGGTGCGCCCCACTGCCATGGCCACGCAGGGTGGCTGGGAGAGTCGGCAAGGAGAGCCTGGCCCTGCAGCTCTGCGGTGGCTGTGCACCAAGGCTGCGTCCTGCCCAAGGCGCCACTTGCAGGGGACCACGGGTCACAGCACCGAGGCCACAGTACTGGGGCCACCAGGGTCAGCAACTCCCACCAGCAGGTCCTGGGCCAGGACGCCTGCTGTGATGGCACAGGCTCTGCAACTGCGCCAACCGCAGCCCCTGTGGCCCCCAGGCCAGTCTTCCCCCTCGGTAGCACAGTCTCTTTCCCCCAGGGGTCCCTGGCCTTTCCTTGGCCATTCCTCCTTTCCCCCTTCCCAAGGCCTTTGAGCAGAAAAGAGAGCTCCCAGGACACAGGGATCCAGGCAGCCAAGCATAGATGGTGCTCACTCAGCAGCTAAGGAAGGAGGAGAGATGACAAAGCAGGAGACGGGAGCGGGAGGGGGGACAGTCAGGTGCCAGGAAGGGAGGGCACCCCTGCTCAGATACCCTAAATCTACAGAGAGGGAGGGCACCCCTGCCCAGACACCCCAAATCTACCAGGGAGGGGGCACCCCCAGTCAGACACCCCAAATCTACCAGGGACGGAAGGCACCCCACCCAGATACCCCCAACTTACCAGGGAGGAAGGGTACCCATCCAGACACCCCAAATCTACAGGGAGGGAGGGCACCCCTAGTCAGATACCCCAAATCTACCAGGGAATTAACCACGATCAGGAGCAGGGCCAAGCTAGGACGGGCCTCCAGACTCCCCCACCAGCCTGAGCACCTGAGCAAGGGTCCAGGTTAGTCGCCTCTGTGCAAGCTCAGAATAAGTGAGGGGGAAGCAGGAATGAATGCGACATGTAACGCAGAATTAGTACATTATTCCAACAGCCCGTTCTTAGGAGAAGCCATAAACAAACAGATAAAGCACTGGCCAACCTAAAGAAGGGGGAAGAACGGGCAGGGGCGGGTCCTGGGAAGATGCTCACTGTCCTGGGCTCCCTCCTCTCCGTGCCAGTCTACCTGCCTCCCCTGAATCAGACGGGGGCAGTGGGCTCCGGGTTCTACGGGACCTCCTCCTCCCCAGTGAGAAACCAGGTGGCCCTTGGGGCCCCTGGGACAACAGCACTGGGGGTACCAGGCCAGGATCTGGGGTTGGGTGGGCCATGGGCCCCCACGGTGGGCCTGGGTAACTCTACCTCCCTCCACCAAGAGGCCAGGAAGGGGCTGAAAAGGCAGCTTGAGTTCCCACCTCACTGAGGTCAGGAAATGGGGGGCGGCCCTTCCTGCAGGAGCCTCAGGAGGGCCAGAGAAGGGCGCCCAGAGCACTGGCCCCATATGGGGTGAGGGACCGGTTCACCATCCATCGCACATAGCCAGATCTGACCCAATAAGCCAAGGCAGCTGTCCTATCTCAAGGGCCAAGGTCCCGAAAGAAGACCGGTTAACTCCGAGACAGCCCGTGCCAGTGACGGCCGCAGAAGGAGGGGGACACAGACACAAGGCCAGTGAAGGCCTTCACGAGGCCCAAGCGCAGGGCACACGCACCAGACTCCCAGAGCTAAGAAGTGAAGGGTCTCCCAATGGAATTTCAGTAAACGAACTGACGGAGGAGAGTCATGTCGAGACGCAAATCAGAAGTGTCGACGATGAAGTGGGAAAAGTGTCTCAAAATACTGCGCAGAAAGAAGGAAATGAAAAAATAAGAGCTTGGGGACAGCACCAGGAGAAGTGACACGTGTGTAATAGGGCTCCAGAGCGACAAGCAGGAACAGGGGGAGGAGAACAATCCTTCAAGGAGAGAAAGCAGACAGCTCCTGATCTGGGGAGACGCCGGCCAGGAATGGGAGGGCTCCCTAACTGGCGGGCAGGGCCGGGGAGAGCCCTGAGCACGGACAGCAAGGCCCACAGAAGGGCGTGGCCGCCGAAGGAAGCGGAACCCACAGAATCCCATGGCCGGGCTTTGCCTCTCCGAGACGGGGACCAGGAGGGGGCTGGAAGTCAGAACAGCAATGCCCACCCCAGATCCAGCCCCAGGCGCATCCGCCTGCCTAGGATGGAGGGTGGGTTGGGAGGGGACGTTCCCCACATACAGACGTGCATGTGTGAGGTGAGAAGGAACCCTCACAGGTGAATCGGAACAGAAACCTGGAGATGAAGCAGAAACAGTGGTGAGCACTGGGATGGATCCGGATGTCTGTGTGGCCGCAGCGATGTGCTCCATAAAGGCTCCTGCACCGGCTCCTCCAGGGAGGGACAGCACAGGCCCTCTGCACACGGGCAGGGCACCGTGGGTGGTGGGTGTGGTCCCCCGTCCACAGTGAGCTGGGGCAGCCCTGTGACTGTGTCCACCAAGGGAGTATGGAGGAAGTGCCGCTGCACAAGTCTAGGGCCTCAGCCTCAGACAGGTCTGGAAGCTTCCACTCTGCACTTGCGGAGCTCTGAGCTGCCACAGAAGAGGCCAGGCACCCCGCCAGAGAGACCTCGGAGGGACCACGTGGAGAAGAGGCGCCTTCCGGGAGACCCTGCCAAGGCGCAGGGCATGGAAGGGAGCCCGCCTCAGGTCGCAGGAGAGGGGAACCAGCCCAAGAGTCACGAGATCACACAATGGCTGCTGTTTAAGCCACTAAGTGGCTTGTCACATCCTGATGGATAAGCGAGATGAGGGGGGTGAAGACATCGTGGAGGCCTCTCTGAGGCAGTGGAGAGGGGAGGGAGGGGAAGTGTTGGGCTTAGGGAGGCGTGGAGGAGGACCGACATTTGATTTTCAAAAATTGAGAGAGAAATTAGTGTCTGATTATGAGACAAGGTAAAGAAAATTAACTGCTAAAAGAATGGAAAGTACATAGAACTTAGATTAACAAGGAGAAAGACGGGATGAATAGCAACTTGAACAAACCAGCAAAACAAAAACATAAGTATACAGATGGAAGGAATGACATCAAGTGTGTCAGCCATTGTGCTAAATGCTAATACTGAGCTTTCCTATTAGCTGTTTCTCTTAACACACTCTAACAGACTCTGACTTTTACCCATTCACTGTTCCTAAGAACCATTCTTACAGCAAAGTGACTCTTTACAAAGGCTGGCATAAATGGAGCTGACTTCTGAGCAGGACGAGGGGCAATACGGCTCCCGCAGCCAGGAAACAGCCGACGCAGAGACCACAGGGGCTGTGGACGGCCCGCGGGAGCAGAGGGAGAAGCCTCCGGGGAGCCGAGGCCCCTGCCTGTCCTTCCCAGGGCGCAGCCCGAGGCAGGCGACTCCGTGGGGCCGAGGGAAGCAAGCAGGGCTGTGGGAGGCCCTGGTCCTATGCTGAGTGCCGGCCCAGGAGGGAAGCCAGGGCCGCCCTGGAGAGCGAGGGAAACCTCTGCCATCCTCTGACGCGGAGGGAACAACGTTCCACCAGAGGGCGGAGCCTGGGCAAACACCAGCCAGCCTTCACCCTCCAGACTTGTGGAAGCAGAGGTGAACCGAGTCCCACTGAAGCTGCAACGCAGGCTCAACCCAGCTCAGGCCCTGCCTGGATTAAGGTGATAGAATCCTTCCCTATTTATTCGCCTGACAGAAGAGAGGATGGAACAGCCCTCTTACAGGAAAGTAATTGTCTTCAGTCTCCGTGCTTCAAAAGTTTATGTACAATGTGTGGCACACAGGAAACAACGATGAGACAGTGTAATGTGATGGAAAATAAGAAAAGAGATATGAAATGGACGAGATGGGGAATTTCAACAGAGAACTGGCATCTATAAAACATACTATATCCAGCAACTACAAAATACACCCTTCTCAAGTGCACCCAGAACACTGACAACGTAAACTGTAGGTCTTCACAAGTTACAACGGATTGGACTGGTAGAATCCCACAACCAGCTGAGTAACGTGGGAGCAGACGCTCCAGCCCAGCAGGGCCTCCAGGAGAGGGCAACCTCGGGCACCAGCCTGACCGCAGCCTCGTGAGACCCTGGACCAGAAGCCCCAGCTGAGCCACCCCCAATCCCTGACCCTCAGAATTAGAGACAGAGTAAATATTTTTTTCTCCAGCTGCTGGGTTTTGGGGTAATTTGTTACACGGCAATAGAGAACTAATACATTTTCCATCTTCTTGAGTTGGAAACTTCAATTATTGATTTTACACATTTCTTCTTTTCCAACACATGCATTTAAAAGTGATAAATGTCTCTCTAAGCACAAATTAAACCCAAAGAAAGCAGAAGGAAGGGCACGCAAAGAGCAGAAATCAGTGATACAGGAAGCACACACACAACAGAGGAACTCAACAAGGCCCACAACTGTTTCTTTGAAAAGATTAACAAAATTGGTAAATCCCTAGCAAGACTGATAAGGGAAAGGAGAGCCCAAAGCAGCCAGAGTGAAAGAGGAGACGCACTTGTGGGGCCTAAAGACCTGGGACACGGGAGCGTGTCAGAAGAACTCTCCCTTTATTTTCTGAAACGTCTTTATTCCTAGTCTGGTACATGTTGACGGATACGACCCACACACACAGCGTGACCTCTGGGGTCCTCACTAGCTATAAGCCTGTGTGGATATTCTGAAACCAAAACGTCTGCACGTCACCCACTCGGCCCCTGGGCCAGGGCTCAGGGAGGCGTGTGACACGGTCTCCACGCAGGAGGAGGGGGTCAGGGCAGAGGCCCAGGTCACCAGGTGGGCGCAGCTCTCAGGGTCTCTGGTGGGTCTTCCTCCACCCTCCCTTCCCTCTCCACTGCCTCAGAGGAGGCCTCTCCAGTGTCTTCGCTCCCACCTGTCTCAGTTACCTATCGCCATGTGACAACCCACTCAGTGGCTTAAACAGCAACCATTTTGTGATCCATGACTCTTGGCTTGACTGGGCTGGTCCTCCTGTGGTCTGGGGCGGGGAAGCCCAGTTTGGGGAGTCCCATCTCCCTGAGTTTCACTTCTCTCGCTCACAACCTGTGTCAGGTGCTCCGGCCTGGACGTTCACGACGGGGCCCCGGCTCTTACTCCCACCACGAGTCTGGTTTCTAGAAGCCAGCAGCGTCACTGCGGTTTGCAATTATAGAGTTCACACTGACCAGTGGGGCTCAGAGTCTCCCCAGACCCCGAGGATGTGGGTCAGGGCGCCCCCAACCCTCTCCTGTGCTCTCGGTGGTCCTGGCCCTGACGGGTGAGTGTGGGGCCAGGAGGAGCGAGAGGACTCCCAGACACCCATCTACCTCAGACCTAGGGACCCCACTCTCTGAGCAGGCAGGGTGTTGGGACCTTCCGAGGGGGCCTGAACACCCTGAGTGGCTACTACAACCAGAGCGAGGCCGGTGAGTGATGCCGGCCTGGGTCCAGGTCACCTGAAGAACTTAATGCTATAAATTTGACGACTTAGATGAAATGGAAAAATTCATTAAAAACATATTTACCAAAATTGACACAAAAAGAAATAGAAAATCTGAATAATCCTACATCTGTTAAAGAAATTGAATCAAAGATGTTTTTAAGATCAAAGCCTTATTTAACATTCAATCAGACCTTCAGGGCAAGAGACTAAGTCGGAATCTGAATAGCCTGGTGACGACGTTATTAAACGGCTGATCTGCGGTGGGAGGGTCTGGGGACCCTCCAGGGGCAGGGGTGCACCCTGGCTGCATCTCACCGCCCCACGTGCTGGGTGAGGCCAAAGGAGAACCCCACTGCTGGGCGTGAGGAGGGTGAGCTCCCCAGCCCTCGGGCGGGGACCCCTCCCTCCCAGGCAGAGATGGAATGAGGGGACTTCGGACCTGGCAGGAATCGGTGAATGGCCTCCCCCTACAGTAAAATGAGGAAGTTACTGAAGCTGTGATTATATTCGTGACCAAGGTGGCAAGGTGCGCAGAGGGGGAGGGGCAGGCGCTGACATCCAGAACATTCTGTCAACTGGATTGGCTGAAACGTGTCGACAGAAATGAAAACCACGTGGCTTGTTTACAGCAGTCTTTTTCTTCTAAAGCAGCTTAAACCTTTTCCAGCCTCAGAAAAAGCAACACAGATGAAAAACGATAGGCTGTCTGTGAAATAAATCGTCAGAACTACACTGGATCCCAATATCCACCCTCCCCCCACCCCACACACAAGACGACACCTGAGACAGGAGACCGAGTGCTGAGCGGAGCTTCCAGGCTGAAGACGTCTCAGTCGGTACAGGTGGCACCTTGCTGTTAGCACCTGTCAACTTTTTCAGATTCTTAGTATTTCACGTTAAAAAATATATTCTGAGGCTGTGATGCAGATGGCCGAAGGGAAAGCTTCCCAGAGAGAGTTGAGAATTGATGATTTTTGTTCAAGGTTGATCCCAATTTTAGTTTCATTACTTGATCCTGTAGCGTTCTGGCCTTGTGGGAGAAGAGGGGATAAAACTTAGCCAGGCAGGCCGGACCCGGAAAGGCATCGCACCCCTGGCTCCCACAGGCTGGTCCCTGTGAAGTGAGCAGCGTTGTCCCCGGGCCCGGAGCCCACCTTCCTGGAGGCGCCTGCTCACCATGGCCCCTCCGTGGTACAGACAGCTGAGCCCACCCTACCTCCCTGGTGAGGATGGCGACCTCTCCAGGAGACACATGGGCTGCTCCTCTCGGAGTCCCCACCAGGGCCCACCCAGGTGTCCACGCATACAGCCATCTGAATAATGGCAGCCAATGAACAGACAAAGGGAGAATCAGGCTCTCCTGCTCACATTGCCACAGCCAGCACCATCCCAGGTGGCTTGTCAGCAAACCTCCCCAACCACGATCCCACCTGAGACTCACACCTGCCCTGCAGGGGCGGGGCCCCCACTGCCACCCTGACACACAGACACAGAAACTGCCGAGCTGGAATCAGGTGCAGGCTTTCTGCTCCAAATCCCATGTTCCCCAGCCAATCTGCCAGGCCAGAAAACGGTGAAACGGAGAATGAGGCACCACGGCACTCCGGTGGGACAGAATGGACAGCAGCTAGGAACAGGCTCCTTCCAGCCTCTGCCTCACGAGAACTCAGCCAGTGGGCACTTGTGTCTCCTGTGCTGTGCCGGGACCTCCCTGGCCCCAAGGATGGGGCTCTTCTCTCCCCTCCTCCCTCCTTCTCCCCCGCTCCCCCACTCTGTTCTGTCTCCCTGGGGTATAACCTGGACCCCCACCTCTGGCCCAGGCACCCGAGACTCCAGCAACCCCTCCTTCCCTAATACAGATCCATCACAATTGTGGCCCAAATTAACACTCAGGTTTATGTCGCTATGACAAGGTAAATATTATTTCCTGCTAACTCAAAAAGCATCCATTGGTTACATTTCCTTTCCCACAGAAATCTGTATTCTTTGTGGAATTTGTAACTGCTCATTTAAAACATTTACCTTGTTTTCTCCACACCTGTCACTGAACCCTCCCAGACGTGACTCCCCTCCACCTTCCTCTCCCTTGGTCAGTCCTCAGACCCACCTGTCTCCCCTAGAGGGACCCTCTGGGGCCCTCGCTGGCTGCAGCCTGGGGGCTCCTGGCCACTCTCTCGGGTCAGCTCCCTTTTTCCGGAACACTTGCTTCCTGTTCTCGGTCCAGCCCCTTGTTTTGGGAGAACACGTCCTGTAGCAGCTTCCAGAGAAGGCTGCAGAGGAAGTAAGTTCTCGAGTCCTGGCCTTCATTCTGCGCTGGCGCCTGTCCCCCCACCCACGTTCCTGCCGCCCTTCTCTCCTGCCCCTCTGTGTGTGGCCCACTTCCTCCCTGCAACCTCACGGGCCTCCTCCTGGCTCAGCACGCAGAGCCCGGTGCTGGGCACGTGGCCGGCCTCCCAATCTGGACACACATGCCTTCGTGAAAACCTTTTTGTATCTTCTTGACTCCTCTCTCCCCTGGATCTGCCCGGCGCCTCTTCCCAGAATACCTGCCCGTCAGGGTTCAGCCCTCGGGTCAATCCTCCAGTTCATCTATTTCTGTCTCTCCTTTTCCTTTTTTTCTAGTTCCTGGGGGACTTACTCAACTTCATCTATCGATTTAAGGGTTTTAGTTTTAAAAAATGTTTGCCATTTTTTAACATCTCCAAGAGTTCTTGGTTATCTGAGTGTCCTGTTTTCATAACAACTTGTTTCGTGGGAGCAATATTTTCTATTATCACTCAGAGTATTTTAATTCTCATTTTTAATTTCTAATTTGTGTCCAACGATGCCTCTATTTCTTCCACGCGCACATTCCCAGGTGGTCTGTTCTACTCTCTCCTTCCTCCGAGGCTGTGTGATCCCAGGCTCCTGTTCGTACTCCAGGAGGAGGCACTAAAACGACGGTTAAATACTGTGGGTGTCGGGGGGCGGGGTGTTAGCCGGGTGGCGGCCTTGTCGGCCAGGTCAGGATGGGGACTCCCGAGTGTCAGGACTCTTTGGTCATCTGTCCTGGTCAGTTGATTTCTCTAGAGAGGACCCTCCTGGCTCTCAACTGGAGAGACGCACTGGGCCCCCAGCACCGAGAGCAGGCCTGAGCCTCACCAGCTCCGCGCTCCGGAAAGCATCACGTGGCCTTATGTCCGACGGGTGCCTCCTCCTTCAACCTCTCTAGAGACCACACCCCAAGCCTCCTGCTGGGTGGCCAGGGGTCAGCAGCTGAGCAGAGTAGGGCAAGGAGGAGAGCCTGGGGCCTCATTTGACCTTCTACAGACTTGCACCTCTCGATATTTAGTTTCACAGTGCTGTGGAGTTGGCTTCTTGTTGGCATTCCTCTCAGCTGGCCCTTACACTGCATCACTAGGCGGCTTTCTCCCCAAAGCACTCTGGCCTGAGTGTGGGTTAGGACACAGGTTCAGCAGCTGTAACAGAGACCCAGATGATGGTGGCTGAACACCAGGTGGAGTGGCTTACCTGAGAGGGCGGCTCTCAGTGTTGGAGACTGTTAGTCATTCCTCAATCCACGGCTTTCAGCTCAGGGTCTGAGATGGCTGCCCCAGCTCCTGCCATCATGTTTGCATTCCAGCCACAGGGAGGGGAGCCCAGGAAGTTCATGCACATTTCCTACTCACATCCTACTGGCCAGGATGTAGTCACATGCCCTGTGTAGCTGCAAGGGAGGTTGGGAGGCGTGGCCTTTAGTGGCGTGACCTGTGCTTTCTCACAAACGGCAGCAGCAGGAGTTGGCCTCTCTCACAGGCAACCGGCTCCTCTCCGTTTTCTCTGTCCTGAGGAGTCGGTATCATTTTGTTCCTTTCCCATTGTTCTGGTGCGTCTCCGGCCAACTGAAGACTAACCCATGTGCACAACGGGCCTGCACACCTGGAAGGGCTGGTCTGCCGGCTGCTTGTTTCCAACACGTCCTTCTCACCAGCCTGGCCTTCCTTGGCTCTCTCACCACTGCACCCATCGCATTGCAGATGGCCGTCCCATCTCACGTGAGCTCCTGGCCGAGGCGCCTGCCTTCTCCCATGGCTGTGGGGAACTCCTCGCTGACGTGTGCACGGCGCTCGGGGCACCCACAATGCCTGTGCGCAGCGCTGTGCAGGGACCCTGAAGGAAACACAAGGGGAGGGGAGGCAGGCTGGACAAGACACCTCTGCTTCCAAGGGATTGAGTGGGAGCTCGTGTTGTTACGTCCCCTGGACGTGCCCATGTGTCTCACCCACCGCCTGCCACTTTGGGCTGCGGCCACCAGCTCGCCCCGCGGGGCCACCGTGCCCCCTGTGGACGGGGCCAGGGCTTCGGCTCCGGGGCTGCTCCAGGGTTTGCAGGTTTCAGAGGACGGGCTTGGGTTAGCCCAGACGCCCAGGGCCTGGGAGCTCTGCGAGGGACAGCGGCTCTCCTCCTGGAGGTAGAGGGACAGGCCCCCCTCAGATCTGATGCAGGCAGAGCTGAAGCCATCCTCCCCACAGGACTCTACAAACACGGTCACTACCTGGGCTAAAGGACACAGCACTTTTCTTTTTGGCTAGTGGTCCTGTGTGGACGGCATAAAAAAAGACGGTCACTTGAGATGGATGGGCCTATAGGAGACTCAGGTCCTCAGAAGACAAATTTCAGAAAACACAATGAGAATTAAGAACATCTCCTGAAATAAACCTATCAGATGGCGCCACCACGCCCGCCTACGCATCCCCCAGTCTCAGGGCACCCTTCACGTCCAGCTGTGCTCCGTGGCCTGGACCTCGTGTCCAATGTACTGAACTTGAAAACATTGTAACACTGGCTGGGCTGGTCCTGAACGGAGTCCCACGTGGAGGTGAAGAGCGTCTTCTGTGTAGATTTTTCCTAACACGGAAATCACTGCCCAGCCGTGCAGTCGGGCCCTGCTAGAGGCAAGCGGTACGCAGCAGTGGGGTGGAGCTGCCCGGACAGCTACCACCACTTGGAAGAATATGAAAGTGTGTCTCAACACTGCAAACTTCCACCAGGCAAGAGCTGTAGCTTCCCAACTGCAGTCCTCAGAACCTAAAACTCCCGCCCTTCTCTGGCTCTCCTGACGCTAGGACGTGGAGTGAGGGAGGCAAAGGCCATGCGCACACTCCGGTCTCCACGCCAGCATCGGCCTCTGAAAGCCCAAGGCTGAACCGACCATGTCGCAGAGGGAAGCGGCACATCCCACTCCTCTCTGGACCTCTGAGTTACCTGTGAGCCAGGCCCTCGGCAGCAACCCGGTGTTACCGACCTGAATGCTTCTTAAGAAACTTGACGTGGAATTTTTTTTAGTCACAGAAAAGCAGAGAGAGGCTTTAAAGCCTCAGGTAAACTCTCAGCGGCTCACGTCCCCAAGGGAGCAGCACGGAGCTGGAACACAGGCTCTGGATTCAGACAATCTTGGGTCGTCTTAAAGGCCAGCACTCATGTGACCTCGGGCCAGTCACCTCATCTCCTTGGGTCTCAGTTTTCTGACCTGTGACGTGGGGAGCCACCGCCTTCGTGGTGTGGTAGTTGTGAAAATGAGTAAGGAGACGCACCGGCGCAGGAGCAGGCATCGAGACCAGCCGCTGTGGCTTCATTTGTGCTCACTCCCCTTTGGTCCACTGACTCTCGGTCTCCGGGGCGGCAGGGCACTCTGAGCTCCTTCCTTGGGGAAGGGGGACACAAGGGAACAGTGCGGAACACAGGAGCCAGTGCTCAGGTTTCAGTTCCAAAAGAGACCTTTTTAAAGTAATAGACTTTACTTCTGTAGTTTCCATCATCGACCAGATGGTGCATTTGTTGCAACTGAAGAACCAAAAGTGACACATCATCATCACCAGAGTCCACAGTTTACATGAGGGCTCACTCCTGCTGTTGTACATTCTGTGGGTTTGGACAACTGTATAATGACACGTACCCACCATCACAGAATCATACAGAGGAGTTTCACTGCCCTAAAAGTCCTCTGTGCTCCATCTAGTCCTCCCTCTCTCCCCACAACCCCTGGCAACAATTGATTTTTTCACTGTCTCTACAGTCTTGTTTTCCAGAATGTCATATAGTTGAAATCACACAGTATGTAGCTTTTTCAGATTAGCTTCTTTCACTTTGTAATATGCATTTAAGGTTTCTCCATGTCTTTTCATGGCTTGACAACTCATTTCTTTTTAGCACTAAATAATATTCCATTGTCTGGATGGACCACAGTTTATTTATCCATGCTCCTACTGAAGGACATCTTGGCTGCTTCTAAGTTTTGACAATTATGAATAAAGCTGCTATAAACACCCATGTGCAGGTTTTTGTACGGACAGGTTTTCAACCCTTTTGGGTAAATGCCAAGGAGCATCACTGCTAGATTGTATGGTAGTATGGACTGTATTTGTCGTTTTCCTCATATAGATTTTGTACACATTTTGTTAGATTTATACCTAGCACCATTTTTTTTTGGTGCTAACGTAAATGGTATTGGGTTTTTAATTTCAAATTCTACTTGTTCATTGCTGGCATATAGTAAGTGATTGACTTTTGTATATCAACCATGTATCCTGTAACCTTGCTATAACCCCTTATTAGTTCCAGGAATTTTTTTGGTTCATTCTTTGGGGTTTTCTACATGGACAATCATGTCATCTGAGAACAAAGTTTTCTCTCTTCTGTCTTAATCTGTATACCTTTTATTTCCTTTTCTTGACTTACTGCACTAGCTATGACTTCCAACATGATGTTGAAGAGAAATGGCGAGAGGGGACATCCTTGCCTTGTTCCGCATCTTACCGAAAAAGCATCTAGTTTCTACCATTAAGTATGATGCTAGCTGTAGTTTCTGTAGATGTTCTTTTTCAAGTTGAGGAAGCTCCCCTCTATTCCTAGTTTGCTGCGAGTTTTTATCGTTAATGTGTGTTGGATTTTCTCAAACGCTTTTTCCGCATCTATATGACTGTGATTTTTCTTCTTTAGCCATGATGTGATGCATCACATAAGCTGATTTTCGAATGTTGAACCAGCCTTGCACACCTGCGATAAATTCCACTTGGTCGTCATCTATAATTCTTTGTATGCACTGTTGGATTTGATTTGCTAATATCTTGTTGAGGATTTCTGCATCTATGTTCATGAGGTATCCTGGACTGTAGTCTCCCTCTCATGTAATGTCTTTGGTTTCGGTAATACAGGCCTCACAGAATGAGCTATGAAGTACTCCCTCTGCTTCTATCTTCTGGAAGAGACTGTAGACAGCTGGTATAATTTCTTCCTTAAATGTTTAGTAGAATTCACCAGGGAACCCATTGGAAAGTTATTAACCATTGATTCAATTTCTTTAACGGATATCGGCCTATTCAGATTGTCTATTTCTTCTTGTGTGAGTTTTGGCAGATGGTGTCTTTCAAGGAATTGGTCCATTTCATGTAGGTTATCAAATTTGTGGGCACAGAGTTGTTCATAATACAAAGCAGACTTTTGAGTCCATAATCTGAAGCAGTGGGTTGAGATCAGATGTTCAGGAGCCCTGAGAGGTAGGATTTTGGGCGTCCGAGGATGAGATTACAGGCATAAATGACAGATTTGGAGAGAACAAAGGCTTACCTGAGGCAGGGAGAATTCTCTGGGCTGGGAAGGAAAAGGGTCTGAGAAAAGGGGCCGAGTCTGACAGGTGGGGTCTCTGTAAAGTGGCCCGCCCCGCCCGCGCTCCTCCCTCCCCCATCCCTGCCTGGGCCCCAGCAAGGAGGGGACAACAGCGACGGAGCCCTCAGATGGGGTGTGGGGATGGTGCTGCAGGCTCTGGAGGCACAGCCCAGCACCACCCAGATCCAAGCTGCTGCATCAGGGTGTGACATGTGGATCTGAACCACCCCACGAGCCGGGGCCTGGACGGTCCAGGAGAACAGGCACGTTGTCCTGTGGCTGTGAGAAGCGAGGGCACACAGGCACCAGAGGTGGGCTTCTCCGGACTCGTTGAGGGCAGTGGGTTCCTTTCCCCAGCTGGGTGGGCTGACTGCGTCACTCAGGGTGGGAAGGAGTCTTCCTTGATCCCTGCGTGAGTCTCATAATCCCAGACATCCGGACACACAGCGGGCGTGTGTCAGCATCTGTGGGACAGACGGATGGACGCTGCCAGCAGCTGGGTGAGGAGACATCAACCTTCCCACGCACGGACACAGGTGCGTCAGCACGCAGCCCAGCTGCACCCAGGCCTTCTCCGCAGCGGCATCCCTCACGGCCCCGCCAGGCTCTGCTGGGCAGAAGCGTCAGGTGAGGACCCCACAGACACAGCCGGTCTCCACTGATAAAGCAAAGACCGCTGCTGGGGACCCATCGGGTGGCACACAGCTGAAGGCTCACATGCTGTGATCCTCTGACCAACCGTAATTCTGGAACGTTCCACGCTGCAGGCACATAAAACACCTCCCCACAATGTTAGAGAACATGTGCTCTGAAAAGGCATAGCAAGTTCCCTTTGATTTTGAATAGAACAATTTATTTTTAAATGGAGCTGACAAATACTTACGATTTCCAAATCCTGGGTAGCCTTCCTTATTTCCTCGAGTGGTGCCACCCCTCGAAATGTTTTTCTTTGTTCGTGCATTCGCTGTATGTGCTGCTTTAGCTGTTCTTCTAAATTCCCCTCGTGGAAGGCACTGAGAAAGCAAAGGGCAACAAGGAAATGATTTTACACGTTTAGTGCAGTCCTAGGCTCGTATGCCCTCCCGATGCGGTGACAACAAGGCCACAGAGGCCACCTGCCCCCTCCCCTCCAGGCGCCAGCTCACAGACAGGCCCAGGCCGCCTCTGCCACCCCTTCTCCTTAATTTAAAGCTGCTAGAACACACACTTTATTTTAAAAACTTCAAGTTCATTTAAGATATTACACATTTGGGACAATGCATATTGTGCCACACGAAGGAGAAGAGTGTGTCTTTGTTTTTATATGAAATACTGTTAATAAATCCTCAGAAGAGGAACAGAACGTTGTATTACATCAGGCACACTCTCACACACAGAGGTCTAGTCTGGGGTTGGTCTTTCTAGACAAGGCCTCAGAGCAGTTGAGGAAGGATGGGGGCAATCAGCGGTCATTCCCGGGGTGCAGATGCTAGATCGCTACCCACACGTGAAGCTGGGAAAACCAAAGAAATGCTCGCTGATGAGGTTAAAGGGTTAACATGTCAGGACCCCAGAGCAGCTGCTGCTCCAGGTGGAGAAGGGCGTCTAGGGGCTGAGGGGACATAAGTGGGAAGTGATAACTGGACGGCTGGCCACAGGAGCTCCCTGAGGGCAGGGACTGCGTCCTTCCCGCTCTCCGTCCCCGTCCTGTCCCTGAAGCCACCACGTGCCTGGACCTCCAGGAGGCGTTCAGCAGGTGCTGGGGGAGCAGCCACACCTGGCAGCGGGGGCACTGAGCCCTGGAGGCTGGGAACAACCCCGCTTACTGACCTTGCTTCTTTACTTGCTGGCGACGATTTCTCTCTGCTTTGCCTCGTTTTTCCAGATGGATTCTTTGGTATTTTCTCATTATCCATCAGATCTGTGGCAAAGGGAATCTTTGATCCCACCTAGGAAAACACAAGATGCTTTCAGGATCCAAGAAAACACTGCCGTCAACACAAAATGTCTGCCGGGCGTGTCACACGGCTCCTCGTCCGCGAGGGGATCAATAACCGGCTGTCCAGAGGAGACCGTTCTTCACACACCGCGGCCATCAGCCTGGGGCCTCGGCTCCCTCACACCCCCACCTTGGGCCTCTGCCTGGACGTCTTTGCGGAAGCCATCACGGCAGCTGGGGTCAGGCGGCATGGTGCAGAGCGTGGGGACATGGGGCGGCCTGCCCTGGGTGACACCCACTGGAAATTCTGTCAGCACAACAGAAAACACACTATCTACAGTGGGCCCACGTCTTTCAGACAAATGTGACCGTACTTTCAAGTCACTAAGTGTCAAGCTATTGCAGAAGTGCTAACACATAACTGACCGACAAAGCGAGAAAGCAGAAAGTCTTGTAGGTAGAAAGCTGCATCATAAACCCATCGGTCTTGGATCAATGACATGATGAACTGGCACAAATAAACTCTGAAAACTTACGAGAAATACTTCAGTGTTGGTTTTTGATAAAGACCACTGTGACTCCACGTGAAAACACGTGACTTCCACATGTAAACAGGTTTTTTACATCAGGCACACTCTCACACACAGAGGTCTAGTCTGGGGTTGGTCTTTCTAGACAAGGCCTCAGAGCAGTTGAGGAAGGATGGGGGCAATCAGCGGTCATTCCCGGGGTGTCCACATTACAGCTCAGCTTTACCCCGTTCACCAGGCATCCACCACCCCCACGGCGAGCAGCAGCGCCACCTGCTCCAGTGATCCCAGAGCTCTGGATGGCAGGTCTCAAACAGGCCAACAGCCTGCTGCTCTTGCCAGTGTCTCCTAAACAACATTTTCTTGGCCCTCCCCAACAGGCTACGGAGAGCCAAGAGCCCCCTGAGGCTGCGGGTCACAGGTCCTCCTGGGTGTGGGCGGTGGCCAGAGAGGCAGAGGGTGGACAAGGGTGACGTCAGGGGCAGAGGGAGACAGGGGAAGCCCTCTGTAAGAATCCACAGACCGTTTACATTTATTTTGAAAACAACGAATTCCTTAAACTTTGCACAAACTGTTTGAACAGCACTACAAATGCTAGAAAGCTCGTTGTTTCTGAGACCTGCAGACGTCGCACTGGACTTCTGGTTGCCTGGACTTGGTGTCTCATCCACCTCCTCAAGGTGCCGTCCTCCGACTCCAGCCTGACTCCTCTCTTTCTCTGTAGTCCCTATCCACTGGGTTGCCTTTCTGGAATGTTCCTTTCCCCTCCTCCCACCTTGGGCCACACCTGGATGTCTGGTTGGTGCTCCGGGCTCTCCTACACAGTGTCCTAACCAGTTTCTGCCCCCCGCCCCCCACTTCTTGGCTCCCGCCCATCCTGCGCTCTCATACTGGGTGAGCTTTTCTACGCCCCTTTGGGTGTAGTCCTGTGCTGCCGAAGGATCTTGGATACCCCCACCCCTGGTGCACAAGCCTGAGAACCAGACTGATCCCCTTCCACCTCAACGAGCTTTACATTTGTGTGTGCACCTGTGCGTGTGCACCTGAGTGTGCGTGTGTACTTGTGTGTGTGTGCGTGCGCGCGCGCGTCTGCTTGTGTGTGTCAGGGCAGCACAGCTGCTGTGAGAGGAGAGAGGGCACACCTCTCGGGGCATCTGAAAGCCAGACAGAGGGAGAGACAGGGCGAGTGTGGGTGTGGGGAGCGTGGCAGGTGTTGAACCTCCTGCCAGGGGCTCCCCCGCTGGAGTCTGGTGGCATCAACGCAAGCGCTCACCTAGATTGTCTCATCTGCCAGGTCACCTCTACGTGGATTACCAGGGCGGGACCTTGTCTGTCTGTGTCATCAGTTCCACCCTAGCACAGGCTTGGCTCTTAAGAGGCGCTTAATGCCTGGGAAGGGTGGGAGGGAGAGGGGGAGGGGAAAGGGAGAGGACGGAGGGAGGGGGGAGGGAGAGGAGGGAGAAGGGAGGGGGGGTGGGAAGAGGATGGGAGCAAGAACCGCCTTCCAACCCTTTCCTCTACCCCACCTCCCATGACGCTGCCAGGCTGCGGACACAGCAGAATTAAAACTATCTGCCGACTGCCTGAGAGCTGGCACACTTTCAGTTAATCAGGATTCTCCTAAACATTATTCCAACAGAAAAAAACAACAAACGCTAAATCCAGCAGGTGTTTTTTTTAAGTCAGACATTTGATTTTATTAAATTAAAAAATATTAAAAGTATATGATTTGGAAAGAAGCACCCCTAGCCATATTTTACTTTTACTAGAAAATACAGAGAAGGGAGATTTACCAAATACCACTCTTCTGATGAGAAAGCAAAGAAGCACAAACATGGAGCCGGAGAACGAGGAGCAACATCGCCCTTTCAGTCCCCGAGAGCCGAGTGGCGCCCTCTGGTGTCCCCTGCCCCCTGCAGGGGGCCCGCGCAGGCTCCCAGCCCCTCCTACGGGGACGGAGACGCCATGCGGCCACGTGCACCTGTGGACACGCAGACTCTGGTCTTCATCTGTTCACATGTGTCTCTGCAGACGACGCTGAAACCCACAAGTGCATGTCTCTGTACGTGCACGCTTATGATCTGATTGCTTCTGTTTCTGTAAGATGCTCTACCAAAAGTGTTCACAGAAACGTGTGTTTTTAATCTTAATAGATATTTCCTGAAAAGTTGAAGCAGCCAGGGCAGCAGTGACCGGGCGCACCTCACCTCACAGCCCTTCCCACCCTGAGTCACAGTCTCTCCTCTCGGCCACCCTAGCACGTGACACCCCGTGCCTCCTGAGCGGGCGAGCACTGTCACCTATCTGTCGCATTTAGGCCCCCTCCTCTGTGAACTGCCTGTCACACTCTTCACCCATTTTTCTATTGGATTCTTTGATTTTTAAAAATCTATTTGTAATCATTCTTCATATTTTAGATAGTAACCTTTTGTCACAAATATATGTCACAAATATTTTCCCGTGTCTTTTGACTTTGACCATAGTATTTTAGGAAATACAAAATATTTCAGTTTTATAAAGTAAAATTTTTCTATTTTTAGTTTCAGAGCTTCTGGGTTTCCTATTTCACTTATGAGGCTTTGCGCTACTCCAGGTTATAGAAATATTCCTAAATTTCCATGCTATAAAACATAATAACTGAGTTTCTACGTCATATACAAATTCTATAGAATGGGACAACCTTCTTGCAGAGTACCACGGAACTCACGTTTCTAATCAGAATAAACCACACACAGCAGGAGAGCAGCTCCCGCAGTCCCACCTCCGGGCACAGACACAAAAGAACTGGACGCAGGTCTTGAAGAAGCATATGGGTGGGAGCAACCCAAGGGCACAAGGATAAACGGACAAGCAAAACGTGGTCTGTGCACACGGCGGGACAGTATCCAGCCTTGACGGAAATTCTGGCCCAGGCTACAGCACTGAGGAATCTTGAGGACGTTACGCTTGGTGAAATAATCCAGACACAAGGACAAATGCTGTGTGATTCCACGCATATGAGGGACCTAGAGGAGACAGATTCATGGAGACAGAAAGTGGATGGTGGGGGCCAGTGGTGGGGGCGGGGGTGGGGAGTTAGTGTTTAGTGGGGACAGAGCTTCAGTTTGGGAAGATGAAGATTTGTGGAGATGGAAGGCGGGGATGGTTGTACAACAACATGTCTAACTCATCCTTTTTAACGGCCACACAGGTCACCCATAATTCGAATGTAACAATTTATTTAGCCATCTCCATCTATCAACGTTTAAATTGTTTCCCATTTTTTTGCTGTAATAGAGCTCTGAAGGCTTTATTACATTAAGAACGTCTAACTGTGCCAGTCTTTCTATTCCTGGAAGAGATGAAACACGTATTTTCAATTTTTACACACATAGGAGAAAGCTGAGAGGTTAGAAGAAATATAGTAGCAGACTTTACAGCACGTAGAATGTTAAGTAAACAGAGAACATAAAATTTTATCCATAACGCCATGCAGGCGTGGATGGTGGGCGTGCGTACTGGACAACGACAGGTGGTGGAGTGACAGGAAGCTCGGTTTCCTTGAAAGTTGCTGCGGCTCTGATGTCATTCTAACAGTAAAGGAACACTAAAAGCTCGTAGAAAAGACAAGTGTTTCAGGGTCTAGAATGCCTTTAATAGAACAAACCGTTTTAATTCTATCTCCCGAGACAGGTTTCTTTAGTGAGAAGCACGTGTCACATGAGCAGATTCTGTGGGAAGGGCCACAGTCCCAGTGGCGCCCTCGCCGGTGCTCTGAAGACCCGGCAGCCGAGCAAAGCCCAGCCGGGCCGGGGGACAGTGAGGCCATCACAGCATGCCAGCCCCGGGCGGGCCACCTGAGCCAGCAGGCAGGGCCCAGCGACCCCAACCACACCTGAGCCAGAAAGGTTCTGATTCTGGAAGTTGGGGCGCTCCACCGTGACATTCCACTAGGATTAAAGTATCCCACCGTGTCTTTTTTCTTTTAGGGTAACAAACCATTGCTCTGTTTGGATGAACAAAGGCAACCTGGGAAGTGTTAGGCGGCAGAAGAATTCAGTCACAAAGATTCTTGTTAGGAGACAGTCACGGGGCCACCTGCTGCAGACAGGAGCCCTGACAGAGGCTGAGAGAAGCAGGCAGGGGCGTGCGGAGAAACAGCATCTGCTCGGCCCAGTGTCTCCCCCAAGGGATGCATCGGCCACAGAGGGGAGACAGTGGTTCCCCAGGGAGGGACCAAGGTTCATCGACACCATACCCGGTGATGTGCTGCAAGGACAAACACAGCATGGCTTCCATGGTGTTCTTGCCTGAGTGCAAAACCTCAGCCCAGTCGTGAGGAAACATCAGACAAGTAACTGAGATGAATGAGACCTTCGACAAAATAACTCATCAGTACACTTCAAAAGTGTGAGACCGGGACAGACAGCCTATAGGACACTGCGGGGATGTGGCAGCCGAGGGCCGTAGACCCTGGACCAGAGCAGGACGGCAGTGAGAACGCGGTGAGTCTGGTTTTCCTTTCATTCGCAGCACCACCCCGCCGTCAATACTGGTTCTGAGCATGTCTGTGGCGGTGTAGGACATGAACACTGGGGGCTGGTGACGGGTGTGTGGAAACTACACTATCTCAGCAACTTTTCTGTAGTTCTGAAGTTAGCTCCCTACAAAGTGACAATAAAAACACACCCCTGGACTGTCAGAGTGGGCCGCCCTGCTCACCTGCTGTGAGGTGGAGGCCAGCGGCTCAGGGTGCCTTCCCCCGCATTGGGGGACGCAGAGGAAACCCCCTGGCCTGTGGGATCACACACAGGGAACATTTCTTCAAAGAACTGAAGGGCCGTCGTGGCCATGCTCAGCAGTGGCCTTGCCTGACCACTCCCAAGACATAAGAGAGCAGGTGTATTCCAGGCCTGCAGGTCCCCTGTCCGGGCTCAGACCCCCGAATGGTTTGGGAGAAAAAGGGAAGAGAAGTGCCACTCTCGGGGTACCGTGTGCCCCACACAACTGGGGAGTTGGCAACCCCAGTGTTTGCTGCCGTCCTTGGGAACAGAGGAGACAGGCCGCTGAATACCGCTTCCTGGCTTCCAAGGCGAGCAGCCTCCCTGGGGCTGAGACCAAGGAAAGGAGACCCTGCAGCACTCCTCAACCTCAGCTTCGCTTCCTCAGTTTCCCCACCCCTGTCTTGCCTTCCTCACTGAAGAACTGACTCCTCAGACAGAAAGAAAACACACTGGTCAGAGGGCGGGGAGGCAGCGGTCGAGGGTCCAGATGCAGACTCTCCCGTCGGCCGAGCTCCGGCCCAGCCCCCGTCACACGCCAGCCTGCAGGCAGGTGGCTCTCTCTCTAGGTCTCAGCCTCCTCCTTGGTGAAGCGGGGCCACTGGCAGACCCACCCGCCCCACAGGACTGAACAGGACACGCGCAAGCACAGAGCACTGGGCACGCGGGCCGCCCGCACTGCAGTCACTGCGGCTGTTCCGTCCTCCCGCCCTCCCCGCCACCACGTACCAGAGTCCTCTGTGGGGGCAGCAGCTTGCTCAGTTCCTCCTTCTTCCTCCTCATCATCTGGGCGTGCTCCCTCCACTCCTGCAGCACTCTCTTATCCCTGGAGGAAACATGTCGTAATATCAGTGTCACAGTTAAAAGCAGCTTCAAGCAAAGCTTACGAGGATTTCTACTGTCATTTTTACAGCTTCAACCAAAAGCCCTTTACTCCTGGTCCCTCCATCCAGAGGGAGATGCTGGCCGGACACGACAGCATGCTGGGTGGGTTGACATGCACGTTGGGGCAGAGCTGGGCACTCAGATCCCCACCCCAGGCTCTCTGGGGTAGGGGGCAAAGCAGGCCCTCCCTGGATGCCCCCAGGTGAGGCACCAGGAGAAGGCCAGGCCGGGGCTCTGGCCAGAGCTCGGGCATCGAGGCCCTTAGCACTCACGGGTCTACGTTAGATCTGACAGAGTGTCGCTGACACGTCCACTTCCCTTTAGACACTTGCCTTTCACTTTAAAGAGCGAGCGTCCTGTCCTCCCCTGACCCCCTCTCCTGTATCCCATGGCTATGCTGCTGGCACCACCTCACCCGCTGCTCCGTCAACTGCCTGCAGCAACACCCAAGGGGACCCACTGTCCACAGCGCGGAGGCCGGGCCGGGCCGGGCACCGTGATGCTTGCGGAATTTCTGAGTCGAACGTAAAAGCAACCTCTGGTTTGGCTGTGGTTACAGCTTTGGGGACGGGATGAGGTCCCTGCGAATCCTCCCCAGGCCCAGGGCCCCACCCACCGCGTACTCTGGGTTCTGGAAGCCACCCCTACAGCCCAGGTCTCCACCCCCTGTTTAAACCAATCCCTGATCTTCCATAAGATTCCTGCAGTCGGCACCCTTCCCATCGCGCCCTCAAACCTGGCCCCTCGTCCCCCCTCGGCCTTTGCCCAGGACTCTCCCACCTCCCGTGGGCTCTTCCACCCTCAGGGTCACAGTCCCTAGGCCCTGGGCTCCGCCCGGCTGCCCCCAGCCCTGGGCCTCCACCCTGTGGTCGGCGCTGCCGCCAGATTAGGGGCTTCTAGGCGCCGGGGGAACCTGGCTGCACTTCCAGGTCCCACCCTGAGGTGAGGCTTTTGGTGCTCCTGGCAGCCGTGCTTTGCTGTTTCAGAGCCCGGGAGGGCCAGGCTCCCACGTCCGCAACTCTGCAGAGGCCTCCTCCTGCCCCCGCCCGGCTGGCTCCTGAGCCCCCAGCCCCAAGCTGAGCTGGTGCCGAGTTCTCCTCCACCCAGCACTCCTGACGGGGCACTTGACTGGCGAGACCTCACCCGGGTTGAGCTCCGGGACGCAAGGCCCCATCCTAGTCTCCACCACCTCTCGGTGAACTGGGACGGGAGGGACTCCTCTTGAGAGGCACACAGTGAAGTTCTTAGGAGCCGCAGGTGCACAGATAACCAGCGGCACAACCAGGGTCCAGAGGGCCACGCTGAGAGCGTAAGCCACAGGCCAGGACTCCCCACGCTGTCACCAAGGAGGCCACAGAATGACAGCTCAGGGCCCAAGGCAGAGAAACCAAGGAGAGGCTGGCACTCGCCCTTCATGTCCAAGAGCTTCCCTCAGCAAAGGTGTGCAGCATCCTGGGCACCAGAGCCCACCCGTGCCGTGTGAGCAAGGGCGCTTCCTGCTCGCTGCATCCCTCGGCGGCCGGGGCTACCCTGAGTGCCTGCCCCAGCCACGCACCCACCCATGCCACCTCCCCGTGCATCGCCCTGATCATGGGCTGGTCTGAGAGGGTGGGGAGGGTGGCTGGTGGGGGGAGAGCGACTCACACATGAACTCAACAGGCAGCACGAGCGATGGAGGCAGAGGGGCGAAGGAGTCGAGGAGGGCAGGCACCATGGCAGCCGGTTCTAGAAAATGACATCAGGAAAACAGGCAGAAGCGAGGCAGGAGGGGTGGGGCGCCTGTGAGGGCAGCACAGTGAGAGGGTGGGGGGGAACACATTGGGGGTGACAACACAGTGAGAAGGTGGGGGGACACCACGGGGGGCGCAGCACAGTGAGAGGGTGGGGGTACAGCACAGTGAGGGGGGGCAGCACAGTGAGAAGGTGGGGGGACAGCACAGTGAGGGGGGCAGCACAGTGAGAGGGTGGGGGGACAGCACCGTGAGGGGGGCAGCACAGTGAGAGGGTGGGGGGACAGCACCGTGGGGGGGGGGCAGCACAGTGAGAGGGTGGGGGGACAGCACAGTGACGGGGGCAGCACAGTGAGAGGGTGGGGGGACAGCACCATGAGGGGGCAGCACAGTGAGAGGGTGGGGGGACAGCACCGTGGGGGGGGGCAGCACAGTGAGAGGGTGGGGGGAACATATTGGGGGTGACAACACAGTGAGAAGGTGGGGGGACACCACGGGGGGCGTAGCACAGTGAGAGGGTGGGGGGACAGCACAGTGAGGGGAGGCAGCACAGTGAGAGGGTGGGGAGGCAGCACAGTGAGGGGAGGCAGCACAGTGAGAGGGTGGGGGGGCAGCACAGTGAGGGGAGGCAGCACAGTGAGAGGGTGGGGGGACAGCACCGTGAGGGGGGGGCAGCACAGTGAGAGGGTGGGGGGGCAGCACAGTGGCAGGGGTCGGGGCCAGGTGCCTTCGGCGTCGGGTCTTGCCCGTGCTCGGCCCACACCTGGACCAGGCGGCAGAGCGGCAGTTGGGCCTCCCCCTGCCCCAAAGCCTGGACTCCAGCTGAGGGACACTTTGCAGGACTCTGTGGGGGGCGACCTGAGCTCGGGCCTGGGTGGCTGCCCCGATAGCTATAGCCAACGACCAGCACGACCCCCGGCCCAGCCTGGGCCAGACCCCCAAGTCTCAGTTGGCAGCATCCCCGACGTCAGGATAACCCTGGGGCAGGGGACATCGTCTGCCGGGGCCAGTTGTGACGGTCTAACATCACCTATCCTTCCACTGAAGGAAAAGAAAGCCCAGTGCAGAAGTTTGTCTGGGTGTCGGAGGGACAATGGGTGGACAGTCTGTATCCGCCAGGGGCCCGAGAGAAAACACATTCATGCAGGATGATTTCAGGAGGGTTTATTCACAAAGGGACTATTCACAGGGGGAGGGGCAGTGCAGGGGCCGTGCGAGGAACAGCGTGGCTGCAGCCACCCCAGCCCCTGGGACAAGGGAAGGAGTGGCTGCTGAGCCAGGAGAGGGACTCGGCCAGCCCCAGGTGGCCCTCACGGGGAGAGGCGAGGGGGGTGAACACTGCTCTCCCTCCCCCCCCTCTCCCACCTCCTGCTGGGGCCCCCCACTGACCACACCCAACCAGAAGGTGAGGGCCACTGGGGCGCTGTGGATGCCGTCCACGCCAGCCGGCCTCCTGGGGCCCAGAGCACGGTGGGGACGGGCCGTCGGCAGAGCTGGAGGACAGAGATGGTCAGGACAGGGCTGACAGCAGCCAGCAAGAGGCCCAGCGAGGCAGGGGCCAGGGTGAACTTTCCTGATGAGCATGTTATTTTAAATAACTTTCCTTAGAAAAAACCTGCAAGCCAGGCAACTGAAGGGAGAGGAGCGCAGATTAAGGAAGAAGAAGAAATCAGAAGAAAATACAAGAGAGCAGGCAGGTGGGGTGAGAGGGATGCCCTGTGTGGTCTGTGCCCACGCCCGCTCAGGAGAGTGGCCTCACGCAGCCCGGACGCTGCACACCCAACGAGAGGCAGAACATCGGCTTCCAGATGAAGCAACAGCAGACCCCGCGAGGCCCGGCACTACCACCTCCGTCCGAGCCCGCACCCCCTCGGCAGGCTGGCCACGGCACAGATCCCTTGCCCCGCCGACGCTCACCTTCTCCGCTGCTCCAGCAGAGCCTGCTTCTCCCTGAGCTCTCTGAGGGCCGAGGCCCAGCTCTCCTCCAGCCTTCTTCCTCGGAGCGCCGCTTGGTGTGATGACGCGATGTCAGGCAGGACGCCCCTGAAGGAGGGTGTCTTCCTTCTAGAATCACACAAGGTTTTTAGCCGCATTTCTAACAAAACCCTGCGATGAACACTCACACCTGGATGACAGGCATTAGAAAACAGACACTCACAACGTGAAGCCTGCTCATTGGAATGACCCTGACAGTTACAGACAGCTGCCCATGGAAACCCGCCACCTAGGCCACTGCCGGGCCAGCAAGCTTGGGGCGGGTCTGAGGGCCTCGTGAGGGGCTCCTGCCTCGAGGTGCCAGCCCTCCACTCCCGCCCCCCAAACCACCAAGTAAACCTCCAAAGGCTCTGAGCCGGATCTAAATCTGAAAGGATTTAGATGGACCTGAGGCAGGAGATCATGGACAAAACTGTCAAGTGCCCTGAGAAGGCCGACTGTAATCGACTTGGATGAGTTATCCTCGTTCGTGACAAAAATGAGCGAATGAAGGAGGGAGGGAGGGAGAGGTTTCTAACAGGAGGCTTAGAACACTGTCCTCAAATGTGTGACTCTGTGGACTGAGGATGTCACAACAGCCTCGGACTCGATGCCAGGCTACACCGGGAACCCACATTACCCACTTCTAGTTCTTTAAGGTTACAATCGGTTAATGATACTTGAACGTTTTTTTATTTGGAAAATTTTCAAACTTACAGAACATGTGAGAGAACAGTGCAGTCAACACCTGAACATTCCCACACTGGCCGGATCGCTGCCTCTTCACACTCACTTCTCCCACCGGCCCCTCCACAGAGTTTCTCCACCACAGGGGCACCGGACACGGGCTCTGCCGTTCGCAGGGCTGAGCCGTGTGGCGCCACAAACCAGAGTGACCGCTAAGATTCTCTTCACCCCCAAGAGCCAATTTCTGTCCCCTCAGAATGATCCCCTGTTGAATGCACGCTCTACATTCACCATGTTTTATCTGGCCCCATTCTCCTTCTCTCTCTGTCTATGCATACATCCACACACGTGTGTGCACACACACACATGGCATCTGAGTTCTTCTCTTGTGTAAGCTCCTCCTTGGAGGCCCTGTTCTACGTAACATTAACCTTGAGCCAGCGCTGGCACCCGCTACATAATAAATGACGACAATGTAGACACAGGTCTACCTGACGTTTTAAAAGACAATCACAAAATAACAGTACAACTTTGCAAAGACCAAGAAAATGCACCTTTGCTTTCAAATTTTACCTGAAAACGTGTCTTGGGTTGGAACGCTCTTTCTCCTTAGTGTTTAACGCTGCCTTGAGGTTTGGAGGCAATTCCATCGGCAAGAGCTGGTTTTTAAGGACTTCTGCTTGTTCGTGCTCCACAATCTCCTGTCTCAGCTTCCAGAAGCGCCTGATCTCCTCCTCACTCGGCCAGTCTTCCAAGGGCTCGGCGGACTTTCTGAGGTCACTCAGGTCTAGTTTTTCAACAGGTGGGAAAACGTCTGCCTTTTCTCTTAACATGGGCTCCTTTCGATCCTGAGAGTTAACAGTTTCTCTGTTGGGCACAGTGTCTTCAAATAAATCTGACAGGGCATGTGGCAGCTCACTTAGGTTCCTCTTTTTAACTGGTGAAATCGCTGGAGAAAAAAATGCTGTTAGTGGACTGTGCTTCAACACGGGCCCCCAAGACTCAAACAAGCCCAGTGACCAGCTCCCTCCATTCAGAAGGGCTGGGGGTGACCGGCTCCCTCTACAGAGAAGGCCTGGGGGGGTGACCGGCGGCCTCTGCAGAGAAGGCCTGGGGGGAGGTGATTGGCGGCCTCTGCAGAGAAGGCCTGGGGGTGACCGGTTCCTTCTGCAGAGAAGGCCTGGGGGGAGGTGACCAGCGGCCTCTGCAGAGAAGGCCTGGGGGTGACTGACTCCCTCTGCAGAGAAGGCCTGGGGTGGTGGGTGACCGGTTCCCTCTGCAGAGAAGGCCTGGCGGGGGGGGGGGGGGTGACTGCCTCCCTCTGCAGAGAAGGCCTGGGGGGAGGTGACTGGCGGCCTCTGCAGAGAAGGCCTGGGGGGAGGTGACTGGTGGCCTCTGCAGAGAAGGCCTGGGGGTGACTGGCTCCCTCTGCAGAGAAGGCCTGGGGGGGCGGGGGTGACCGGCTCCCTCTGCAGAGAAGGCCTGGGGTCGGGGGTGACCGGTGGCCTCTACAGAGAAGGCCTGAGGGGAGGTGACCGGAGGCCTCTGCAGAGAAGGCCTAGGTGGGGGGACTGGCTCCCTCTGACCCAGGCCCTCACATTCCATATAAATGCATATAAATCAGGACACTTTCCCGCTCTCCCTCAGATCTTTTAGTATCTTTATTTCTAATTAATTTTAGCCCATATACCAGGTTGTTTTTGTTTGGCAATGCTTTTGTTGACTTTAAACACTTTTATCTCTAGCTCTAGGTAAATTATTTGAGAAAAAATTGCCCTGAAACGCATTCCTCCACTATTGGTGCCAGATCCCACAGCAGGGACTGGAGCCACGGTGTACCCCCGACGGTGCTGCCTGGCCTCGTGAGGCTTCCACTCCAGACTAAGACCTGCTGACAGGGCAGGGCGAGCCCACCACATGGGCCACAGCATCCTCCTCACGTACTCCAGACTCCTGGGCCTTTGTGTTCTTCAGCAGATTTTAAACAGCTTTGACCACTGTAAGTTACCTTCTTGTAAAAAGCAAATTCATTTTCAGCCTTTCAAGCCTATTTAGCTATTTTCTACCTTTTTTTCCAGTGGATTATACATCTATTAAATTTAAACCGATTCAGCCTTCTTTGTATAAAAACTGCAATCAGGCTGAAAGATGATAAGAAAGAACACTGATAATTTTAAATGTTAATTACATTAAAGTATTAAATTCTAAAAAATATTTTTCGGGCCGGCCCTGTGGCTTAGTGGTTAAGTGTGTGTGCTCCGCTGCTAGCGGCCCGGGTTCGGATCCCGGGTGCGCACCGACGCACCGCTTCTCCCGCCATGCTGAGGCCACGTCCCACATACAGCTCAAGGCCACGTCCCACATACAGCAACTAGAAGGATGTGCAGCTATGACATACAACTATCTACTGGGGCTTTGGGGGAAAAATAAATAAATAAAATTAAAAAATTAAAAAATATTTTTCAATATCAGTGGTTTGCAGTTTTTTTTTTTTAAGCAAAACCTTTCTCTAAACACATCAGGGAGGAGAGGTCAGAGTGTGAAACAGGCAAATACCCTGACGTCAGGCGCTATCATTACTGCACACGCCCCAGCACGACCCCAGGGCCCTGGGCTCTTCCTGCGGGACCCCCGAGGGCGGCCGCTTGTGACCCGAGCTGACGCCACACCAGACACGGCACAGGACCACACGCTCCCGACCACTACACGCTCTCAATCGCTGCACACTCGGGGTCAGCGTCTTGAAAGACAATACTTTACAAAATGGGCAAAGATATGCTTTTAAGAGTGCTAAGAAGTTGTAAAATTCCCCCAGAGTACAAATAACTAGAAATAAGCATATTTGACCAATTTGCTTGCAGACAATCAATTTAGAGCCAGAGACAAACTGAAACTCACGGAAATATCACCAAACAAGAGGGCTGAGAAAGCCATCAAAAATCGTTTCCAAAGTCATGCAAAAGGGCAAAAGGTGGAAAATGTACATAATTGCTGAAAAATCACCCTACATGGCACAAAAAACACTAATACATGAAAAAAGAGCCAGGAAATATTTATTTTTTGACCAATTATTCGATGTATTTTTAACTTTTAATTTTGCAAGAACAGCACAGAGAACTCGGGGCCCCGCCCGTGCCACAGGGTTAGCACCCTGCCTGCTGTGCCCCTTTCCCTTCTTGCGCCCCGGGTCTACGTATGTATCCATGTATTCTTTTCTAAAGCATTTAGGAGCAATGTTCAGACAGGTCCCACACCCTCAGATCAAGAACACTCAGGACAAATCCACTGTCCAGTCACCGAAACCAGGACCATGACACTGACAGCTTCTGTTATCAAGCCTGCGGACCTTACCTCTGCCAACTGTCCCAATACGTCCTGTCACTCAGGACATTCTGGACCGAGCGCACTCTGTTTCACAAAGCCCTAGCCTTTTTCAGTGGGAACACTCCCTCACCGTTCCCTCTCTTTTGAAGAGCACAGACCATCTTGCGAATGTTCCTGTGTTGGGGTCTGCCTGCTGTTTCCTTGTGCTCCCTACACCCCGGCCCCCCAGCTGCTGCCCCATGGCTCTGCCTGCTCTGACTTTGTACGGTCCAGCAGTTGCTGCGTCCATGCCCTCACTTCCTGTCTCTCCTCAGCCATCCCACAGGCTCACCAACTCCCACTTTCCTGCCAGGCACCTCCAGGGCACTAGTCCAATGGCTACTTTCATTTTCTATCCTTACTTACAGGACCTCCAGGCAGCATCTGACGCCATTGCACATGCCCCCACATCCCCCACACGTGCCCCACCTCCCACCCCACCACCTGCCCCCACCTGCCTCCCCATGTGCCCCCTACCTCCCCACCTCCCCCATCTGCCCCGCAACATGCCTCCCAGGCCTCTGCAGCATCACACCCCCTCAGTTTGCCCTGTCTCCACTGAAGCCCCTCTCTGTTCCTCTGCTGCTCTTCTTCCTCAGCCCACCTCCCAATGTGCGAAAGCCCCTGGTTCTGACTGAAGCCCCTACATCACCCACCAGGGTCTCTTCCTGCCCTGCCTTCAGGAGACACAGAGTACCGACGAGGCCTCATCCACACTGCAAGCTCCCCTCTCCCATTTCACTCGATTCCAGGCTCAGGCGCCAAGAAGGGCGCTCCCCACCTCATCTCTGTGGTGCACACACACACAACAAGCATCCAGAGTGTGCATGGCCACCAGAGAAGCCCAGGTCAGCCACCTGGTTCTGCACCAGCCAGCCCGTCTCCATGCAAGGCCCCACCACCCACTCAACTGCTGAGTCAGAGCCCTAAGTCATCCTACACCGTCCCTGTCCCTGCGTCCCCACACCCTGTCCACCAGCGAGGCTGTCAGCTCCATCTCCACAGTGCACACCCCGCCTGCCCGGCCCCTCCTCCACCTCCTCACCGGCCCGGCCTCCTCTGCTTCCGACGATGCCTTCCAACAAGCAGCTAGAGCAATCTTCTGAAGGTGGACCACACCCTCCCTCCCCTGCTTACTGCCCACCTCACCTGGACCAGCGCACGTCCTGGCCACGGCTCAGGGCCAGCGTCCCCTGCCAACAGCTCACTGACCTCAGCTGGAGCAATCTTCTGAAGGTAAACCAGACCCTCCCTCCCCTGCTTACTGCCCACCTCACCTGGACCAACGCACGTCCTGGCCACGGCCCAGGGCCAGCGTCCCCTGCCAACAGCTCACTGACCTCAGCCCTGACTCCCCCGTCGCTGCTCACCCAGGCCTACAGCCTCCTCCTCAGATGCAGCAGCTGGTTCCCAGCTGAGAGTCCCTCAACTTGCTGGCCCCTCTGCCAAGAATATTCTTGCCTTTAGGACTAGGCTCAGATGTCCTCTCATCAGTGATCTGCCCTGAATGGGCAATCCTCACCTCCTGCACCATCCCCCAGGACAGAATTAGGTCACAGGTCATGCTGACATGGCCTCCTTTTGGGCTTTGGGTTCAAACTCGAAATAGAGACTCTGAACCTTGGTGTCCTTTCTGAGTGGTGGCACTGGACTCTGATCTGTAATTAAGAGACAAACTTAGCATATTCTTTAGCAAACAAGAAAAGTCAAGATTCACAATAATGGGTCAAGCAGACAAAACAGACAGCATGGAGCAGACCGCTGGCGCCCAGCACGCGTCCTTGGCCCTCGCCGTTCCATGGCTTGCTGGCCTCACTTTCAGCCAGCACCTGCGTCTCTGTGCCTGAGCATCTTCTCTGGCACGTGCAGGCAGGCCTGCAGGGTGGGAGAACTGTGTGCCCACGCCCAGGAGAAGCCCTCCATTCAACCAAGCAGTGCTGGTGCTGGAGTAGGCACGCCCACTCCCTCGCCCTGCGCTGGAGCAGCCCTGGGCCTGTGTTTAGCACTAGCCCTTTGCCAACGTCAGTGTACCCTGGGGACCCTGTGAAACACAAGTCCTGACCCCATAACTCTGGGCAGGGCCTGAGAGGCTCCATGTGACCAGGTGAGGCCCAGAGCGGTTTCACCTGCTCCTCAGAGCCCCCAGCATCAGAACAAAGCACTAGTGTCCTGCCTGATTCCTCACCTCTGCTGGTGCCCCCTCCTGCCCTGTTTGGCTCCCTCATGCCTCCACGGCGTGCCCTGGGATCACCTCCCAAATCAACCACTGGCCCTTGAATTCTGCTCAGGAGCTGCTTCTGGGGACTCAAACTGCGACACTAACAAATACACCCACATTTTACATCACGCATGCCAGAGCCACTTGTCTGGATTTGGGGTAAAGGTTAACTAAGCACGTCATCACTTCCTGATCACTTTGGATGTCCCTTACATCTTCTGAGACAGATCTAACTATTTATACATTTCTGTTATATCACATACATAACTACCTTGGCTAATTGTTTCAAATGCATGCATTTTCTTAATTATAGAAGCTATGTTCTAAGTAGTAAAAATTTAGATATTCTGAAGTTAATTCTCAGAATACTTACTTTTTTGGTAAGCATTCATTATGATTCTCCTTTATCTCTAGTTTACTTTGTCTGAGTGTAATGACGGTGCTTATTCAAGGTCAGATTAAATCATGAGCTTTGAAAATATCTGGCTTGTTGTTCAATACGATGAAAACATGGTACTCACCAAAAATGTGACTCAACAAACACACTCACACAGCCCATTCTTATGCTAGTTTCTTGTACCCACCTAGGAGTAAGGACATTTGCTGTACTTATTGTTAAACAGTTGTCTAACAGACCAAGCATTCCTGAATCAGTGGCTTGCTGGTGCTTGGTGGTGAGGACTGTTTCATCTGATTTATCCCAGTGAACTTCTACCAAAATTGACCCTGACAGGCTCTATAATGGGCTCTGAGGCTGCAAACCCATGAACACAGAACCAGGAAAAGACATAGCTCTGACCAGTCAGCACAGAGATTTGAACAGGGTGCTGTGTGGGTCCAGCAGAGGACAGGCGAGGCTCCCATATTCCTCACGACATTATTAAAGCGAAGAGAGGCTCCCTGGGGCCCTGATTTTAAAAATTTCTAACTTCAGTTTTAATGCAGTTCATCATCATAATCGTCCTACAAACCTCGAGAAGCTGAGTCTCGGGGGGAGGAGTGTTCTGCTGCACAGATCCGCAGGAAGGTCAGGATAGCGGCCAACCCTTTCTGCACAATCAGCTGAGGGGGGAATTCCAGAGGGCACTGTCTCAAGTTCAGTGCTTTTAGTGTAGTCACGTTCCCTGCAAGTGAGAAGACAAACAATCAGCACTTCACACATTCTTCTGTGGAATGAAAACAAGGAGGAGAGGGTACGAATTGTTTGCCCATTACAAAAAAAAAGATCCTATTGAGAATTTTGGGTAAAATGATACAACAGACATCTGAAATTTGCTTTAAAAAAAACTGCAGGGGAGACAGATTCCATGGATAAGACCAGGCCAGCTACAAAATTATATAAATGAAATAAAGCAAACAGCAGTAGCAACAACAGCCATCAGGTAGAAATCAGAACACAAAGTTGCTATATTACCTAAAATGTCTATTTTCAGCAAAAAAAACTGGAAGGAAAGGAAAATGTGACCTATATTCAGGAAACAGGCAGTCAAAAGAAACTGTCTTCAAGTAGGCCCAGATGTTGGACTAAGCAGAGAAAAGCTTCAAAGCAGTCATTATAAATATGTTCAAAGAAATGAAGAAAACTATGTTTAAATAATTCAAGTTAAAAATAGTAAAATGTCTCAACAAATATAGAATGTTAATAAAAATAGAAATTATAAAAAAGAACCAAATAGCAGTTCTAGAGTTGAAAATTACAAAGACTGAAATGAGAAATTCACCAGAGGAACTCAAGAGAAGATATGAGGTGACAGAAGAAACAATAAGTGAATGAAGACATAATAAAAAGTATCCAATAAAAAGACAAAATAAAAAGTATCCAATCTGATGATCAGAGAGAAAAAAAGATTACAACAACAAAACCTCAGAGACCTGGGGAACAACATCAAGTATGCTAACATATATGTAATGAGAGTCATAGGAGAGAAAGAAAGGATTAGAAAAAATATCTGAGGGAACCATAGCCTAATATATCCTCAATTTGATGACACACATTAATATATACATCTAAGAAGCTTAACAAACCCCAAGTAATATAAGTCAAAAGGATTCACACTTAGAAACATCACAAACTACAGAAAGACAAAGAAAAAGAATCTTGAAAACAGCAGGAGAAAAGCAACTGTCACATAAAAGGAACAACAGCTGACTTCCTATCAAAAACAATGGTGGCCAGAAGACAGTGGAACAATATAGTCAGAGCACTGAAAGAAAAAAACATGTTAACAAAGTCCTCTGAATCCAGCAAAACTATCCTTCAAACATACAGATGAAATGAAGACATTCCATCACTGATGCAGACAGAAATAGAGAATCTGAATCAACCTATAACAATTTAAAAAATGAATTAGTAATTTAAAATCTTCCCCCTCACACAATCTCAAGTCCAGTTGAAAACCACTGAACTAAATGGATGAGTCTAACAGCAGACTGGACACAGCAGGAGATAGAATCTGTGAACTCAAGAGCAGGTCAACAGAAAATAATACTAACTGGAACCCAGAGAGAAAACAAGAATGGGAACAAAAGAGTATTCAAGGGATGTGGGACAGCATCAAAATCTCAACATACATGTAACTAGAGTCCCAGAAGGAGAGGAAAAATGAATGAGAAAGAAGCAATAGCTAAAGAAATAATGTCAATAGCCAGGAATTTTCCAAATCTAATTAGAGACATCCATAAACAGATTCAGGAACCTCAGTAAACCCCAAACAAAGTAAATACAAAGAAAACTATACCAGGCACATCACAGACAAACTGCTGAACATTAAACACAAAGAAAAATTTTAAAGCACCCAGAGAAAAAGATACATTACTTTTAAAGGAAAAACATTAAGACTGACAGCTGACTTTTCAACAGATGATGGAAGCCAGAAGACAATAAAGATATTTTTTAAGTAGAGAGAAATCCCCAAAACTAGATTCTTATACTCAGCCAAAATATCCTTCAAAAATGATGGAAAAATAAAGATGACTTTTTAAAAAAACAAACTGGAATAATTCATTACGAGCAGACTAAAGGAACTATTACAAAGAGGTCTCAGGCCACGACAGTCAACCCAGACGGAAGCACAGAACATCAAGAAATGAAGAGCACCGGAAGGGTAAGCACGTGAGGACATATAAATAAATTCTGACAGTTAAAAAATGTCTACTGGATTTATACACATATGAAAGCAAAACCTATGAACTAGCATAAAGGCAGGGAGGAGGTAACAGAGACAGGCATTACCATGGTTCTCCAAGTGGGAAGTGGTAACAGCAGATCGTCCCAAGTCAAGGACACATAGGTGGTCTCTAGATAAACACTAAAGTAATACAAATGGTCCATGAGGGGTTCTGCTTCCAATAATGTTGGGGTAGCTCAATCAGATCAACTCTCCCACAGACGACTAGAAGCTGGGCAAAATATAAACCACCTGTAGGCAGGGGAGCAACAGAAAGCAGGAGGAACTACAGGGGGACGACAGCTGCAGGAAGAGACTGACCCCAGAGCAGCATAGGTCTGTGTGGGTTTCTGCCTGAGGGAAGGCCCCAGAGAGTACCACCCAGGGCGGCTACAACATGAGAGAAACCTACACAGTCGTAACAACCTGCGGGGCCAGAGAACAGACTTCAGAGCTATCATGGTAGCAAAAAGCGAGGGGTGTATTCCAGAAAGAAGAGAACTGCAAGGGGCACCCCACGACTCCGCGTATCAGTTCTGCACAGTCCTGAATTTCACACACACGGGACTGACTCCGAGCAACACAGCCGAGGCTAAGAGAACGGAGCAGAGATTTCACCTACTGCCCACTACAAGAGAGACTGAGTTTGGAGTTTTAGTCCCGTCAACTTAAATACCTAGTTTTAAAAAATCAATACTCTACAGAGGAAGATAGCAGAACTCAAGGCTCTCTACAACGTATCTCTGACAATGTCTAGGATACAATCCAAAATTACTGGACATATAAAGAAACAGGAGAATGCAACCCATATTTGAGAGAAACAGCAAGCAATGGAGATCAACTCTGAGATGGCCCAGATTAGCAGACAAGAATTTTAAAGTAGTGTTATGGGCTGAATCGTGTCCCCTCAAAATTCATATGTTGAAGCCCTAACCCACAGTATCTGCAAATGTGACTGTATTTGGAGATGGGACCTTTAAAGAGGTGATTAAGGTAAAATGAGCCTCTTGGGGTGGGTCCTAACCCAACCCGACTGGTGTCCTTGTAAGAAGAGGAAGAGACACCAGAGATGTGTGTGCACAGAGGAGAGACCCTGTGAGGACACAGAGAGAAGGCAGCTGTCCACATGCCAAGGAGACAGGCCTCGGGAGAAACTGAGCCAGCTGACACCTTCGTCTGGGACTTCCAGCCTCTACAACTGGGAGAAAATTAATCTCTGTTGTTTAAGCCACCCAGTCTGTGGTAGTTTGTTATGGCAGCCCTAGCAGACTAGTGGAAGGAAGGAGCTATCATAAATATGCTCCAGGATATGAAAGAAAATGTGTTTGCAGCAAATGAAAAAAATAACTCTCGGCAAAAAAAGTAGAAACTATTTTTAAAATACGAAAATTCTAGGACTGAAAACACAATATCTGAAAAAAAAATTTACTAGATTTCTTCACAGCCAATTGGAGAAAACAGGAAAAGAGACTCCTGAGCTTGAAGATATTTTTCTATCTTCTCTGAAGAAGAGAAAATGACTTTTTAAAATGTACAGAAGCTCAGTGATCTGTGGGACAATAACAAAAGGTCTAACATATAGGCAAAAGGGAGAAAAGGAGTAGAAAAATGTTTAAAGAAATAATGAGCAAAATATTCCCCAAATTTGGCAAAAGATGCGAATTTAAAAACTGAATCAACTCAACAAACTGCAAGCAAGATAAGTACAAAGAAAACCACACCTGGGTCCATCGTAGTCAAACTGCTGAAAGGTAAAGACACAGAGGAATCTTGAAACTGACCAGACACAACGAGCACGGCGGTCCAGGAGGACCCCGGGAGTGAGCACCAAGGCCTGAAGACCCTGGAACAGCTTTAGAGTGCTGGATGAAAAAATTGAACCCATATTTCTAAATCAGAAATATCCTTTATGAATTAAGGCAAAACAAAGACATTTTCAGAAAAATGAAAATTAAGAGAATTCCTTGCCAGCAGACTGATTTTAAGAAATCAGAAGAGAAGTTCTTCAGGCTGAAGGAAAATGATGCCAATGGAAACGTGGATCTTCAGCAAAGAATGGAGAGGATCAGGAATGCTAAATATCGAGTAAGTACAAAAGACTTTTAGGGCCGGCCCCGTGGCGTAGCGGTTAAGTGCGAGCGCTCCGCTGCTGGTGGCCCAGGTTCAGATCCTGGGAGCGAACCAAGGCACTGCTTGTCAGGCCATGCTGTGGCGGCATCCCATATAAAGTAAAGGAAGATGGGCACGGATATTAGCCCAGGGCCAGTCTTCCTCAGCAAAAAGAGAAGGATCAGCATGGATGTTAGCTCAGGGCTGGTCTTACCAAAATAAATAAATAAATAAATACCTTTAATGCAAAAAAAAAAAAAAGACTTTTATTTCCCTTAATTTCTTTACAATTTACATGACTGCTTTAAGCAAAAACTACAGCCCTGTATTGTGGGTTTATAACACACGTGGACATAACGCACAGGACTACGGCATAGGAAGCGTGGAGTAAGGGTTCCGTATGGGTATAAGGAGCTTACGCTTCCTGTGACCTGGCACAGTGCTCGCTCTACAGAAGTTTACGGTTATCCCCAGAGCAACCACTAAACCGCTGAAGGAATGTCAATAAAAACACGAAAATGGAAGTCTACATAATCTTCACCCAACTCAAAGTTAACTGGAAAGTAGAAACAGAGAAAGAAAAAACAAACGAGATAAACAGAAAACAAACCGTAAAATGACAGACCTAAATCCATTCATATCAATAATTACATTAAATTTAATGGACTAAACACTTCAATTAAAAGCAGAGACTGTCCGACTGGATAAGAGTGAGATCCGACTATACCCTGCCTCCCAGCAACACACTATAAACACAGACAGGGTAAACCCAGGGAGGTTGAAGGTAAAAGAAAGAAAACATACACCATGCAAACAGTACGTGAAGCAGCCGCAGTGGCCACACCAACACCTATCGAATGGCCAAGACGCACGCGACAAGGTTCCACATCACTGGCCATCAGAGGAACAGCTATGAAAACCACAATGAGGCACCACCACACACACCAGAATAGAAAAAATAACAAGGAAATATAAAAATCCTAAATTCTTATTCAACCAATGACATGGTATCAAAATCTATAAAGCAAAAGTTGACAGATCTAAAAGGAAAGGTAGACAAATCCACAACCACGGTAGAAGATTTTAACATACTTCTTCAGGAACGGACAAAATAAACAGACAAAAAATCAAGGATCCAGATCATCTGAACACTGTGATTAACGAACTTGACCTGAATTGCATATAGAGAACTCTACACCAAATAATAGCTTGAGAAGACAGTCCTTCTTCTCAAGTGCACAAGGTTACATTTACCAGACAGAACTGACGTATCCTGGGCCGCAAAGTGAGCCTCAGCAAGTTCCAAATAACCGGAATCACAGTGTATGTGGCATTCAACTAGACTCAGTAACAGAAAGGTAATCAGAAAATCTCCCATTGTTTGTAATTAAGCAGCACACTTACAAAGAGCCCGTGGTCACTGTGCGGTAGAAAACATTTTGAGCTGAATGATGATGAAACATCGCATGTCGAAACTTGTGGGACGCAGCCAAGGAGGTTCTCAGAGGGAGGTTATAGGTGTAATCGCACAGATTAGAAAAGTTCAAAACCAGCACTCTGAGCCTGCACCTCACTAAGTCAGTAAAAAGAGCAGCAAGTCAAACCTAAAGAAAGCAAAGATGATCAAGAGCAGAAACCCATGAGACAAAACAGACGCGGAGCAGAGAGCGTATGGCAGGTGAAGCGAGCAAAAACAAATGACTACAGTTACACACGTCTACGTGGACGAACCCTGAAACAGTGCTGAGCCAAACGCACACGTCACCAAGAATACGTACTGCATGACCCAACCTATAATGAGTTCGAAAGGAGGCCTTTAAACATATTGTTTAGGGATCCGTAAGCGGTACAGCTCCCAAGGAAACAAGGGAATGAGGAATACAGATGGCGTTCCCTCTGCGGGGAGGGGGTGGAATCAGAGGGCACACGGCCTACAAAGGGATGGTGATTGTCAGTTTCCTTAGCTGTGCATTGGGTACAAAGCCCCCCATTTGTATCATTTCTTACACTATGCTTATGTGTCATACTTCATATGTAGAACACACGTGAGCATATCGACAGCTCTGGAGGGCTGCACTATGTCTGAGCCCAGAAGGCTAGAAGGACAGAAGGAGAGGGGGTTTGAGACATCAGCCAGCCCACCCTCCTGTGTCATGCCTGAGATTTCCATCACACGTTCCAGTGACTTCAGAGGACCACATTTTACAACCATCTTCTGTTTTATTGTTTTAACACTTACCTAGCTCCACAGGTAACATTTTGATAGGATTTCTTTCTAAAAGCAAAGTTTTCAAATGCCTTTAAAACAAAACAAAAAATACGTAATTTAAACAGCAGAAAATAAAATGACCATCCTTAAAATATACCATCAAATTTCTTCATTGTCTGCTCTTTAAGGGGGCAACTCCAATACAGATGTACACACGTTTACCACCGCCCCACGACTGTCTACGGCCGTTAGTAAACACGGCCCATGGCCCAGCCTGGGCCAGGCTCTTGGCCTCTGCACTGCTGACATTCGGGGCCAGGCAGTTCCTGGCTGGGTGGCTGTCCCGTAGCTCGTGGGGTGGAAACAGTGCCCTGGCCTCTCCCCACTAGTGCCAGGAGTATCTGCCCCCAGACTGTGACAACCACAAAATCTCCAGACATCACCAAATGCCTGCCGGGGCCAAACGCCCGCTGAGAACGTGTGCCTGGGCTGCCCCACCCCCGTGACATCCTCGCCACCTACCAGTGCCGCCCGAGGTGCACTGGGAGGGGTCCGAGTGTTTAAGGTGCTCTGTGAAAACGTTTTCTGGGGTCAAAAATGTTTAGGAGACTTCTGCCACAGAGCATGTGCTCTGCTCGGGGTGAGTAATGAGCATACAAGGACTCTGAGAAGGCTCAAAGCAGGAAACACGGTTTAAGCGGCGCTTCTCCATGTGTTTACCACAGATCCCTCCTCTCATTTAACACCTATTACTATCCTTTATAAAATGTAGCATAAAACACAGATAGATGGGATAGACAGAAGGTACCCAATAACAATTTACGAATTGAATGATATGGGAAAATAAATATTTCATATTAAACTTGATCTTGCCCCTTTTACTCTCTTAGGCTTCTTTTTGCTTTCACGTTTAATTAAGACTGTACCATATATTAATGGTCAATTTCTTTCTTTTTTACTTTTCAAGGATCCCCAGCTGAAATCTGGCATAAATAGACAGAAAATACCCTGCTCATTCAGTGTTTTCAGCCCAGGGCTCCAAAGGCCCCTTCTCACAGGCGCTCAAGCGGGAGGCAGGACCTTCGTCCTCGTCCCCCAGGACCTGCTCCACCCTGGACTTCACCGAGACACCATCTGAAGAACCGTTGGGGGGCCAGCCCAGTGGCACAAGCGGTTAAGTGCGCGTGCTCTGCTGTGGCAGCCCAGGGTTCGCCGGTTCAGAACCCCGGGCGCGCACCGACGCACCGCTCGTCAAGCCATGCTGTGGCGGCGTCCCATATAAAGTGGAGGAAGATGGGCATGGATGTCAGCCCAGGGCCAGTCTTCCTCAGCAAAAAGAGGAGGATTGGCAGATGTTAGCACAGGGCTGATCTTCCTCACACACACACACAAAAAGAACCATTGGAACCACTGCAGGAGAGTCTGCCAGCCCAGCGCACCCACACTGCAGCAGACAGAGGGCTGGCCGGAGTCCAGGGCCCTCAGGGATGCTGATCGAGGCGTGGGGCTGCTCTGTGATGGGGACAGCCGCCTGCCTCTGTGGGGAAGACCTCTCAACCGCCTGGAGAAAAGTCCCCGCCTGCTTCTCCTGGATCACAGGCGTGTGGCAGGCTCCACGCCCTCAGAGTCCAGGAAACCGACGGGTGAACCCAGAGGGGCCTGAGTGTGGCCAATCCGTGGCCCACATCATCAGCCTTCCTTTCCCAAAAAACATTCCTCAGAGAGGAGCAGTGGCTTGTACAGACAGCTGAGCACTCTCACAAACCCCGTAAGGGAATCGACGCTTAGGGTGGATGGCTGCCTCAAGTCTCATTTTGTCCTGGAAGGCTAAAAAATTAAAATCCAACATCATAACTGACCAGGGTCCCCGAGATTTGAAAGAAGAAAATACAATTTCATAGACACACAATTGAGAGTTCTAGTAAGTATTCCATTTAAACTAAGTTTAATTTTTTGATTAGCAATCCCAAAGGAAAATCAGATTACCTGAGGACGGGACAATTTCTTTTCCATCGACTTCTCTGGATTTTCCTTAATATTCGAAGCTTTAAGGGAATAAACTTTACGAATTACGCTTTTCTTGATGGACACACAGGACACAAAGCTGACCTCCCTCGGCTGGTTTTGGTTGAGGCCCTTTCACGTCGCACATACAGAGACCGCCGACGGGGACAGCGTCCGCTCTCCGCGAGATTCTTCATCAGAACCTGCGGACGGCGGCAGGCGGGAGAGCCCTCAGCTTCTCCAACACCAGGTCTCTCAAGGCCCGGAACGTTCCAGCACACTTGCTGGCTGGTGTGTTTGTTTAGGGGGGAGCATGTTAGCCAACTAGTACCCTGAAAGTGCACAGGGGATTCTCCCACCTCACACAGTATTAAAATACTCGTGCACACTTCAGATGATGAGCTTACAGATGTTAATCTCTTACACACTGCCAGTAATCCCTTATTTCATTTCCCTGACTTTCAACACACAACTCCACTGGAGGGGAGTGGCTTACCTAAGGAGCACACACACTGATGTGAGTCTTGTAATCCCTTTCTGCCAGCAAGCTTACATATCCAAGACACTGAGGAGGGGAGAACATTAATACTGGCACTGTCTTAATTAGGCTTTTTGGAAAGTTTAAGCCTTTTAATAAACCCATAATTATTTAAAATTTCTAATTAATATGTTTCAGCTCTTCAGCAAGCTGATCTAATTTTAATGATATAATTGGTTATAAATCACATGCAAAATTATATCTTAAACATTAAGCAGCTGGCTTTGACTGACAAAATCGAAGACTTCCAGAATCTGAGAACTACGTATTTATTTAGAAGGAAGAAGAGTGCGTACGGGATGGCTTTTGTCTGCTTTACCCTTTGAGTAGCAATTACTCCCCAGAGCTGAGCACCAACAAAAGCACTGAATTATTCTAAACACAGAAGACGATGCTCCTGTGAGAACAAGGCCTTCCCTGACCACCCTGACCACAAGCGCAAGAGACTCACAGGGCCACCTGGTCAGGCTGGGAGGGACCACTTGTCACACAACCAGCTGGCAGACGGGGCTCGGCAGCTGCGCCTGGCCTGGTGGGAGCCGAGGACACTGTTCTGCGAGCAGCGGCACGACTCTCAGCAGGTGACCTGCTCTGCAGCCCCCGTCGTCCCTGGAGCTCCGGGAAGATGGCTCCCGGCTCTTTCCACCTGCTGCAGGCACCCGCTGGTCATTAGAAACTAGCTGCTTTCTTGCAGAGCCTGAAAGGCACAGATGACCCAGGCAGAGGTTCTCCAACTGTGACATGTGACACAATACTCCCTAAAAAATACTTCTACGAACAGTGACTACAGTTCAGGCAAGTGAAAGGCCTTCTACAGGCCTCCACTCTGCTGTTTCACAGCGGCCACCATGGCTCTCTGTGGACACACTTAACTCTTGTCAGAACTGGGGGTCGCCCTTGCACACCTCTCTTCCTCCCACGCCCTACATCCAACCTGACTCCCACCAGCTCTCGAGTCCACCCACAGCTCTGCCAGGTCCAGCCTTGCCCAGGCCACCGCCTCTTACGTGGACAGCTGCAGTGGCCTCATAACTGGCCTCCTAATCCTCCTTACAGAGTGATCTTAAAGCTGAGTCAAATTCCACCCCTCTCCATTCAAACGCTCTTGTGACTTCCCAGCTCTTTCAGAATGAAATCCAAAATTGGAACCACAGCCTACAAGCTTGGCCAACCCTCCCCACACATATCTCCTACCACTTCTCCCCTCCTCTGTTCCACCACACTGGCCTCCTTGCCGTCCCTCTATCCACCAAGCACACGCCCACCTCAGGGCCTTTGTACGTGCTTTCCTCCACCCAGGATGCATTCATGTTAAAGGAGGGCCTGCAATGTTTATCAGAAGGTTTTCAAAAGGCTAAGAAACACTGGCATAGAAGGACTGGGCACTGAAGGCGAAGGGGTCAGGAGAGGAGGGTGGCCTCACAGTGAGTGTGACTCCTGGAGGGAGCGAGGACGCCAGCTGACCCTTGGCTGTGGGGAGGGGCGCAGGTGAGGAGGAGGAGGGGAGGCATGAAGTGGGAGCGCTAGGAAACCCCTGTGTCAGGGTGGCAGAATGCGGGAGGACAGCACACAGTGATCACCTTGGGTTTTCCAATGTTCCAAAATGGGAAGAATTCTCATTATCTACCAGGAACCAGTACAGATACAAACGGGCCCCCAGGAGCCGAGTAGCTGGTTGTAATTCATCAGCAGTATTTCTGACCTTTCATGGAGCTTCACATGACAAGAGTCAGAGGTGGAACCAGCTGCTGCAAAAACCCCATGGCCTGTGCAGCAAAGGCACTGTGGCCACCAGCATTCCTTGTGGTATGAAATATCCTAAATTACAATCATAGTTATGTGCACTTGGTCCATGCAGCTGGCGTACCTCTTAGCTGGCTTTAAAAACACTATTAAATGCTCTATCTTGAAGTCAAAATTCAGTGTAGGGGCTGTGCAGCAAAAGCACGGGCGCTCAGACATTTTAGAGGTGATGATTTTTTAGATCTGGAAATATAAACAGACAACTTACTTGTGAGAGCCGATCCCAGAAGGAAGCGCTTTGATTCTATTAAACCGGAGGTCTAGCCAAGTCAGGTTTGGCAGTAACTGAAAGAAATCTCTAGGAATCGCACAGAGGGCATTTCTCTGAAGATGCAATTGCTTCCAGGGAAAGAAGAGAGAATGTTTAGTCAACCAACTAAATTTTAAAACATGATATATCTCCTATAAGCATTTCCAAAAGAACCACTAGCAATTGCAATCATACATATAAAGTTAAAAGAAAACCATAATATTTTACCCTTATTAAACAGTTTAAACTGCAGACATGAGAACAGAGGGAAAGGCGCCAGGCCTCCTCGCGCAGCTTTTGGACCCAAGCGGGACTTTCTGACCCAGAGACACTGCTTCTCTCCCGGCTGACGGTTCACACGCCACCACTGAGCACATCACAGTTTCTCTACAAACATCCTTTAACACGAAACGTACTCTCAAAGGTTTTTAAAATCACTTTTCTCCTTCCTGGGCCCACACTCAGGCTCCGCCGTCCTAGCGCCCGCTGCAGCCGCAGCAACTCAGCGAATCAACAGCAAGAGCCACGTCTGGTCCTAGGGACTCATCCCAAGGAGATAACTAAAAGGAGACTAAAAGACACAAGCACCAAGCTATTTGCTGCGGCATTATCTACGACAGACAGCCACACAAACACAATCCCAGTAACCATCATTTCAGACACAGTTTGATACAACAGATCAGTGGACTCTTAAGTCATCACCATAAATAAGATACAGTCATGTGTGGCTTAATGACAGGGATACGCTCTGAGAAACACGTCCTTAGGCAATTTCGTCCTTGTGCAAACATCATCGAGTGTACCTACACAAACCTAGGTGGTATAGCCCATCACACACCTACGCTATGTGGCACTATTCTTATGGGACCACCCTCGTATACGCGGTCCATCGTTGACCGAAATGTCGCTATGTGGCGCATGACTGTAGCAAGAGAAGGTAGAAGACAAAATGTAAGACACCGATTTTAGCCACGTAAAATGTATATATATAATTTTATAGTCAGTGTGGCAGGATTATGGGTAATTTAAAAAATATCTTGTTTAATGCTGTTTTATGTTGTATACCTTTACATTACTTTATATATTATATGTGTACATATTTAGACATCTTTAACTTCTGAGGCAGCAAAGAACAGATGTTAAGAACACCAGCCTGGAAGCCAGGCTGCCCGGGTTCAAATCTAGGTTTCGAAACCTTTGAGCTGTGTGACTTTGAGCAAGTTCCTGAATTCCTCTGTGCCCCAGCATCCTCATCTATAAAATGGGCCATGGGATCCACCTCCTAGGGGATGCTAAGTGAGCAGCGCTTGGCACGCAGGAGCGCTGGGTAAGCGTCAGCCATCGTGATTATGTACCTTTTCTATGAAAGACCTGTTGAGCACAGCAAAGAGCTCCAGGCCGCGCCTTTTCAGTCTCAGTTTCTCCACTCCCAATTCCACGACCAGTGCCACCTTCCCAGTCCCTTCGTGAGTTATGGCAGAAACTTGAGAGACACTGGCTAGGAAGCCACACTCTGTAAGTGCATGGAAACAGTCTTCAGTCAGCTCAGACATGGGCACAGTCACGCCCTGCTGGCGGCTGGCACAGTCTCTGGGATGCAGTCTGGCGATTACAGACACGCCACGCATGGACACCTCGAGGCGTGCCGCTCTCAGCCCTCGGCTGCAGTGTGGGCTGTAAGCTCCTCAGGCCTGCTCTTTTTCTCTCAGGGCAGGCTAGTTCTAGTGCTCAGCTCTGAAGCCACAGATCCTCCTAAACGCCAGAAAAAGGATTCTCAGAAAGACAAGAAAAGATGGCACTACTCCTTGTCAAAGAGCTGGTTTGGGTAAAGGCGAGTGGACTGCGTCACACAAGCCCGTCCTTCCGCTTCGGTCCCGTGAGATAGTGTGACGATGGGGGCCCTTCCTGTGTTCTGTTATTTGTTGCCATGGTAGTAAAATTTATATTGACATCTGTTTTCTGAAAGGCATAAATAGTTATGAAGTTCCTTTATTAAGCCTGAAGAAGGGTTTTGGAATTTCCTCCTTCTTCCTTTATGCATAAAGGTAACATAAACCTCATGACACTGTTGGATTTTAGAGTTGAGAGCATTTGCTTCATTGAAAGTGACACATGCATTACAGGAGCCCTGATGACCCAGCGATTCACTCCAAGAGGATGGTGCTAAGGAAAGACGGGGCCAATGCTGGCCCCGACAGCGAAAACAGGGTATGCAACACTCAATCGTGGGGTTTAGTGAATTAAGCAGCCACCTAAAATCTAAGTATACAGCTTCTGTAAGACTGTCAATCAACACTGTAACGGTGCAGTGTGTCGTGTGGAACTGGGCTTTATATGCATTATCGTTTAATTCTTACAATAACCCATGAAAATATTCTCATTCCCATATTCCAAAAGAAGACAAATGAGGTTTAAGGAAATTATGTGACCACTGGGCAGCGAGAGCACCGCTGGTGAGCAGCTCGCCGGGTTCACGTCAAAGCTGTGCTGTGACAGAACCTTATTCTAGAAATCACGGGGACGAGACAGCACCGGCTACACTGTAAGCAGGCAGGGGCCCGACCTGGCAGAGGCACTGGGCACAAGTCAAAACCCGCGAGTGACATTATAACGCGTGGGTGAGAAACACAGGCTTTAACTGTTCGAATATTGCATGGTTTTTTTTAGGGGTTTTGTGTTTTAAATAAGAGACCAACGGTGTCTTTGGCAGTGGTTTCCACCACGGACTTTTTGGTGCCTAAGCCTTTCCCGAGGGGAGAGGACATTAGTCCACCTCTGCACGGTATTTCCACTGGCTGGTCCCCAAACTCCTTTTGTTCTGAGCAGCACATGAAAACCCAGGCTAACCCTTCTCTATCTCACTCTAGAATATCTCTCTCCTAAAGAGGAGCTACAAGTGAAAGCCTCGGAGTTGAAGTGTTCATTTCTGTCTACACAGCACATGCGCACAACGCCCGGAGGAACGCCCCACTTACTTTAAGGGCGGGGATTTTAAAGATCTCTCCTAAATGGTGAAGGCCACTTTCACTCAAGTCTAAAATTGGTGAGGAAGAAAAGATGACCCCCTTAACACCCCCGTGAATGTCTCTGGACGGGGAGGCAGGCGTGCTCCTGGCTTGACCTGCGAGGCTCTCGGGATCAGCAGCCCCAGGGCAAATCCTGTAAGAGCAGCTTCCCTCCATCAGTCAGGCAGGAGGAAGCAATCCTCTGGGGTCCACCGCTCATCCTCCTCCGTCTGGAGTCACCTGGAGACAGGGAGGGGAGACAACAACTGGGTACAGACACATTCACACAGGCAGGATGGGCAGGCTACAGGCCAGCTCTGCAACGATTTCACTTGCTTACAAAACCATCATTTTTAATAAACAGTATCATCAATTTGACTTTTAAATTTGTAAAAAAAAAAAAAAAACGGAATGCAAGAAGGTTCAGATTAAAATATTCTGCTCCTCACTTTGTACCACGGAGTTCCAAGATTTAAATTTTGACTCTTGGAAAACACAATGATGCAAAATAGGAATGGCTATTTTAGGGACGAAAACAGATAAGAATGTGTCCAAGTCGGTAAACTAGTGTACTGCTTCCACAAAACGCAGGAGGGCGGGGCTCCTAAATTTGCACAGATTCTTATTTCTGCTGTGGTTCTGTGCCATTTCCACCATGCCTTAAGCTCCCTGGACAGGAATCCTCCTGCTTGTGTTTACCATTTTGGCTCAGACACCAGCTCTGGGACTGGTGAGCAGAAGTTAGGCGCTGGGAAAAACGTATCAAAATAGAATCTTGAATTTTAGTTGTCAGCAATACTTTTGCTCAACACCAAGTTCAAGAACTGTTGCACCAAAACCTCATTTGGTGAGGCATACTTCCACATGTAATTTCCAAACAATTTATCCAGCAATGATAACAAGCATTGGAAGGCCTACGGGTTTACATGCATGCGTTCACTAATACGATCCACTGGACAGCCCAAGGGCTGGTACACCCGTATGTGCACACAGACTTCGTTCTCATTTTAGGGATGAGGAATATGAGGTTTGGATTAGTTGAGGACCTGCCCAAAAGTCAAGCAATTAATGAGTGGGGTGGACCCCACAGGCGCCTGCACTCCCCGGAGACCCTGGGCCTTCGCTGGTGGGTCCTTTTCTGCGGATCATCGATGACCCGGGAGTGGAGACAGGCTTCAATCTCCTACAAACCTCTCAACAGAGAAAATGTCTTAAAACCGACAGCAAAACAAGAGTGCCCAAAAATGAGGGGCGGGGCGGGCTCCACGGGGTCCTGGGGGCTGCTCCAGGTCCCCAGCGCGCCCTGCCTCGGTTTCCCCATTCGCGCCAGACTGGGTTGGCCCTGACGCTTTGGGCCTCGCATTGCAGGCCTGGGGGTGCGGCTTGGGGGCGCAGCCTGTGCGGGGCAGCACCCGGGGCCCAGGCAGCCAGACAGGGCACGATGGGCTGCGGGGCCGCAGCATCACCTTCCTTCCGCCGCCCGCCCACCCTCGGGCCCCATGAGCTCCGCGCACCCCACCGCCGCCTTCGGGAGCCCGCCCCTCACCTGCAGCACCCCGGATCCCCCGCTCTCTCCGCCCCGTACCCCCCGCCTCAGCGCCTCCTACCTCACCAGCTGCGCCCCCGATTCCCACCCCACCGACCTCCGCCTCCTGGCCCGGCACCCCCTACCCTGGAGCCCCCCGCCTCCTGCGCCCCCCTCACCTGCGGCGCTCCGCCCCACTAGCAGGCCGCACGCCCGGGGGACGCAGAGCGGCAGCCCAACAATGGAGGCCGCCCGACCCACGCGGTCGCCATGGAGACGCCGGCGTACGGAGGCCCGCAGGCGCCAAGCCGCGCGGAGGGCGCGCAGCCGCAGAGGGTGTGGTGCGCCTGCGCGCGGGGCGCCTGCACGTGCGGCCGCGTCTCTGCTCGGGTGCCCGGCGCTGGCCCGCCGCCTGCGACCTCCTCTGCCAGGCGGGCGGTGACACACACAGAGGTTGTTGGAGCGCCTGGACAAAGGGGACAGGTGGCCGAAGCCGCAGAGTCGTGGGCACGAGGAAGACGTCTGCGGGGCGCGCGCGGGCGGGGCCTGAGCGGCCCGCCGGAGCACCGCCCCATAAACGCCCGGAAAGTTGGATTTCGGGCTGACCGACCTGGTCTCGAGAACTTGAAAGCCCTTCCCGCTGTTTAACTTCGCCGTCTGCAGCAGGCAGACCCAGGTCCCTGAGGGTCGCGGATCGCTGTCACAGCCGCCGTCTCACGCGGACGCCCGCCATCCGGGAGAAGGGGCCCTTCCTTTTGTCACAGGGAAGCATCCTTCCCAGAAGCCCCCAGCAGTTGCCTCTAAGATCTCCTGGCCAGAGTTGCTTCAGTTATCTGGACCTGTCACCAGAAGGGAAATGAGAGCACCACCGTGGCTCAGATTAGCCGGTCCTGTGGCGCTCAGGTGGAGGATCGTGGACACCTGTATCAGTCGGACCAGAGCCACCAGGGGATGATGTCGTTACGGGAACTGATATCGAACCCGAAGTGGGTTCGCTCACCCGTCACGCAGCAAGCCAATCTCTGACACAGGGTCTAGTGGAAGAAAGGAATTCTATTGCAAAGCGCTGAGCAAGCAGAACGGGCAGCTCACGCTGTAATCCCGAACGCCCCAAAAAGCTACACGCAAGAGTTTTTATCTGGGGTTTTAGGTAGGGGAGGGGGAGCATGTGGCCTTGGGGCTGAAGTTCTACTAGTCCTCCGCACAGGCGTGACTGCCTGTGTATTGCACGCTGTGGATTTTTATTCTGTGATGTCTAAAATTTACAATCAGTCGTTTTAGCTTCTCAGCGTTCTTGCAAGATGCTTAGCCAGGCTGTGAGCAAGCTGCGTTCTTATCAGCGGTCCTCCTGCTGATCTGCAAGGCAAACTCAGAAACTTTGGTTATTTTATTTCCCACATTAACCTTGTGGGTACAGGCACAGTTTCACCCTAATCCAGGTGAATTTTAATGCCTTTGTCCTCAGTTTCAGAACTACTGCAGGGATTTGACCCTCTGCCTGTGGAGCTGGTGGGAGAGTCTCTGAAGGCTCTGCTCGAGCCTGATGCTGCAGGCTGAAGTGTGCAGAACAGGTGGTCGGGAGGGAGGTTAGAGGTTACGTAGGGGAAGTGAGGACAGACGAAACTGCAGCAGACTGGACACTGTGAGCACAAGCTGGAACCCACCAGCGTGGACCCACCCTGTGGATGTCCTGCAGGAGAACTTGGCACATTCATCACAGAACTGCCACAGGCCTAGCCCAGGAGCTGGAGAACCTACAAGAGGACTCAGGAAGGCAGAGCACCTGCACACCCGCCTCCCACCAGTGAGGTGAGCTGGAGATAAACGACGTATGTGAGCTGCAGACACACCTGGGGCCCCTGCCCTGACCTGAGTATGCTTGCATGTGGATGAGCCGGAGGGGCAGACACACACTGGAGGTCATGTCAGACACATGTTCTGGGGCAGTGGGAGTTCACCCTACAAAGATTCAGGGACCCACTATTCCAGTAACATTTTTAGAGATCCCACATTCAGTGGCAAATTGGGACGCTCCTTCTAGAGTAAGGACAAACTGTTGCATCTTCCAGTTCCCATCACGAAGAAGGTAGCCCAATGCCAGGTGGGTCTCTTCTGCAGAGAAAGCAAGCAGAAAAAAAGCAATTTGGAGGGAACAGATTTTTCAGGGAGGAGAAAATATCTTTTAAACAAACTACCAGTATCAGAGATCTGTGAGAAGGCATTTCAGCCAAAGAACAGCAGCACATGCTGTTAAATGGAGGGACATTCAGAAATCGACAAGGAAAAGGCTCTGGGAAATTAAAACTTAAGGGCAGAAATAAAAACTCAGTTGGAGGATTAGATCAGTGGTTTGTAACCGGGGACGAATTTGCCTCCTCCCCCAGCCCCTGTCAGGGGACATTGGGCAATATTTGTAGACACTGTTCGTTGTCCCAGCTGGGGCGGGGGGGAGTAGGAAGGAGGAGCTCCTCCATCTAGTGGGTGGAGGCCACGGACCCTGCCCAACACCCTACAATGCGCAGAAAGGCTCCCGCAACAGAGAATTTTCTGGCCCCCAAATGTCCGTAGTGGGGAGCTGGAGAGACCCTGGATTAGATGATAAACTTGAGACAATCTCCCCAAATCAGGGCAAAAACACAAAGAGGTGGAAAATAGGCAAGAACATACATGAAAATTGTAGGATCCATCCAAGAGTTTCATAACTCAAACCAGAGAGAAATAAGAAGGCGCGAGAGAATCTATGAAATGATTTTTAAAATTTTCCAGAGTTGAAGGACACGTGTTTCTTGAGCAGAAGGGTCAACTGGGGACCTAGCACAAAGAATGGAAACGGACTCTCAGCGAGGCACACACTGTGATGTTTCAGAACCCTGCTTTCAAAGAGAAAATCCCACAAGATCAGAATGAGTGAAAGCGACCACAACAGACCACCCATGGAGGATCAGAAATCTGTATTCTTCTCAACAGCAACATGAGGAGCTAGTCATTCGAGCTAGAGAACAATAGAGCAATGCCCTCAAAACTCCACAAGTCAGTGATTTCCCACCCACATTTCTGTATCAAGTGCCAGGCCAGAACTGAAGTCGTTTGTGGACGTTCAAGGGCTCAAAAAAATTGCTTCCCATGTGCTCCTTCGTAGGAAGCTACTGAAGGATCTGCTCCCCCAAAGGAGCACCCCAATAAAGAGGATGTGGGACACGGAAAACAGGGGTCCCAACCTCAGCAGGGAGCCCTCCAGGATGGCGGTGAAAGGAGATGTGTGCACCAGGAACAGGGCGACCAGTGTGGACGCGGGACACAGAATGTCGTCCACCAAACCAAAGAGTAAATGGCAAAGACGGTCCAGGAGGGATGCCCAGGATGACAACAAAGGGAAGTCCCCACCTGGGTGGGGGCTCTCCACCATTAATAGCTGGAACTAACAGCTGCCAGCAGTGGCGGAGGAGGTAGAAATTGCCCCTCAAGGCTATTGCAAGGGGCTGGAAAATTCCCAAGAGATTCAAAGAAAACTAAGCAACTGAAGAAGTCATGATTTATTTCAGGAAGGACAATAATCAGGGTATACAGAGTGAAAGGGTAGTCAGCCTCTTCGGGGCAGCCCTCAGACCAGACAAGAGGATCCCCCCCACTGCCCTGGGCACTGGGTTTAGAGGTTCCACATTCCAGACACAGAACCACACCAGGTTCCTTTGGGTTTTGTAAGAATGCTCTTTGAACATTAGTAACTGATGGAGCCTGTTGAGGAGAGAGATGGACGAGCTGACCAGCCCCTGGGCCAAAGAGAGCAGGGCTGTGACATGTGAGTGTTTGTGGGGAGAGGAGAGAACCCCAGCCTTTACTCTGGGAACTACAGAAAGACCAGAGCTGGCCACCACAGATGACCCCAAATAGGTTCCAGGCACGGCTTCCCAGGTCACTCCCTCCCCATGCTGGGTGATGTGTCCTAGGAAGGGTTCAGAAGTCCCTGGGCTTCTCGGACAGTGGAACGTTCCATTTCCTGCACTGGTTGGTGGTTATACAGAGGTACACACTTTGTGAAAATGCATTGAGCTGTACAGCCATGACCTCTACAGTTTTCCACACACATGCTCTTCATCAGTACAAGAGTTTATTCTGTATACATTTTTAGAAGAAAATATGGGTGAATTTTACATTGTTCTTAGGGTAAGAAAGGATTTCTCAAATGAGATATAAAAACACTTAGCATAAAAAGAAATATTGATAAATTCACTACATTAAAAGTACTCTTGTTTATCAAAAAGACAGCATAAGGAAAATTAAAAGTGAAGCCAAAAATGACAGAAGATATGGGCAAATCTTATATCTAATAAGGGTTAGTATCCAGAATATATAATCTAATAATGATTAGTATGAAGAATACATAAAGAACTCCTATAATTCAATAGGAAAAAGATAAAAATAATAGATACATTTAGATCTATAGACAAAAGATATGAACCAACAACTCACAGTAGAGGA